>NW_008706746.1:2734881-2741340 GCF_000327385.1 Lottia gigantea
CTACGAATATCCATGATCTAATGATTGGTAAACACTTGAAATTTTTAACATTATTTAACAATGTACACAACATCACAGACAAATTGAAATTTTTGAAGTAGTGCGTGGCACATCCGGTGTGCATTTACCGTTACCTGAAATATTTGCAATTGTTATAACTCGCAAAGTTTGCAATTGTCATCCTAGAAATTTTGTATGAAAGTAGATCACAGCTTAGGACAATTTGTGATAAGATTACAGTTGTATGCGTTCTTTACTTTAAAAAAGGGAACAGGTTTAACAATTTTAAAAATTTTCATTTTTGAACTTTACCGTTAATGACCTTGACCTTTGCATGGTCAAAGGTCATTGATCTAAGATGACCATTCTTACTTTGATTTTTGATGTGCATCATATACTTCCGGTTTTACAGACATCCGAAAACAGCAATTTTCGAAACTTCATAGGCTTATATTACTTTTATTTAACCTTTGTTGACCTTTTGACCTGAACAAAGGTTGTTGCCCATTACGAGATATATCCGATGATATTTTCACTTTTGTCGTGCTCCGTTAACTTCCGGTTCTACAGCCAATTGAAAATCGCGATTTTTAACTTTAAAAAAGGTCTATCACGAGACCTAATTTACATAAACGAAAATTTATCTTTTGTCCTTATTACACGCAATCTATTCTTTCAAATGATATATAACACTTGGTATTTTGATTAAAATTGAAGTTGAAAATTTTGTATTGACTTCTATAGTAACTTTGCGTAATTTTAACGGTTTCTATAATCCACCGACAGTCACTGTTGCCTTAAAAAAAACTTTTAACTACGAATATCTCATGATCTAATGATTGTAAACACTTGAAATTTTGAACATTATTTAACATTGTACACATTATTACAGACAACACAAAATTTTTGCAGTGGGCGTGGCAAATCAGGGTTACTTTTACCTTTACCATAAATAATTCAAATTGTTATAACTCGAAAAGTTTGCATTTTTCAGCATCGAAATTTTACAAAAAATTAAAGCACTATTTGGGACAATATCTAATAGAGTTACAGTTTGTTTAGGCCTTTTACTTTAAAAAAAGGAATAGGATTTACAATTTATAAAATTTTGATATTTTGACCATTTACATGCATAATCTTGGTCTTTGGAAGGTCAAAGGTTATTGATCTACGATGTCCATTCATACTTTTATCTTTGATGTCCGACATATATTTTCGCTTTTACAAACGTCCCGAAACAGCAATTTTCAACACTTTTAAGGCTTATATTCTCTTTTATTTGACCTCTGTTGACCTCTAGGCCGAAACACAAATTATTGTACCTTTCCAAAAATATTTTCATTTTTGTTGTGCGAATTGGACTTTTAACTTTACAGCTATTTGAAAATTCGACTTTTTACTACCGAATGTTAACACCTTTTAGTACCGAATGGTATCAAATCCATGCGTCTTTTCACTACCGAACTTTATACGGTTTAAACAATTTTTTTTACTATTGAATGTGTACATGCTTTTCTTTCCGGTAAGCTATTTCATTTTGACTTTAAAATGCAACGTGTTATCGATGTATCAGGTTGGATGTGCACTGCTTCGGTACCGTTATAACGGTTCTAGTCATATCATTATGTTCATATTATTGCATATAATTAAGAGTTTAAACCAATCATAAATGTCCCTGTATGTACAGTCTTGATAAACCAAAAAAAAAAGATTTTTTGACCTTTCTTGATTGGTCACTCATTGGAATTCTGCTGCTTATTCTCTTCTTATTTAGCTGATTATGAATTAATTATGGACATGTGAGACTAACTGGTATTTTTCCAAGTCATTGGAACATCTCTACTTTCTACTCATATCGGTATTAGCATTTTAATTCTCATAAATGAAAATAAGGGAACCCATTTTTAAATCAGTTTGTACACTTACCATTCTTCAGGACTTCGAGCTTGAGATGGTGTTGATGAACCTACAGTTTTTCTTCTAGTTCTACGTTGGGCTGACATAGGAGCACCTGGTGTTCTGAAACCATCATCTTGAACTGCAGCATTTCTTTCAGCACTTTTACTAAGGCGCTTAGTAGTTTCAGGTCTGACAGCTTTAGGGGTATTTATGCTACTTTCAATCATTGATGCAGAGGTGCTGACTTTTTTATTTTTTTCTGAAGAACTTTCCGGTTGTACTCTTTCAGCTTTATTTTCTGGTTTTGGTTCATCACGAACAAATACAGAGTCATCATATTTACTTATGGACTTTGACAACAGGGTTTCTGACAAAATACTTTTATCTTCTTCTTCTGCACTATAATTTTGAGATGAAGCTTCAGAAATTACTGGCAAACTGTGATCTAACTTTTGAGAGTGAACTGACCTACGTAAAGATCTTCGAGTGCAGGGTGTCTTTTTCTGGCTATCCATTTCACCTTCACTACTTTCAGATGTTGACATGTCTATATTTCTGTTGCGAAGTGACCTACGTCTACCTGGAGCAGGAGAATTAATTTTAACTTCAATTTGGCTACCAGTGGAAACAGAATCATTTAAACTGGCAAGTCTACTGGACTTTCTGATGCCAGCTCTAGTTTTGGCATCTGGTTTTTCCTCATCAGAAGATCTAACTTTTTGTGGAGTTACAGTTACTTTTATATCATTATCATCAGCACCTACAGTGACAGTTCGTTCTAGGATAGTGTTTTCTAGTGTTGTTTTGTTACCACTCTCATCAGCTGACTTGTTAGTGTCTGAGTCTGTAGTTAGCACTTTTATGTCGTCATCTTCATTTTCATCATCTGTTTCTGCATCTTTATGTTCTTGGACATCTGAAAACCAACAAAAACTCACAAAATCTTTCAGATTACTCAATATCCCTGAGATTGCAAACATACACTGAAACTCAGATACCGGTACATGTTTGAGCATTATACTAGTTCTCAAATGGATCTGCTCTCAATCAATCTTTGCTAATCTCTTGATAGCTGCTAAATGATGTGGAATTCAATGAAAGCCACTAACCTTGTTTCACTGTAATAGAGATATTTTCTTCACCATATCTAAGCTCATCCTCTTTCTCTTTTACAATATTTTGTCTTGGTGTAGGTGTTGAACATCTACAAAATCAAAATTTCTTTATTAAATGAAGTACTGGAGCTCACTAAATGACCAAGTAAAAGTTCAATCGATAGCAATAGATGTAAGTTTGGTATGCTATTCGGCTTGACATGTCTCAATCCCAAATTGCACATTATGTATTCAAATTGATTAGTGCTTAAATCAACTCTGATTTTAATGAAGCAAATGAGAAATTATCCACAAACCTGCCCTCAGGAGAATTAATAGAGAATGACATAGTATCTTTAGTAAGAAATAGAAAGTTGGCAGATGAATCAGGACTCAATGGATTAAAGGTGTAGGATTTGAGATTAGCAGGAGCTGTGAAGGAGAATTCTTCTGGAAAGTAAGCATTGCCTCTTGAAACATTGACTTTTTCCAATTGCATTTCTTTTTTTGTATCCTTTTCTGGAGATGACACTAAAGATTGACTCGTGGAAGTAACACTCTTCTGTGTTTTTGATTGATGTTTCTTTTTGTCTGCTGCTGTTGACCTTGTGACTTTCCTTTCACCTACAGGTTTTGCAGTTTCTGAAAAAGAAATGCAAAAAATGAAACTTAAAGATAAACCTCATCAGAACTAAGACATTATATGGTAATTTACTGACAAGACAGTGCCATTCAATTATTTGGAATTATACTGGATAACATCATAAAATACTACAAGTTATGGATAACATTGTTTAAAGAGTAGTTGTTATCCATAGATTGTGTTTTTTTCTTGTCTTTCCAATAACTAAATGACCTTAGTTTAAACAGCATTCATGACACCATATTTTTCCATCAGCTTTTCCTCAACATGTTTTTTATTTTATTAAATCTTGTAAATAAAGTTACATTTACAATAACTTGTGAGTGTTCAATGATTGAACACAGTTGACCTCTCTTTTGCCAACTATCATGACTATACTGGCAGCCTGTGGTATAATACACCTTCTCACAAGTTGAAATTGAGATCAAATTTCACATCATTGAAAATTGTCAGATTGACAAAATATAAACTAACAGCCCTGGTTCAATCTGTAGATAAGTAAATAAAATAAGGCTAACAATACAATATACTTATCAATTATCATATAGAAAGTAAATTGAAACTTACTAGGAGGAACAGCTTGTTTAGCAGCAGTACTGGCTGTAGCAGCAAATAATCTAGATTCTACAATTTTTGTTCTTCTAGTGATTCTTTTTGATGTAGTTGGTTTAGTTTTCTTTATTTCTCTTTCACGAACCTAAGAAAAAAGGCAATTTTTACTGCCTTTTACTGTCACAAGCTCACCAATTGGTGTAGAATTATATGCGTTTGAAAATTAAAATGACAACTGTCTTTTCTTGAGACATACGGTAAGCTATACAAAGAAAAAGTGAAAAATTGAAATGTCTGGTATATTTGAAAGAATTATGCAATTTTCGTAAGTTCTAATACTTCTGAAGATTATTTACATATTTTGAAGACCTTTACGTCATACTAGCATTACACAGAATTGCAAATGACAAGGTGTTAGAATGCATGAAAGAATATCATTTTGCCTTACCTTTTGTTTCAATGATTTTGAACTTGAAGTGTTTTTGACATTATTGGTGTCTGAAACCTGTCTCTTACTGGTTGAGGAATGAAGGTCATCACCCTTTCTCTGAAATGTTTTTTTGGAAATAATGGATGGTGTCGTATGATACTTATACAAGTGGTTATAGAAAGGTTCAGGTGCACAGAGAGTGTTCACAGTATTTAGAATCAGTAACCACAATTTGCAATTCAAAACAAAAATGAGACAAATAAAGTAACACAAAGGATCCAGGGCTAAAATGATGCATAATGAGACGGCAGGAAATACCTCAAATATGCATCCTATGAAAAATCCTCTCATAAAAAAAATCACCCAGCCCTATATCAGTAATAATAATTCAGCAAATTGCAGTCTGTGCAGATTAAGCTTATTCAAATTGTTTATTCCTGTTATTTTAGTCATAAAGCATTCATTATAGCCAGGCAAAATATTATTTAGTGTTTTCTATTTCCGTATGCAGGGCTAGTTGAAATTATGCTTACTTTTAAGCTTTTAACAGATTGTTTTGGTCCTGTTACATTTGATATCTGTTTACGTTCTATTAAAGACTTTTGAGGGGTTTCAACAGGTTTCGATTTTCTATTGTTAAAAGCTGGACCAACATTAAATAATTTGTAGTCTTTATGTTCTAATTTTCCCACTTTAAATGTCTGCTTTTTAGCCTTTTCTAAAGCCTCTAATTTCTTCTTAGCTTCTTTTTCCTGCTTCCATTTTGATAACCTAACTTTCAAATCTTCACACTCTACAAAAAAAAAATAGGCCTCACTTTCACATCATGGGTAGAACTGCTGGTATTTTCAATAAAACTAAAGTCTTATATCAGCCTCAAAATTGTAATGATTGAGTGAATGTCACAAATTGGCTATGTGTTGATAAAAATACCGGTATAAACATTGACACAATCATACTTCGAAAATGAAATTTGTTTTTACACAGCTTGAAATTTCAAGAAACAATAGAATATGCTCAGTTTGAGCATATATTATGCTATTGGCAAAATAACCCATTGTAGAGTTCGGACAGTTCAAAAAATTGACTCTGTGTAAGCTTATTATAGTATGTAAACAGACTATTTTATGTTGTACTTTACTGCACCATGTGGGGTTATCATGAATACGGGCAACGCTATGCAGGGTGGAGTGAAGGAAATTTTGCTAAGACAACAGCATTAGCGTGCTCTTTTTCTATTTTTAACTATCGAGGGATCTTAAAGGTGTACAGCACCTAGCAATGTAGCAATGAAGGTGTTATCTTGACCTATGCCGGGATAATCGCTTTGTGTGACTGTTCCTGTTACAGCCAACTAAATCGCTGAGTGTGATGACAGAAAAGCTAGCTACAAATACCTAGTAAGACTGGGATTATGTAAGAGGAGGCCATGCCATTTTGACCGTTTTTGGTAAGGTGCCAAGTTGACAAAACTAAACCCCTGAATCTGGGCCTACGAAATGTATTGGCAAGATGATTTACCTTTTGAATTCGTTTTTGTGGTTTTACCCTTCAAAGAGTTTTCAGTATCTTCGCCTTTCTTCTTAAATGGAGTATTCATTGCAGATTTGTCACATGAAATGGTAGAGGAATTTTGAAAACTTTCAGCGAGGGGTGACATATTTCGCCTTTTTTCTAACAAATCTTGTCGCTTGCTTTTCCAATCGATGGACCGCCTTTGAACACGCATAAGGCGCTTATCAATTGTACCCGATTTTAGTTTATACGCATCTGCATAGTTAGACTCCATTTTATCAGTTTTTACTCTTAAATGATTGAGAACATTAAAAAAAAATTATGTC
>NW_008706746.1:2741566-2831434 GCF_000327385.1 Lottia gigantea
CGGAAAAAAAAAAACCTTTTTTTCGGTCTTTTTTTTGGGGAAGGGGGGGGGTTCAAAAAAAAGGGTTTTCCCCCCCCCCCCCCCCCCCCCCCCCCCCCCCCCCCCGAGTGGGTATGTAAAGAAGGAGAATTTCATTTAATAACATATTTTATTTCATTTTAGATATAGAAATCTGTAGTTATATTTATTTTCCCTAATTCAAATTATTTAAGATGTATGCAAGGAGGTACCTCACCTCCACATAGTCTTTCCTTTCTCACACTTTACACTAGGTTTAAAAACCCATATTAGTGATACGATGGACCATGTTAAAACCCATATTCGTGATACGATGAGTCGCTTCGCTATGCCATTCAGTATGAATTTGGCATCCAGTAGCCATGATTTCATTCTGAGCACCTCGGTTCTCTTTTGGATTTGAGAGGGTTACTAATGCTAGTCGCAGTGGGGTCCTCCCCCTGGTTGAAAATAAATCTAGTCTCCCCCTCCTAAATACGACACTGTTTGCATTATTAAGCTTATCTTTTCTTATGGCATTAAAATATGGTTCGCTTCAATTATCAATTTATTAACCATAACATTATAAATTGGATTTCAAACAAGAATCCAAGAATTGTTGACACAAATTGGAATAGGATTCAGTGTAGCGCGGGAAGTGAGCTACATGTGGCGAGTCATTCCAGCAGTTGGTTGTTACTTGAACTCCTACTTTCTTCCTAGATTTAGCCATTTGTTCAATATCTTTATAAGACACAATCTCGTCGGCTACGGAATACAAAAACATTTGTGGCCATCTCCCTGGATCCTGTTGGATGCTTTCATATAGCAAGAATCCAGTTTTGGAAGAACCCAGGTTCATTAAACGGAAAATGAAACAAGAAACCAATAAATATGCAACTACAACTAATCCCAACAAATATTTTAAAACAAAGTTAACTTTGAACATTGCCATAAATGCTTTGGCAGCCTTTAAAATCCGCCGTTTTCCCGGGGCACTGTCAAAAATAGATCCCTCAATTCTGAGATTGTGATATTTGGAATCATTATGAACTAAGTGGCAAATATTATAATAAACATAGCATCCGCCATTGCTAAACATGTGAATAAATATTGGATGGTCCTCGAGGTTTCGATCATATAAAGTGTCCAATACACCTTTTGCTAGTCTGGCAAGTTTTCCGTGGTTGAAATACAAGTATTTAGATGGAGCCGTGTAGCGTACGGTTATACATCTGAAATGACAAAAAGAAAAAAGGATGGTAAGTAGGGTTGCTACAAATCTTTAAAGATCCGACAGAAAAGTAGTATGATACATTTTCTTTGGTTTCGTAAGAATAAATGTTGAAAATAGCCCATGTGGACGGAAACGACCAATATTCCCTAATGAACTTGCTCGACACTAGCGGAACGCGACACAATCCTTTCCGGCAAATACTTTACCTCCTTTGCTCGTATATAGCGCTGTATTTAGCCAAGTGTTTGTCTAAACTACCAGCCCATCCTAATAAAAGAACAACTGGTATTTTTTCTGGCAAGTCAATTATTGAGAAACTTTCTCCATTTGCGTCGTCTGCTTCAGTTTTCGGGTACGTAATCTGACAATCAACATTGTCAGCCATTTTGATGTTAGTCTCGTATGTCCAAGAGTCAACGGAAGAAGAATTTTACGGAATGACCAGTATTTTGATGAACTTGGTTTGACGTTGTTAACGTAATCTTGTACTTGGTGTGCTCGTGATAATATCGAAGATGGATCCTGATTGAACTAATTTTCAAGCTAATCTTTTCATAAACTACTATTCGAAACAGGTGCATATATGGACTCACTCCACTAATTCATTTGCCATCTCTTCCCATGTTAAAACACGAAATTCAACCTTCTATAACTTTTTCCAGAAATCTCGTTGAAAGCTTTCCAATATGTCGAATGAAAGCCTGACCAATTCTCAATGTCTCCTAAAAAATTCATTATATGATGACCATGAAAATTTTGAGCTACTAAAATTGAAAGTAGACTACTACCGGTTATACTCATCCGCTAGAGTTTGGCACTTCACAAAACGACTATTTTTAGAATTAGCCTTCCGCCTTTAAGTCTCTCATCATCTCACCAAATCTGAAAGATAATGCAATTTCAGACATCAAATTCCAAATCTAGACCAAATTTTACCCAAAAATAGGCAGGCAAAAACCCCAAAAGGGAGAGAGAAAGAAGATTTCTAAAAATAGCCTGGACTACATTCCTATACAATCATTTGCATAAAATGTTTTAGTGGAGTGAGTCCTATATGCTTTTAGATAAGGAGTTATTTCCCTTTGTATTCGAAATTTATTCAGGGGCTTTTTGCTCTTCAAGTTCAAAGGGCCACTTCTCTGCTTTGTCTCAGGTCTGCGGTAGCCTCTATCATCCCAGCCCCTCTTGTCAAAGCACAATTTCGACGAAAGATCCTCGTCGTAGACAGATATAGTCTGGGCGTCAGAGGCTATCCTATGGTCGACATCGCGAAATATTTAGTTCAGATAATTTGTGTCTTGTAACTGATAAATTAATCAATAATTGAGAGTAGCCTAGCTTTGACCTACATTAGCAAAATACTTATTCGTACCGTACTAAAGACGTTATTTCCACAAAGATTTTAAATTGGATTTGTAGTTTGTCATGCATTCATTTCATAAACTTGTTAGTTGTCCTTTCAGCTTCGGTTTATTTCATCATCACGACACTATATCGTCCCTTCCTAATTCCCTTTTCGCCCAACTTGTAACTCCACTAAATACGATATGGACACCGACCAGAATTCGAACCCGGAACAAGCACAATTGTTTAAAGGGGACGATATAGGAAATTGGCGTAGGGAAAAAGGAGTGAAATGCGATAGCGCCTTAGGATTTTGATAAACCGTCAGGTTCACATGTTTATTGACAATGGTAATGGAATAAGCTAAGAAAACGTACATGAAATATTGATTGATAGATAAAGAGATATTTCATTGTAAAAGTGACAACCTTTGACAAAAATAGGCAGGGACATAAATGACTGTAAAAACTCAACTCAACTGTAAAGTTTTTATACGCCTACATAAAATGTGGAGCGTATATTGGCGTCACCCATGTCCGCCCGATCCGCCCACAATATTGCTCGTAAACACTCTGGAAGGCACAATTCTTAATTGATTTTGAAGAAAGTTGGTATGATGAACGATTTCCTTATATTTTAGACATGTTCAAAACTCTACGCTACTCTGCGCCCACAATCGCTTGCGTTGTCATGTCGTACACGCTCTCACACTACACGACATCATAGAGAAATCAATGTGGGGCCTGCTTGTACGAGGTACGGTTTCCAGTGTCCAGGTTTTTAGGTTTTTGAAACCTAAAAAGTGTGATTTTTCGAAATATTACTAAATAAAATTCACCAAAAAACGTGGTAAAAAGTTACCACGCCGTAGTATTTTTTATAGGCCTAGCTGTAAAAGTACTTATGACTATTTACCACTCTTACCACGCCAGTGGTAAATAGCCCCTGCCATAAGTTATATAGGCTATAGAACTGTATTCTGATATGTATACTGTCAGTATACAGTTCTATGTATAGTCCTACTTATGTATGCGTCGAATAGATCATACTCGTATAAGTTTAATTGAAGTACCGAGTAGCCTAACTGTTTAAAGATAACGTGTTGTTTTTGCTTGTCTGCAATCTACATTCAATCTAAATGAGACCAACATCTTTAGGATAGGCTATAGACGAGGGGATTAACATGAATTAACACACGAGAAAGTCAGCAGGAATCGGGGATAATCCGAAATATCTTTACTCTCCTAAGTATCTGATGATTATGTTCGGTGGTTATTGGACCACATAAAAGGTGATGTTTCAGGTGCCAACAAATTGTATGCTTGAAATGACCCTTAAACGCTCTCAAACGATAAACCAAACAAACAAAACAGGTCAAGGTAAGATCCATGATGCAGATTTAAACACTACATTGTTTTTTTATTAGCATTTTAATTCTTCATCATCATCTGACAAGTCTGCTTTAATGTTTGGGTTTTGAAGAGACTTGTACACCCTTCATAAATTTAAAAAGTGTAAATTAAACTGATACATACTGCAATAATGTACTTAATGTACCTCGCACTGATCTTGGCTACTTAGCCTATATTGTGATTACGTTATCATTCTATATTACATAAAGTTCAGACTTAAGTTTGGCATCAGATATCAATTATTATCAGAGTTCACATTAATCATTGGTGTTGATTAACATTGTTTTGGGGTTAAGTTAAACGTCTGATGATTGTATATGCCTTGTTCTCCGTCAGAGGGGTTCTCTAACCAATTTCTGCATTTGGCGAAAATATAATTACGAAAGGGACTGATGCGCCATTTTTTAGTTGATTCATATTTAGTCTCAGAAACGGGATTGTTTAGCTGAGCCAATCAGTAATAGTGTTCACAGCTCATTTGAACACAACAAAGCACATGCAAAACTTCCCCGGTAACCACACTCGTAGGAAGCGAAAGGGGAATTATTGTTTCTTAATTCGAACTGAAGAAGAAATAGCCTGGATAGCATTATCCCTTGTCAGTAGGTCCTATATGGGCACGATCTTCTCGTTTCAAATGATCTTCCAATGTATCAGTCTTTAACTAGTTGTATGTCAGTATATTTTCTCTTGAAGTTCATTTCACCCTCAATGACCTGATGGGTAATGCATTGAGCAAGGGGTGTGGGTTGTACCCTATATTTCTAATATTGACTTATTTATTTCAACTTTTATAGTTGTTTGATTTTACAAGATAAATGGTAGTATATAACGTTTATGTTCCAGTATAGGTGTTATGTTTTTATCCCTCCTCTCCCCGGAAGTTTTGTCCCGTTATTCTCTCCCACTTGATCTGTGTCAATATCAAGGCCACTTTTGTTTTTGTACTACGTACATACCCCTTAGACTGCCGCCCATATATTATTTTGTACGAAATAACACCCTAGTGAACTAAAACCCGTGTGTAAAAATATAGGGCAAGCCAATGAAAATATATTTATTTGAGCCGCACGCGTACATCATCTTACCTACTATATAAGTAACAATCGTTTTGTTATGAGTTCATTGTTGAGGTATATTTATATATACAATAGATATATAATTGTACTATAAGGATATCAAAGCTGTACAGTTACAAGATATTTTGTGCTTTTAACATAAAAAAATTGGATTATATTTGCTTTCATCAATATGACATTCACTCGGGTTGAAAATCTTTCTGCAGATCAAATTCATAAGACGTAAGTTTTTTTGGTTTCGATCATACTTTAATCCATTATATTTTACTAAACAAAGTGTACATTTGGAAGTGACGGTATATGACACAAATTAAGTTGAATTAGTTCTCGGATAGGTAGGCTAATTGTCTTTAATTATAATAAACGCTTTATTGGCTTGATATTTTAAGATTTCAGATTTCAGTTCTAATCAATAAAGGTAATAAAAAACAGTTTTCGGTTGTGCAAAATCGACACTTGGCCATAAGTAATTTTGTTAAATATTCTTTTCGTTCAAAAACTAAACGAGTTCAAGTAAGATTTATTTATATTTTGTCTCATTTCTTGTGTTTTATTTACTTATTGGTATTAACCTTGTTCTCACCTTTATCGTATACAAAAATTACACATCCACCAACCTTTTAATACGATTAAGATATAGTTTAATTGTCGAGTTGTTATACTGGAGTATATACAGCACTGCATATTTCCGAATATGAGTTAAGTATTGGTGAAAGACCTCTCGAATTGATATCCAAGTTGCACAAGTCATACACTTGAATTATTTTTTAAATTAATTAATTGATTTAATTACGTTTTAAACGAGACTGTTACAACTGTTAAACTGTTGTAGCTTTCAATATAATATATTCTGATGATGGACCATGGCTTATATACAAACATACTTTTATACATTATGCTGACATTGCATCTATTATTTACATATTAATAGCCTATACGTATATATTATAATAATCAGCTGTTGCTATTGACTGAAGCATTCTATTAGTGTTCCATTTTCAACCAGAATCAATATTACACCATCCTCGTTTTTGTAGGTCGATTTGAGTCCATCAGATTTTCGTCCATTAGTTCTGCAATATTGTATTCCATTGCAGGTCTGGACACTTTCCAGATTTACTATAATCTTCAGGAAACACGCAAGGTTGCCATTATCTCTATTGATACTCCGTTATATACACGTTTTCTGATTGTAAATTTATCTTCAAAATTTGATTATGATTACAGTATTTAGTGTCAAATAATTTATCATATTCATTATTGACCTTCATTATTGTTGATATTGTTGATTATCATCAAAATAGCCCCTGGTCAAAGTGACCCTTGGTCAGTATACTAATGAGATTTAATGTCCTCAAGCAACAAGTCAAATTATGATTGTACACCGTACTGTTGTAAAATCAGCTGGTAGACATATACCTTTGACTTTCTACAAAAGAGACTAAGAAGTTTAGTCCGATACTCCGAACTCTGATAGCCTATCTTTCTTTTTTGATGAGGCTATTTCATTTATTAGGCATATAGAGTACGGCATAAAATCATTTTACAACGTCGTATTATATCGTATGTATGTGGTTCCTTGCAGTCTCTACCTAATCATTTAATTGTGTTGAATTTATTTTTAATGCAAACTGTGCACATATTGTGTAGTGACAAACTGAAACAACAACATTGCTTCTAAAACCATATTTTTTGCCTCAAAAGGTGAAAGTCCCATCGAAAATTTTGAACTATCAAGTGTTCTTAAATTAATCATCACTAATATTTAAGTTATATATATTTATATACATGTCGGCCAGTCTGACTGATCCAAATTAACATTCAAATATATTTCGAATGTTGACGTGAATAGATGTGCCAGAATGACAAGACTGCACACAATACCTGTTATGGAAGTCAGAGTTTCGGACTATCGTCACAAGTCAATCATTTGACATCTGACCCGATTCATCACCCCCTGTGTGAACGTGATAACTTTCATCATATATTGTTTTGTGGTATAGACCAATACAAGTGACATTGTTGACCGTTTTACATACTTCGAATTGTTACTACCTATTAATTAAATAGTTCAAGTATTTTGTGCAGTATTGATTTGGATGATACTTGCCTTACTGTTTCATTAGTGTGTATTTATTGGACTTGGAGATTAGGATGATTGAAAAGTAACAAGTTACTATTCAATATATGGCACTGGCACAGGGTTAAAGTACTTGGAGTAATAGTTCATTTCAAATATGGTTTTTTGGTAAGATGACTTTTTCTAGTTTGTGGTGACAGATGAAAAGAGCCCACATAGAACCGACTCTTAAAAAACATTGACAAATCTAAACTTTGTAGAGAGTTTTTAAATTGTAGAAATTATCATAAACTAGCACTATTTTTTTTCAAGAAGTCCAACAAAAAAAAATATATTTTATGACTTCCAGGGCATTTTGAGTCGAATTTGGTTATTAATGTAGTTTGTGTTGATGGTATTTTTTCTGTTTGAGGTTTTGATTATACAAAGTTTCTTTATACATTTGGTTATCTTATTTTCGTTTTGCTTATCAATGTATTTTACGTTCTAATTATATGTATACTATAATATAGTAATAATAACATATTATGTATTTTAGCTCTAAGGATACTGGTTGTATTTTATATGTATTTTGTGCTCTGAAGAATTGGTTATCAGATAAATTTCAAACATCCACCAATATTCTATTTATAATTGCAGGAACAAGCTTACAGATTGTTATGGTGAAATGTTAATGAATTGTTTAATACAGGCACTAGACTCCAACAGACTAACATCGGGTGTTTCAGATTGTGCTAAACTATTGAGTCGGTACGTAGAAACCTTGTGCCTGCCAATGAAGTCATTGCAGCTCCAGACGTCTGCTATAGAGACTGAAATATCGAATCTATAGATGTTAACTTTCTTTTATATTATATTATACTCAAGAATGACAACAGTTTAATGCAGTTTACAGCCTTGTTGAAAAGTGATTGATTTTGAGAATTTGACTTATATTATTTTGTTATATATTATTTTCTTATTCTACCCCGTCTCTTAATATAAATTGACATTTCCCTCAACAGGTATCCAGAAAATGTGATGTTTTGTATCCTCCCCGAAGCTGCTAGTGAGAATATATCTGTCCATATTCAACATATATTAATTGAAGCTTTCTGTTGGGAAAATGATATCCGCATCTTAAAGGTGAGAGAAATTCTCTAAATTCTGTGAACAATTACAGGAATCCGTGCGAGATTATCGTGTCAAACGAAATTTTGACCATCAAAAAATCTAAAACGAGTGTCATTTTTCTGGCAGAGATCCTGTTGGACATCAAGGTCGAGGGTCAATGTCACCACATTATGGTGCATCGGTTCATGCTTTGGCTCTGTATTAACTTTTCAGCAGGGTCTTTGATAGAAAAAAAGGAACACCGGTGACATGGTCTATTATTCCTGTGGGGATGGATGTGGGAATTAATACATCTATCGCCTCTATAAACCTCTAATCAATTAAGCATGTTTGCCTGTTAAACCATATCAAATGACTAAGAAGTTGACTAGATCGTTGGATACTAGGTATTCATCATAATTATATAACTCTTTTAATGGATGTTTACCTACAGTGATGTTATCTTAACATTATGTTAAATATCGGACGCTTGTAGCTTGCTTAATCGATAAAGAATAATATACAAAGAAGTTACTAGCTAAATCTCACTGAGAACATAAACTTACCGATCGGAACTTACTAAAAATCAATATCAATAGAACGTGTACATTTAAGAATGGATCCTCTTGCTAGGCATAGGACTGTTGACCTCTCAATAGCCTTCTAAATAATTCCGAGCTCGTACGCTTCTGACGTGACTCTGTAAATTTTCAATATTAGGTAAGTTTTAACCAAATGTTCAATTCAGTTCCCCGATTAAGAAAATTGTATCTTTGAACATTGAGATATTTAATTATGTTTTATATTTTCAGGTCAAGTTATCGAATAGGTCTACATCTAAGGAAGGTAAAAATGGTGTACGTAAATTGTCGTCTGATACAAACTGTCTGCTGTTAGAATATCCCAAAGATCAACTAAGCACCACTGACGATGAGATTGTGGACTATTATGATACACTGATTCTCAATGATACGTTCCCCAAGCCAGAAGTAGAATTACCAGTTTGAAAACTTTCTTGGTTGTAATGTGGTGATCTGAACCTCTCCACTCTTGGTAAGTAAGAACTGTTGACATTTTGTTCATCGTATCCTGAATACGGGTTTTGACATTGTCTTATTTACGAGGAAACAATTACGAATGGGGGTGTGCTTTGAACGCGATGATATTTGTTAAGTAAAAGTTTTCCTTGTAAGCCTTGTCAATAACATTGGAATTTGGTTTGAACAATTTGGAGTAAAAAGGACAACTATTTCAATTTTTTCATTTACTAATCGTACTCATTTTAACCTTTTTTAATGCAGGAGATGATGTGTAATTCTCTTGGAAATATTCTATGAAGTATTGGCAGACGGTGTTTCTAAGACACACTTCACCGAAGATTGAGCTGAAAGATACTACTTATGAGCAAATACAGTGACTTCCGTGAACGTAGATGAAAGCGCTAATGGGTTGAATTGAATTTGTTTCAGCTTATTGTAACAATAAATTACCGTATTTCAATTCAAGTTTTTGTTTATTAGTTTAATGACTGTTCTGTAGGCTATGGTATAATATTGCAAGACGTAATAATTATGCCAGCCATTACGCTGTGCAAGGCAAAATCATTTTCATTTGAATAAATATAGTATTGTATAATTCAAACAACAATCTACAATGCAACCAACTTTAGGGCGCAAGGTATCGATGACGATGTGAGCTCAAGACATCGCATGCTGATATGCATGTGGAATATTGATGAACCTATAGTAGACCTGCGAGCATAAAACTGTATTAGTTAATGATACAAACTTTTAGAATATTGATTTCTACCAATGTGTCGTTACTGTTCTCACACTGTCATCAGGAATATAATGATATAAATTTTGCAACTCAAGGGAGGTAACAAGGCTAAATTTTAAACACGGTCGGTCAGTTAAAATTTCTTAGAGTATCTGCAAATGTCTTGCTACTTGCTAAGACTCATTTATGGTTCCCAAAAATTATCAGATTTGGCTTTTGTCATGGTGAAAAATCGCAAAAACCTCTGACCGAAAATGGGTCGGGATTACTCTGGCCCTAAACAGTAAAGATATCATATCTGAGGAAATGGGTAGAGTATGAGTTGTCGGTCTATTTCAGATACAGTCTCATATGTAGAGTGTTCCTTTTCGCTTTTTTCAAGTCTAACTTTCAAGGAGACTGCATGAACTTATCGTCTTATCGGTTCATAAATTGAAAAGAAATTCCCTATAGTAAATATGATGCCTAGCAAGTGGTTCGTGGTCGAATCATTCTATGCCATTGTCATTTTGAATTTAGCAGACTCGTAAGTTTGGGGTAGAAGTGGGTTCGTTCATCATCATGTTGAATGAAAAGTTACACAACACAAACAGATGCATCAGCTTTTTGACAGGTCCTTAATGACATTTCCATCCATTGTTGACATACATCTCGATTTAATATCAATACTAATGGAATTTCATGACGTCACAATCAGACAGTGGAGAACTGTAAAATAATGAACCACTAACATTTCCTCAAACAAGTATATTGTGGGACGTAAAACTCCATTCATTTCATTTCATTTTTAACTTAGTAAATAACCTCGCCTCCCCTACAAATCAGCCTGAAAATACACAAACCATTTAGTTAATCAAGTGCGGACATGAACTATATATTGAAAGATTCATTTTGATTGGATGGATTTGTTTGTATGTGGCCAATGAAAAATCGTTTTATATTCTAATACGGGAAACAAATAAGGCGTTCTAGCAACATGTAAACAAATCAACGAAAATTTTAATTTTGTGAGAAAGTAATGAAAAATTATTAAAACATAAATGTTTTCAAAGGTAGTAATAATTTTTCACAATCTTAAGATAACGCTGTAGTCTTTTTACTCAAAAAATTGCCCTGCACGGATTTTGTAGGCTTCAAATTAAGCAGGTCAGAAGGAGAAATCAGAAAACATTCAAAATACAACACTGTTAACTTACTTAAGAAAATAGTAGAGCTAAATAATTATAACAAAATTTTGTGGATCTACAGCTGTTTTTTTTAATTTTTTTTTTTTATCTTTTTTACACATTATTTATTGTAGGAAAGTGTATAGAAATAACTTAACTAAATCAAGATGACATCAGCAAAACAACTAACAGCAATCTCTAGGGTCATTAATATTTTACAAGAATGGGATAAAGCACCAAAGACAAAACGTAAAACTATTCTAGAAGATTTTATTAAACAACACACCAATAAGACAGGGCCAGAGTTAGAACAAGAGTTTGCTCAAGCTGCCAGTTTATTTCTAACAAGATTAACAGCATGGTTGCGATTAACGTATCCTTTTAATTGTAAATCTTTTTTTGTGTCATATGTTTCTTTACCATTAGATGGTACACTTTCTTTACTTAAAGCGAACAATATAATGCTAACATTATAGAGCATCATTTGGTATGGCTACCTCAGCAGCTGCTTTGGTATATCGTGTTATTTGTGGCTGGTAGAGAACCAACAAATGTTGAAAGTGTTAAATTCATCACATATGATATTATATCTGACAACTGGTACTTCTCTATTGGTCAATGAATTGGAAACGAAATGAAGTATGCTTTTTAACTTCTTTAACTATTTTATAGCTATATGATAGGTACATGTTTAAATGAGCAGTTGAAAGCAATTGGAATATTTCTGTCAGCATCTAGTGGGTGAGTCAGAGTCTGTATTTACCATTGTTTCAATACACAATAAATTGACTGAGTTAGTACAACTTCATAAAACTAAAATTGTGTTCAAGTTTGCTACATGATAAAACATTAAAACCAAAATAGACAAACATTTGAAAATAGTTAAAGTAGGATAGCACTGTGAGATTAAATAGCCAAAAATGTGCAGGGTTAGACTGAAAGTGCAAAGATAAAAATCAAAACTTTGATTTCAAGAATGACAAAAACTTAGAGTTGTCTACCTTGCAGTATAACAGAGTAAACAACCATATATGACTGTCCAATATGTCAATCTTTTCAGCATCTTTGTTCAGTTGATCAGAGGTAAGCTTATATGATAAAGTACACTTACATTAAAAATCTTCAAAATAGTCATTTTATTGAAACAGGCACAAATTTATGGCTGAGTTTTTAGAAGTTGGTGGTGTGTTCACACTATTAGAGATATTGGGTTTAAAACAAGCGAAAGAAATGGATAAAGCTGAAGCCTTGAAGTGTTTAATACATATTGCCAATGCTGGTAGAAAATACAAAGAATTAATTTGTGAAAGTTATGGTAAGCAACGTTTATAATATCGTTGCTGGTTTATATTAGATAAGCTTTGTTGGTGCTAAAGCTTCTAGTATCAGTCTCAATCACAAAAAACAGATATGTTAAAAATATGTAAAAATTACTCTAGTGAGTAAATAGAACAAAGAACTATTACAAATTGTTTGCTATAACCTACATGGTATAATAATATGAAGTAAGCAAAGCTCCAATGACTCACATTATATTTACTGGTCCATGGATCTCCCCATCTACAGAGTTAGCATCTCCATTACCCATAATTTTTTTGAACCAAAAGGTATTAGAGCTGTGGCAGAATGCTTGGCCAAATCTAAATCAGAAGAAACACAAGATTCCTGTAGAAATTTATTATTGATGCTAGCACAAGGCAATCCAAAGTTTCAACTTCAAGTTTACAAAGGCTTGATTGCTTTATTGCCATGCAGCTCACCAAAAGCACAACAGATGGCAGCACATTCTTTGCGGATTGTTCAGGTATAAATTGTTTCTTTCTTGCATTGAAGATATGAAGAAAATTTTTAGCCCTGATTTTTAAACATATCAGGTAATAACAAGCAAATCATCTATTTATTTCTTTTTTTTTTTTAACCATTGCACTTTGCATGTCATTGCAGTTTTTAATTGGTATAATCTTTCAATGTAAAATTTAGACTATTCTGTTCCAGCCAATAGTTGATCAAGCAAATCCCAATATAGTTGAACCTTTGTTAAATCTCTTACGAACATTACATTTAGAGGTACAGTTTGAAGGTGAGTAGGTCTTAGAGAAACTACATCATGGGTCTCATGCTTTCTTTTGACACTAGCAAGCTAGATAACTGAAAGAAGGCAGAAAAAGTTTCTCCAAGCTTTTGCACAAGCTAGAGATTTTTGCTAGTTGTAAAATTTCCAAATTCATTCAAATAGATACTAAACTATATATTTGCATTATTATTTCCTATTATTATTTTCAGCAATTGAACTAATTAAAGAGTTAATGATATATGATGTATCTACTTCCCTGTTATCTGGCTTGGTTCTATTATTAAAACCTATTAAAGAAGATACCTTAGCTAAACCAGAAATTTTAGAAGGTTAGTCTACATTTTATCTGCCTAATGAACATAAAAGCTGAATAAACTACACTCTTAAAGTTTTTACCATGAGTATAGATAAATGCAGGCCTGGTATTAAACCATTTTGCCCAGCCATCAATCTCTGCCAAAAAAATTTAGCATGATGGATTATTTTTGTGTGTGAGTGTAAGATTGCTAGAAAGAAAATGTTGAAATGACATATTTTGGTAATGATTTGATAATTGTATTTTACAGATCCCAATATGCCTAAAATTTCAGCACCCTTACCTGTTTATATTCAACAGGCTGCAGCTGCCAAAACAATCGGGTAGGAATTTTCTGCCGTATAATACTTCTCAACCCAGAACCCAAGAGTGGTCTCATTTACTTATCTAAAGGCCCTGTCACATCAGAAAGGCATTCATACTGCGCTGCTAATGCGACTGAAAATTGGCTCAGACGGAGTTAAGGTTGCTAAAAGCGTGGTATAATTGTGTCTCACACGCCTATTGCAACGTACAAATTTATATTTTGGACTTGTTCAAAACACGCACACTTGATAAAAACGTTGCAAAAACGTAATGTGGTAGCATAACTCGCTCTATGAGTTCGAGGTTTTTAAGTTTGCAATTTCTTAAACGACTTTTTCTCTAGTTTTCCTCACGAACGGGGTGACAAGGCAATTAGGTAGGGATATGAAATCCATATAGCCTCTGGGTCAGATGGTTTGGAAAAAGGAATTAAATGTCCAATATTTAAATAAAGTAAAATAAGGGGATATTAATTACACAAACTTGTCTTTTATTGTCAAGAGCTCATCTTTTTCCATCAAAACACATCACCAAGATACTGGTAGCTGGTTTGAATGATGTGGAATAAAATTACAATAATATGTGAAAAATGTAAAGATTTGGAAAAAGAATCTGTTTGTCTTGACTCCATTGGCCTTGTCTGAACTGAATAAAAATTAAAACTACCTATGTTACAGGATTTTAGCACGAGATTCTAATGAATTATCAGAAAGATTAATTCAAGTAAGTTATGGGGCTTTGTCTATCTCTAATTATGAGTTGCAATGTTTCTGAAATTTCAATAAGATATAACTGGATATGATAATTAGTCCCACTGTGACTCTCCATTGTACTTCATTGTCCTTTCCCAAGATATGATGATGTGGAATAAAGTGAGATATGTAATTTAGGATCAAAGAGTATTTAAGTCACATGTCACTAGAAATATATGTGTATTTTGACATCCAATGATAACTTCTTCCAGAATCTCCAATGAGCTCTTTTGATAATTATTGTCTTTTCAGTTACGTGTTGCACACAATCTACTTTGTGCTATGGGAAACAGTGAATATGCTGACAGTCAAAGACAAGCAAGTTTAACATTAGAGGTAATTCTTTCACTTTGTCTCTCTAGAGCGCAAAAATGACCTCCGTGAAAGTAACGCTAGCACTCTGCAACATATCGCAGTAATGAATAGGCATTTTTGGAACTATGTCAATGTGATCATGTGATTCTGGTAATTCAAATATTAGAGGCTGGTCGTTCAGGAGTACAGGTGTTTGTAAACAAAGTCAATGAAACAAAACATCCGTAAGATATGTATTCTAACTGATAATAAAATGTTTCATTGGATAACCAATAGTCAAAATATATCATTGAATGCATATATAAGTGTCAGAATTATCTCACAAAGTCTCTAAATTTAATTTTATTTAGGTTACATTATTACTATCACTGCTAAATACTTTATGTGAAGAGTCTCACCCAACAGACACAACTGAATTCACCATTCATTACCCAGTCAGATTAAGATCTATAATGCCGGTACTGACAATTTTTTTCAGCATTTTTGTCGAACATATCCTATTGTTGATGACCATGTGAGGGATGCTATGGGTGATGCTTTATATGATTTATTTATGGTAAGTAGAAAATTAATGGCATAGAGTCATTTAGTTATCATCCTTCCAGCTGTTAGAGCTCAATTTTAACTTCCTTTACAGTCAAGTAACCTAATTTTCATGCTAACCTATTTTTGTGCATTTCCGGAAAGGATTAATTATTTACATGTGCGGCCTCGCATGACCTCCGCATCTGCTTGTTTTGATAAACATTGGTTATCTGTTCCATGTCAGCTAGTAGAATGAATCTAGTAGTTTCAAGCAAGGTAAAATGTATTAATGTATACTTTGACAAATACAAAATGGCAGATTCATTAATTACCAAATATCATAATTTTTTATTGGCTGAATTTCCTTATAATAAGTTGTAAACGGAATTCCAAGTGTGGTCTGCAAGAATGTAACCCAATGAACGAAGTCATGTGATAAACTATCAGATTACATGTCAGCAGAACAACACAACGTGGGCCATATTCTAATGTTCTTTCAATGACTTTTAGCAATAAATCACGCCACGTATCTTATTCTGTCAGTCACTATTTTTTTTTAAAATCCCTGTTCTTTGAAGGAATTGTCACTAGTTATAATGAATTGATATTAAAGATAAATACTAAGAGAAGTTAATTATACCAGCGGGTATCTATACAACGTGTTTTTCTAGACTTATTTATAGATAAAACATTGTACACGAAAATAGGTGATGCCTTTTGCAGCCGTTGTCAAGTTGGTAAGTCATGAAATATGGGTCAAAGTGAGGGATCCATAAAGAAAAATAAAACAGACCAATTTTAATTATTTTATAGAATCTCTGAGGAAATGTGTAAGACTTGAAAAAAATAAGCGTTTTTTTAATTTTGACAAAATTCGATGCTGAATACCTACGCACGAATATGCCAAATGACCTCTCTTGATATGAATAATAAAGCTTAAAATAGAGCTATTTTTTTTTTAAATTACCTAACTTGATTTGTGTTCCAGAATTCTTATCTAAATTTAAAACTTTGTCAACTTATCTCCCTTGAAATAAAAAATATTGACTTACAGTTAATTTTGACCCAAATCTAGAAAATTCTATATTTCTGCCAAGTTGCCCACTTGTGAGCCGGAATAATTACATGTGTCAAAAATCATCAAATTGCTTCCCTTTATTTGTGTTCAAGAATTCTGACCCAATTATAGAAAAATGTAAATGTTTGCCTCCCTTGAAAATAATACAATAATGATGACCTACACAGGCATAGGGCAAATTTCACTCCAAATGGTCTTCCTTCCGTTGTTTTGGGATTTTTTTTTCTTTTTCAAATTACTATTCAAAGAAACACACTGTGGAATATATCCTCAATGCCATCCATGTTCTTTTAGCAACGGTACAATGATAGCTTGATGGGGATAAAAATTGTACCATTGCTTAAGGAACATGCCTCAATGCTGACTTATCCCTCCTGTTGAGAGATTACCTATCCAGCTATTCTGAGCATCAAATTTATTCTTCTTGGTACATATATGTAAAACAAAAAGCTGTTTCAAACTAGAGTACCATTTTATTATTTTTAAGTGAACAATTTGAAGAAATATGATATAATTTAATTTTTTTTTCGCTCTCTTACAGTCAAACCCAGAAACCCTGTATGTTAACATGAACCATATACAAACTGATGTTCTAGTATCAAATAAGGTTAACATCCCACGTGGTAAGTTTTCATTTATATAATTTCTAGAATGGTTGATATTATATCAATAATGATTATTCAGTTCACCTGTTTTTGTGCCAAGCCAGTAGAAGTATTATGGTGCCAATGGAAATATTGTGATAAGTCAATGTAGACTCTATTCCAGCCTCTGATGGATATTTTGACAATTGTCGGCTGGAGTACAATCAGAAAAAATATGCCCTGTTAAATGGGACTTTAAACCTATTTAAATACCTAGGATCTCCAAAACCCAGATATATTTGGAAAGATTGTAAAGAGGTTTTTATGCGCCATGTTATGTGATCAACAGAATTTGAGTAATTGCCCTTGACTTAGGAAGAACGCATCAAAATTTGTTTGTGAACACAATAAAGACTACATTTTTCATCCGATTTAATTGAAATTTGTTGTGATAATTTATAATGATGAAATCTTAGTCATGTTTGAATTTGACGATTTTTCGATCAACAGAATTTGAGTTATTGCCCTTGACTTAGTAAAAATGCATCAACATTTGTTAGCATGTGAACACAATAGAGGTGACAGTGTCTGAATAATAAATTTTGTGTGTTTGATTAAATAAACAGTATCTTGCACAAATTATATTTTTGGTATGATTTGACACAGATAGGTGACTGCCCTTTATATATTGAAAATGTATCAGGAAAGTTAGTGTATCTTGCTTGGCAACCACCTGTTTCCTGCAATTCCACTAGGGTTATGTTGATGTCACTAATCACAAACTTTGCTTTAACACTTAAAACCCTTTAGTTTTTTATTTCCCTTTCAGTGGCAGAAATTACAGAATGAGTGTACTTTGATTTTATTTTTCATCCTGATTGAAAGCCAATAAAAAGAAATGTTTTTAATTTTGTAAATAAAAATATTTATATTCGTATTGAAATCTATATGACTTAAATATTTTACTTTTCAAGTATAGGTTACTTGACTGTGTGTAACCTATTTTTCGTGCATTTCCGGAAATGATTAATTATTTACATGTGCGACCGCGCGTACCTCCACATTTGCTTGTTTTGATAAACATAGGTTTTCTCTACAATGTCAGCTAGTAGAATGAATTCAGTAGTTTCAAGCAAGGTAAAATGTATTAATGTTTACTTTGACAAATACAAAATGGCGGATTTCAGTTATTACCAAACGTCACCATTTTTTATCGGCCGAATTTCCTTATATTCCCAAGCGGTAATCGGAATTCCAAGTGTCGTCTGCTAGAAATAAATGTAGTCCAACGAATGAAGTTACATGATCAACTAGCGGATTCCGTGTTAGCAGAAAATTTCTATGGAACACAAAGTGGGCTATATTCTTATGTTGTTTCAGTAACTTTTAGCAAAAAATCACTCTACGTATCTTATTTTGTCAGTCACAATTTTTTTTTTAAATCGTGGTTCGTTCAAGGAATTTTCATTAGTAATAATGAATTGATATTAAAGATAAATACTAAGAGAAGTTAATTATTCCACCCAGTATCCATACAACGTGTTTTTCTCGACTTATCTATAGATCAAACATTGTACACGAAAATAGGTGACGCATTCTGTCGCCGTTGCCGAGTTGGTTGCTCATGAAATATGGGTTAAAGTGAGAGATTCATAAAGAAAATCGAAACAAACCAATTTTAATTATTTTGTAGAATATCTGAGGAAACCTCTAAGACATAAAAAAAAATTTCCGTTTTTATAACTTTGTCGAAATTCGGTCTTGAATCCTTATATCCACGAAAATAGGTTACACCACTGTACTTATTTAATACCAGTGACCGGTAATAACATTATAGGCATGGTTGCTTGCTTGTAACAAGACTTTGCTATAAAAAAAATTTCTGAGTTCTTTACCTAATTTAGCAGGCTGACTACATGTATATCGCCCCCCACTCTTGTAAACAGACTCGCTGAATGATTACCTGTCCGACCTGACCTTCACCCTTCTGTACCTTCAATTCACTTTGAAATTACATTCCCCAAAATCGATGATAATTAAAGGCAATCAATATTACTTAACAATACCTATCAAAATTGCCAACCCAAAGTGTTAGAATCTAGCCAAATGGCAGTTACCATGTTGAATTGTAACAGGTGCAATGTTTTGTAGTAGTGGGCGACTTTGAAATAAGAATGTGACGAATTAATTAAATGAATTAATAAAAGACATTTAACGGTATTTTTACTTCTGTATACAAAATTTAATCAAC
The DNA here is from genome assembly GCF_000327385.1 of Lottia gigantea. Lineage (NCBI taxonomy): Eukaryota > Metazoa > Mollusca > Gastropoda > Lottiidae > Lottia > Lottia gigantea. The sequence goes on from NW_008706746.1 coordinate 2,760,954, forward strand.
GAAATTATTATAGTGAAAGGTTGTTACAAATCTCAAGACATAAGACAACCAATAAATAACCTTTTTTTAGAATGTACATTTATCATCTGAATTGTGGTTCTCAAAAACTCATAACGGTTTTTTAGCCTTTGTGTCCGTATCAGAGACTCTTGCAGATTTTAATATACGCCCACATGAAATGGGGGCGGGCGACGTATATTGTCGTCACCCATGTCCGTCCGTACGTCCGTACACACTATAAAAGGCACAATTCTTCCCAGATTTTGACAAAACTTGGTTTTATTAATCAGTATGGCCCTAAAAAAATCAAAAAAAGTTTATGATTGAATAATTCATACTGGTCATTGTTACTGTACTGCTAAATATTTTTGTATTCAAAATCAAAGCTGCCAGTGGGCGTATATTACCTTGCCTGGCAAAGCTATCTTTTTTAGACCATTCTGTTACCCCGTCCAATGACTGTGATGACTCCTTATTTGTGTGACCTGTTTTCTAAAAAATAAGCCAATAAGTTTATATCATAGGCATTTAACATTAAAATAAATTTATGTTTGCAACCTGAAATGTTTCAAGATAGCCTCGTATATTGTGAATGAATTAATACATATTTCGAAAACTAGTGGAAAATTAATAGAGCCGATCCAATTTTAATTAGTATTGATACAATATTCTCATCATTTATGATAAAAGTGAAAATTGTGAATTTTAAGTGAAATTAGCATTATACAGCCAGCACATCTGTTACACGGTTATATTTTCATTTGTGTTTGAATGAAGTCGTTGTGACTTGTAAGTGGATATCAATAGAGAGAGTTTCTAGCAGTATGGTAAGCCAATTTTATCCTTTTAGAAAGTGAATAAGCTATGAGTTATATGTTTAAATATAAAAAAAAATTGAAGCCCTCTGCAAAAGATAATCCAATTTGTATAACAGTCCAAAATATGTCACAGTATATACACTAGGGATTAGTTTATTGATTAATAAAACGATTCTTGGCTATAATCAATAGATCTAATGATATCTAAAGGAATTCAAATAACGCTTAAGCTGCTCTTTGCACAATTCCAATTTTCAGATGGTCTATAGTTTCTGTAATTCTTGATAGATTTCACGTCACTAGCACAATACCTATACCTAGTGGTTTGAATAATAGTTCCAACATATATATGATCATTTATTCGGAAAGAAATGGGGGGCGTATATTGTTGTCACCCATGTCCGTCCTCATTTACTCGTAAACACTCCAGAAGGCAACTGACAAAACTTGGTATGAGTGTTTGTAATCATCCAAGGATGATGCCTATTGAAAATTACACGAATTGAAATATATTTAGTATGAGTTATTGGCCTTGTCCTTGAATTGTTGGTAAACACTCTAAAGGCACAATTATTGACGGATTTTGACGAAACTTGGTGTGAGTGTCAGTCATCACCCAAAACCCAATTGAAAATCAGACAAAATCGAAAAATATGTAGTATGAGTTATTGCCCCTGCTCTTGAGAACGCGTTCAATTTTATCTCGTAAACACTCCAGAAGGTACAATTCTTGACAGTTGTTTACACAATTTGGTGTGAGTGTTAACACCCAAGGATGAACCAAAAAAAATCGAAAAATGTTTCATAGGAGTTATTGACCTCATTCTTGAAAACGCTTTCAAATATTAGCTCTTAAACACTAAAAAGGCAGATTCTGGCCGGATTTTGACTTTATTATTCAGTACCGCACTGAAGGTTGAATATTTGCCTTCCAGAGTACCAGTATGAAAGCGTTGGCATGGAATACGATCGAGACTATAACAGTTTTGGTCAGATTTTATCGGTTTGTCTAACCTGAAAAGATAAAACAAAAAAAAGTAATAATCACGAATATTTTGTGGTGAAGAAACGATTCTGTCCCCGTGGAGGGCCATTCGATGAATTTTTCACGCACGTGAAGATTCTGGAATGTACAACAGGTGGCTAAAACTTCTACAATTTCCAACTCTAACGGTAGCGTTTATATGAATCACTGCATGAAATCCAACAATATATTTTAGAATTGAAGGGGGCGTAGAAACGCCACTAATCCCGAAGATCTAATTAAAACAATGTATAGACCGATGATACAGATTAATAATCTAGACGGTAAACCAATATTGTGATTAATATCCGTGGCATAATTCATTGATGCATCAGCTGGTTAATTTAGAGCAACACGAGTGTATGATCTAATCTTGTGACTTATTGTCATCATTTTAGGAACACTGTAGACTAATATTATAATTTAGTACCGAAATAGAAATATGCGTGGTATGTCTCATACAAGAGATAAGAAAACCAGTTTAACCCTTTAACCTCTATGTACAGTTTGAGCCTGAACTGTAACCTCGTGCATCCCTCTCCCATTTTTTCAAAGATTAGGCCTACATCTGCAATCGCCATTAGGCTATAACCTACGTTACCTGTACAACTATTAACTATTCAGATTGTACTACCGACTTTAAGTCACGCCTTAATGACCTACTTCTGAAACAAAAAGTCCAGTATCGTCTGCTCCACAAAGAGTGTCAACAAATCTGTTCATATGAAACATCGACACATCTTTAAAAATGGCATACCTTGTGTATAAAGTAAGTCTCATCTATTCTGTTTGTATTGAGCGTTAAATTTGAATGCTATACGTTTCTGAATTTAGAATATTGTTAGTCAGCAATCGTACGATTTCTAAAAATATAGTTCTATAGTACGCATGACTGGTATTATATTCCTGCAAGATGAAGCTGGAATGAATGTACATTGTATAATATTACTTCCATCCCAACAAGCAATGTACTAGATTTTATAAAAAAAAAAAAAACGCACCATAATTGTGTAAAAAGCATTTACAGTTATGTGCATACAGTACACGCTTTTTACTATCAAGGGTTGTATGGCATTATCATATGGACTCGACCTAACCATTTAATTTGTAAATGGTTGGCACTGGAGATGTCTGGATACTGTAGACCTGCTATCACTACAATTCTTCACAGAATTTCATTGACTTTAACCCATTTGAATAATGGAGCAGATTGTAACACAGTAGACTTTCATTTATTTAATTCAGTTGTCAATATTTGTACAGTACAATTATTGTAGTCTTTCATTTATTATTGAGCGAGAATTTTACATTTTATTTAATTATCAGTTATGGTTGTGAGCGTAACACATGTACATTGTAAATGTCCGTGTACAGAATGTTCGGAACATATTTCGTTTAGGCCATAATTACACATCTTTAAATTTATGTTTCTATTTGTCTTGGTATGCTTACTGACGTTACAATAATTCTAATATATATTAAACTTCTGTGACTTCTTGAGGTTACAATGTTGCACTATTTGTTCAGGACATTAATGTCATTACATATTGTATTCATGTACCAGATATACATGTAATAGAAGCCAAATAAGCAAACTGTACAATATTGTAATGCCTATATACATATTTTGTAACTCCAAACAGGACTGTTTCGGCCTTCAGGGCCTCATCATGGAGTTGATGTTTGGCTACATAGCTGCCTCAGATGATCCCACATACGTGGTATCATCATACGATGCCAGAGTGAAATGATTAGACGTACATTTGCATATACAACTACTGTAAAGTGATAATTCCGCATGGTACATTTATTAATTAGGTTTTATACTATGATACCTACAATGTCTATAATCTGGTACAGATTCATTAGTAGCCTACATTTAAATATAACTGTACAATTTATATACATGATGGTTTTTCGTACAAGAAGAGAATATTTCTATACAGTCATATATAGTGAACAGTATTGCCACATCGTGGGGTTTAATCGTGCACTAAAGCTTCTTTCAAAATCGTTTGTTTGTCCATTTGCAAGAAAAATAGGTTTATTGGATGTTGAAAGAATGCATTGATTCGTTTTCTGATTTTATATTACTTAATGACACCTTAAATACCATTTGAAGTAGTTTTAATGTTTAAATAACTAACACATGTGATCAATGAGACGATCTGTGTCAAACTACTTGCTTACATTCGTTCCTTTATTTATCAATATTAAACATTCTCACCTCACTCTTGAGACAGGTCAATGATTTCAAACACTTCATTGGTATTTAAAGGCATATAGATTGAGCAGTGGCGGGGCCAGTTTTCCGTCCGAGGGGGGCGAAACATCTGATGTTGCCCGAATTTCTAACCTAGTTATTAGAGTTTTGTTATTGTTTTGGCAAAGTATTTTCATTCTTTCTAGAAAACATGCTACTACGCCTCTCTTGTATCAAGCAGATACATAGATATATTTTATAGCATACTTTAGGAATATTTTCAGGTATAATTTACGACGTTTTTTTTATAATGGAAGTGTTTTTCAAAAAACGGAAAGGCTTCAGGCAGCAATTTCAATTTTTTTTTTGACAATAAATGTTGTTATAGGACATGATATTTGGGCAGTGATTTCAATTCTCAAATGATATGAATTATGAAATATTTTTTTGGGATAATACAATATGGCTACGATTTCAATTTAAAGATGCAGTTATTGCATAGTATATTCTGTCAAAGATACGATTCCATTATCAAATGTGAAAAAAAAGATTTTGAATAAAAATGTTTGACCGTACAGTAACCATCACCAGTATGAAATATTCAATATTCAGTCATACACTTCTTTTGAACTCTTTAGGGCGATACTGAATAATATTACAATAATATTAGTTTGACAAAATCCAGCAAAAATTGTGCCTTTTAGTGTTTACGAGCTAAACATTGAAACATTTTCAAGAACAATGTCAATAACTCCTATAAAACATTTTTGGATTTTTGGATTTTCAAAAGGATTCATCAATAGGTGATAATAAACAATAATTTCACCAAATTTGTCAATAATTGAACCTCCTAGAGTATTTACAAGCTAAAACTGAACTCGTTTTCAAGAATGGCAAATACTCATACCGAATATTTTTCAATTCTTTTGATTTTCAGCAATCATACCAAGATTCGTCAAAATCAGTCTAGAATGTCAAAAAGCAATTGTGGACGGCTGTCGCCCCTTTGGCTCCGCCGATGAGATTGAGTTGGGGAGGGACAACCCCAATGACACACAAACGTTAATCCTACAGTCACTCCCAGAAGGTGACTATTCTACTTTTAAATTATCAACGTTGCCAACAATTCATTTAAACTTAACCCTTCATTTTTATACGCCCACTTGGAAATGTGGACGTATATTTACGTTGCCCCTGTCGGTCAACATTTCTTGTGAGCACAATAGAGAGTACAGTTTTTATCTGATTTAAATGAAACTTGGTGTGATAATTTATAATGATGAGATCTTGGACAAGTTCAAATTTAACGATTTTTCGATGAATGGAGTCAAACACGTCAAAATTTGTTCATGAGCACAAAAGAGACTACTACTGAAATTTGGTGTGGTGATTTATGTTGATAAATGAAATGAGTTTTACGTCCTATTTTTTTGTATTGATGAGATCGTGGTCAAGTTTGAATTTTGGTAATTTCGCGATTACCATTTTATTTACCAAAGTTATTGCCCTTGACATTAGAGCATTATAAAAACTTTGCCTTCATTTCTGAAAGCTGCTAGAGGCCGTATGTTGCCTTGCCTGGCAAGCTGTCTTTCTATTTTTTTTTTATGTTATCAAAGAGGACTTTGGACCTAGTATTTCAACTAGTATAGTGTCTGTAATAACTGGTAGATAATGGCAAAGGGCTCAGTAGTCGAATAAGGTGATAGAGTTTGAAATGACCTTTTAGAACTGATAACAAATTTCGTCTGTAAATAAGTGTACTAAAAACTGAAGAGAATATAGCGTTCATTCGAACCATCATTTATCTTAGCCAAGTTGTAGTAATTTATAATGATAGATCCATATATAATCGTCTGACCATTTCATTTACTAGTTGACATATAATCTTCCCATAATTATCCGGCGATATCCAGAGTATTTAATTTTGCGTTAGAGAGTAATACCATAGCATTAATCCACCTTTGATGCTATGGATTTTGTGATTTTGGTGTTTTTTTTATGTAATGATGTATTCCGAAGATCCGAAAATGAATTGTATGATTGAAATGTTCAGTCCAGGGTCATATTTCTCAGCATTTTGTATATATGCAGAAAAGTAAGTCGTTAAACTCCATCCATTTGATTTCAAGATTTTGTATAGTTTTCATAAATTTTAACAAGACCATTTTTTCGACCTAAAAAAAACAGGATGTCCCTTCAAAGTTACAGAGATCTGTGTTTGGCAAAATGGCAGTTTTCTGTAGTCAAATTGTCATTTTCGATATGTTCGAACTAAATGACAGAATGACTTTCTTATAGCTATCGAATTTCATGTTCCTAACAGAAATCCGTTTTACTGCATTTGTGTTTACCTACCCTCAAGAAATAAGAACATTAACACTTTGAGACAAGCTATATCTCAGTTGGATGATATCGTAGAAGCACATTTAAATCTAGGAACTGTTGTTGTTGCAGGTGACTTAAATTGTGAAATAAAGCAGTCAACAAATAATATCAAACATGATTCTAGAACGAAATCACTTGAATTTCTGTTGGATCGTCATAACCTTACTTCCATAAATTGTCATAGATCATGTATAGGGCCAAAATGGACATTTCAGTCGCATAAAAATGGTGCAAAATCCATGATCGATCATATTTTTGTTCCAAGTAGCTTCATGCCTAAGGTACTGCGTTCAGAAATATTGTCAAATGATAAAATGTTCAACATCTCTGATCATGCGCCTGTCCTATGTTCTATTGATGTTAACCCCATGACAGTGTTTACTAGTGTAAATCAACCCCCCATTGTATCGTGGATTAAAGCTAAGCAAAACAATCTGATAATAGACTACACATACGGTTTTTCAAATTCCTTATGGACATTAAACTCTGAAAGTCTCTCAACCCAAGATCAGATTGAATCATGTTATAATCACATAGTTGATGCATTAATGTCTTCTTCAAGGGAGCTACTTCCGGTGAAAAAATACCGAAAGAACATTAAACCTTATTGGTCATCAGTACTGAAATCAATCCATTCTGAGATGCGTGCGGCTAGACAGGCATGGGTATCTGATGGCAAACCGAGGGGTGATACCTCACAATCGTTCTTTAAATACAAGTATGTTAAAACAAACTTCCGTAAGAATCTAAGACAAGCTACGTCAAAATACGAGATTGAGCACTTCCATAACATTGACACCCTGTGTGATATTGATCAACGACTTTTTTGGACCCTTATTAACAATTCAAAAAGTAAAAACGGACCCGCTAGTTGTAGTCGTTTGGGTATAAATGGTAATGTAATTTCAGATCCCAATGATATAAGTAATGCTTGGGCTGATCACTTTGAGTCGATCTTCAGTAATTCTGATACTGCGGACTACAATGACGTTTTCTACCAATTTGTTACAGACAAGGTCAATCTCTTACGTGATTCTTACAAAACAAAAGCAACATCCAGAGTGTTGTTGACATCAAACATCGAGGTCGAATCAATATGCAAGACTTTGAAGAGAAACAGGGCTGCAGATGTACATGGCATCTCTTATGAACACTTGATCCATGGAGGACAGACACTTTATCGTCATCTTGCTAATTTATTCAAATCAGTTATCTTATACAATCTGATTCTCAATGAGGTAGTGATAGAATGGACCCAAACTCCTATCGCGGAATATCCCTCACTCCTACTATAGGTAAAGTGATCGAGAAAATTTTAGTTAATCGATTAGTTAAGCTTAGCAGTGACAATAATTTTCCGAATGTACAGCAGATGGCATATCAAAAAGGACTTTCATCAATCCACGCTTCCTTTAATATACAAGAAACCATTCGGCACTACCTTGAACGCAATAGTGATCTACATGTAGCTTTTCTAGATAGAAGTAAAGCCTTTGATTGCGTGTGGCATGATGGCGTACTGCTGAAGCTACGACAAACAAATACAGATCCTTCTATATGGAGACTAATTGATAATCTTTACACTAGAATGTCGAGTTGTGTAAGGTTGCCACAGGGATTATCAAGACAATTTATATTATAGCGGGGTGTAAGACAAGGCGGTGTCTTATCAGCCAAACTGTATCTACTTTTTATTAATGGTTTACTGGATCAGTTTTCTAATACAGATAAAGGTGCAAATGTACTCGGTCTACATTCCTGCTGTCCAACACAGGCAGATGATGTTGCTGTCACTAGTGATACAATTTCTGGTCTCAAAAATCTCCTAGGAATATGCGAAATGTACAGTCGTATATGGCGCTTCAAGTTTTCGTCATCCAAGAGTGTAGTTCTACATTTCATGTCCAAACCTAAAAGTCACATATTGTTTGAACCTGCTGTTTTCTACAATTCAAATCTTCCTGTGAATATATCAATAAAACATGTTGGTGTTTTACTAAACTGTGATGTTGATACCATTGATAGGACCAGGTCGGCTTGTCGAACTATAAGAGCTACCGCAATCAATCTGTTTAAAGTTGGAACTCATAGTAGATATCTTAATCCGCTTACAAGTAGAAAAATGATTATGGTATGTTGCTATTCAAAAGCCCTATATGGATGTGAACTCTGGTGCGCATTATCGTGAAATGAACTGCTCATGCTAGAGCGGGCACACCGCTATGTGTGTAAAATGATACAGGGCCTTCATATTCGTGCTTCGGTGGTCATCCATTGAAGCCCACATTGATAGCCAAAAACTCTTATTCTTTGGTCGTTTGCTCTCTTTAAACGTGGTCTTTCTTCCTAGAAGAATGCTTATAAGCAGACTTTTAGAATGTAAGTATCAGTGCTGTTCCTCCTCTCGAGGATTTGCATCAGAGATACTAACAATCCTTGATAAATATGGTTTAAATAATTTTTTAGTTAATTTTTTTGAGTTTTCTCAATTTCCTATAAAATCTAAATGGAAGAATATTGTATATAAATCGATCAGTAACAGTGAACTCAGATCTTTGAAAGATAGAATTGATAGTGACTCCAATTTTGTCTTGTTTAAAGAGGCTCACTCACAAATTGAACATCATGCTGCCTATGATGTTTGGAGGGCTGACCCCACTTTTAAAAATAGTTGTCGTGTTATTATCAAACCTCTGTGTCTTATAAGGGTAGACTCTCCCCAGTCTGAAGTAAAAACCCTGTGTGAAAAGTGCGGTTTGTTCTTTTCGTGTCCGATAGTCCATATATTATTGCATTGTGCCACATCTACTGAATTTAGAGATACATTTTGGTGTCAGTTAAGTTATATTCTATCGCCCGATCAATTACAGGAGCTAGGATCTATGTCTAACTTCCAATTTCTTGTGATAATCGTCAGTTTAAACCTACCCTGGAATCTTGATCAATCTCTACTGTTATTTAGGAAATGTGTATTGAAATTCATTCTTGTAACTTTGAGTAAAATTCGGCTAGTTCCGAAATTCTAGTCCCTATTAATACTTGTTGTGTTTATCTGTAGACTAAATTATATATATATATATACATGTTATATCTTTTTTTTCGTTTTTTTTCTTATTATTATACGTGTTAATTCAATATTTATTAATATTATTCAAATATTTATTTATATATTTTCCATGTTTACAATATTATGTATCAATATCTTCATATTTGGAGGAAATAAAAGATTATATATATATAAGCAAATAAGAAATGCATGTACATCTTAATCGCTTATCGTCAATTAGATAATCTGAACTAAGCTGAACTAAATTCTGCTGAGTAATCACCACCAATGACCTCGCTTCAAGATCAAAGTCATTGCCTTGAGATAAGTCCCAGAATGTCCTGCTGGACAAGGTTTAGAACAGCTTTCCTATGAAACAGTTTCAAGACTTCCGTACTGTGCCCTTTTACAGAGGCATACTTTTCGCTGTTATGTTGATAATACTGGGTTTTCAAAATATTTATTTTCCTGTGGATCCATCCGATGTCTGCACTGTCATTTTTTCTAAACAATCACAGGTTAGTCGATTTTTGTCTCCAACTGCCGACGGTACTTCAACCCCAGCATCTACCTTGTCCACCAGGACATTCTGGGACTTATCTTGAACCAGTGGATGTTGAGCCACTGCCGAATCATAGTGCACATCTAATACGAGACTTTTAAACTTCTCTTCGCTTGATATTTCTGATTTACTATTCAGAAGATTTTCACTTTCAGACATTTCAGTTGCCATTTTTTTTCTAGACCGTGGGTGACGCTATAGGCACGCAATAGAGGGACATAACTCTTGCAAGTTAGGACCAATTTTTTTTATTGAACTTGTCTTGTTTCGTTTTATGGATTTATGTATTTTGTATTACGGTTCTGATCGTTTGTACTTGGTATTTATTTTATTCCAGATTTTACCATAAAACTATAGTGTTGATTTGCCTAACAGGTCCAAATTATAAATAATAAAGAAAATCGATGCGGGTCAACAGATTAAAATATTTCGTTTCATGTGAAACAAATGGCCATTCCGGATTTTATCAGAAAACTTTAGTTTCGTATTACAAGTCGTTTTTGCGTAGTTGGGCACGACGCGACAAGTTGGTCAGTGCGGCAAAACGAACCCACCGATATAATTCCCAGTCGACATTTATAGCGTGAAATGATGTTGATATCATTTTAACTTCAGTGGCTATAAATTAAATTACACGGCAACGTTTATATTGATCGAGTCTCTCTTAATTTGTAGGTTATAGACAGGAACATTGTTCAAGTTATATATAATCGACATAGCCTGATGGTTTTTTTGTGGTATATATACCAAGTGGTGAACAGTTCCTCCTTTCAATATATTTTAAACTAAACTTCAAGTATAAATGGATGCAATAAGTACACATTTTAATATTTCATAACTGAACGTTTCGGACAATGCGACCATGTCAAAAAGATCAAGTACACGTTGACTATTGACTTTTGAATCTTGTATCTGGTATTTCAGCAGCAAATCTAATTTTAGTATATATAGCGGAAATGAAAATAAGAAGATATGATTTGATAAAGTATTGAATAAAGAGAAAGTACATGAACGTATATATATATATAGCTAACATGTTTGCTTTGTTAGCTATAATTCATTCCTAATTGTTGCTAGATCTATGCTGTCATTTGTCAAAATATACCCCATATTATCCTCTATTCTTTTTTAAACAACATTTGATTCACAGATTTACACAGTGTGATATACCGTAAAACATATAAAATCTGAAAACAACTATCCACTCGTGGTTTTTCATTTCCTGCTGTGTCAAACACGTCTCGAAATTTTCCAAAAAAAAAGTTGGTAATCAGCAAGATATTTTTAATAAAAGAGCACTTGTCTAAGAGCAAATGTCATGACACCACTAGTCAATTCTAAATACCAAATTTAGAAATATGTTATCCATCACTAAATCATCAACATGAATAGAACACAGAATTTATTTTCGTCCAGTCCTGGAGCACCATCTATAATTTCATCATCACCTGGACGTTAACTTGTCATCTACCAACCAGGCCTACCTTATGAATTATAGTGTAGTCAATTAGGCTATGTCGATATTTTATGATAATTTAACAGTTGTCAGGACCACTATGTTGATTAATAATGTTGGTTGGATTTCATTCTTGTTTACTTGGAATGTCGATTTAGTTCCAGATTGAAACTTCAGAATTTTAGTCTTGAAATAAAAATGTTAACTTTATTTTTGCATTTTGTATTCAACGATACTTAGTGGATCACATTGACTTGCTTTCACAGATTTGGTTGGGTTGATGTTTTCATTGTCTATCAGAAAAAAAACCCTACAATACGGTAACAAACAAAATACAAAATGTACTTGCCAAATTTCGTGGATGTGTGTCGTCTCTTGGCACTGATGTTATTGTCTGTCATTTTAATGCGTGCTTGTACATCCACCACTCACGTCGTTTCTATGATCTTCAATGAAAGATACATATACTTAAAAATGTGTTTTATTTTCACAAGTACTCACTTTCAGAAATAATAATAGGTACACATCATCGATGAGATCTGACCATGAGAAAACATGAGATTGAAACCCAAACATGTGATGTTTCTCCTGACATTCAATTTACATGAATATAACTATAAGTGAAAAGTTTATAATGTGTAGATAAAACCATACCCGAATAATAGTATTCGTCGTTATTCTTTAACACAATAAGCCTCGCCTCATGAATATGCAACATCAATATATTCGCGTTTAGAAAGTCACAAATTATCTCGACAGAGTCCGTACTGTACGGTTCTCTTCAAGCGCGCCAATTTTTAAAGGCTGTGTTAACGCGGCGTATGTTTCTAATTTAAACCGAAGTAGCGTCTGATAAGACCTATAGATTAAAATATATAGTAAATTATTTTATAATCGTCATATCTGTGGGTTACTCGTTCCATTTAAAAAAAATGCGATATGTAATATATATTCAGAAACCTTTTCTTGACAAAAAAGGAAAATAAATATTTTATATGCCGTCAAACGGAGAGATCAAATTCGAAATTTACATGTCCAGGGCAGTAACTACATCAAGGCAAATATGGCAAATTCTTCATGCAGAATTTAACAAACAATTAATTTTGTTTATAAATTAGAAATATAAATCTGATACCTGCTAAATATATTGATTTTTTTATGTCTCAGTTCAGGTGGTTGCCGTGTAAAGTCTATTGAAGGCGTTGCAATGACAGACATAACTGACTTAAAAGAAAAAAGATCTTAGTTACGGCCATGGTGTCTTTGTAAGACATTGTTGATTTATGTTTCGACTGTAGTGGGGTTTTAAAAGGTTAAATAACTGTCAATAGTATTTATCACAGGCTCGCAAGATTCAGCAGGGTTAAATTATTGTCACTAATATTTATCAGAGGCTCGTAAGAATTAGTAAAGTTAAAAAACCGTCAATGCTCGTAGAGTCAGCAAGGTTAACTTACCGCCACTAATAACTAGAAGGCTTGTGAGAGTCAGAAAGATTAAATAACCGTCAATAATAACTACCAAAGGCTTCTAAGAGTCAGCAAGGTTAAATAGATTAAGAGGTGGATTTGATCAAAGAATACCATTTACTATAATTGCGCTCTTAAATCATCAATTTTTTGTAGATTTCGTGAAACCTTAAGGTGTCCTTTTAAGTTTCCAGGTATTCCTGTGATAATTGTAGATAATTGCATAACTCGCATTGAGTATTGTATTTTTTTGTGTTTCAGACGGAAATTATGGATTATGTAAACAAATTACAGACTAGTTATATAGAAGAAACAGGTAAGAATTAGTTATTTAGTTTTTCCACACCATACAGACAAAGAAAATCTAAATTATGACGGCTAAGGTACAGGTCAATCAATATAACTGGGGATGAAGGTAGAAATGGTGCTTGTCTGTTGTGCAAATAAACCTCCAGCGTACTTGGTCTCGTTGGTCATGTAGGTAACTCTAAATGGCAGATAAAGAAACAATATGAACGTTTAGTATGGCACTTGCGAAAAAAGTGTCGTTGATGTTTATGTTCCAATAAGCCTACCCTCAATTAAATGTGATCTTGCTTATTGACATTTGTTTTTGTCTTTTAGATAAACAAGTTATAGGATGGGGTTTGATGGAGTCTGCATATCCCACTATCTCAATATTAGTTACTTATTTATTTATTGTATATTATGGTCCAAAATATATGGAAAATAGGAAACCGTTTAATTTAAAATATGTTCTATTGGCATATAATATATTTCAAGTTATATTTTCTACCTATGTATTTATTGAGGTGAGTTATTCAATTTATATCATATTCTTAGCTTTAAAGGTGAATCCCTTAATACATGCCAGAGTGGTAAAGCTGTGCTCTTGAAAGCATGATAAAACTACACGTAGATAAAAATGCATTATAAACATATGTGCTATTATAGATTTATGTCCAGTATGCAATTCTGAAATACGATTTTGGATTCTGACCCAATACAATTTTACGATAAGAGATAACAGAGAAAAGAACCTCCATACAATATCTTTCAGTCAGATCAAATGTATAATGACGCCTAGTTGACAATTTTGATTTGGATATGATTGCTATTTTGAAGGAAATCTGATTTTTTATTCACACACCATTTAATAAACAGTAGTTTAAAAATCAGTTCATTCATGTTTGATAACCTAATGGATTTTTAATCTATTTCACATTCAGCTCGTTTGAATTGTTGATTACTTTCTAATGTGGAAGTTTGGTTTTCATTAGGAAATTATAGATATAAAATCGCTGATACAAAACGTCCAGTATCAAATCTTATCACTGGGATCAAATAGAATTTTTTTAAAAGAAAATTTGAGATCTCATTGATTGTCAGATTCTGCAATGTAACTTTGAGCCAGCGAAACGACAATTTTGTAAATCTAAACTAGTAATTCATTTTGTAACTTTCCCCACTTACTGTTTAATTTGACCAATTATCGATCATAAACCTATCAAATTTGGCATTTCCTTTGCTAATGTTTCGATGAATCTTATTTGTTGTGAGCTACAAGATATGGTTTGACTTTTGACTTTTGTGGATTATAGGGTCATTTTGAAAAACCTATTGATAATAGTTAATACTGAAAGTTCAACCATAATTGTTAATTTCATGCTTTTGTATATTATTTCAGTTATTAGTATCAGTGTCGCATACAAATATTAAGTTACTGTGTCAGTCCTATGAAAAAATAGATTATTCTGACGATGAATATATAAAACGAGTAAGTATAATGATCTTTACCCTACATGCCTGAAATCTTACAATGTCATATCGGAAGATATCTAATCAAGCTTAGCGTAGAAGATTAGAAGATAGAATGATGCTAACTTGTAAATTATTAATTGTTCATGAATATGTGTGCTATTATAAATTGAAATACTATTTTATCAACCAACAATTTACAAAATGTTATTTCGAAATATCACTCTTCGATGTTAGCGTTTGAGTTACAGCTTTATCAAACAGCAATGATTGTTTGAGATGTAGCTATATTAAACAGCAATGATTGTTTGAGATGTAGCTATATTAAACAGCAATGATTGTTTGAGATGTAGCTATATTAAACAGCAAAGTTAGTTTGAGATGCAGCTTTATCAAACAACAATGTTAGTTTGAGATACAGCTTTATTAAACAGCAATGATTGTTTGAGATGTAGCTATATTAAACAGCAATGATTGTTTGAGATGTAGCTATATTAAACAGCAATGATTGTTTGAGATGTAGCTATATTAAACAGCAATGATTGTGTGAGATGTAGCTATATTAAACAGCAATGATTGTTTGAGATTCAGCTATATTAAACAGCAATGTTAGTTTGAGATGCAGCTTTATCAAACAACAATGTGAGTTTGAGATACAGCTTTATTAAACAGCAATGATTGTTTGAGATGTAGCTATATTAAACAGCAATGATTGTTTGAGATGTAGCTATATTAAACAGCAATGATTGTTTGAGATGTAGCTATATTAAACAGCAATGATTGTTTGAGATGTAGCTATATTAAACAGCAATGATTGTTTGAGATGTAGCTATATTAAACAGCAATGATTGTTTGAGATGCAGCTTTATCAAACAACAATGTTAGTTTGAGATGTAGCTATATTAAACAGCAATGATTGTTTGAGATGTAGCTATATTAAACAGCAATGATTGTTTGAGATGCAGCTTTATCAAACAGCAATGTTAGTTTGCGATACAGCTTTATTAAACAGCAATGATTGTTTGAGATACAGCTTTATTAAACAGCAATGATTGTTTGAGATGTAGCTATATTAAACAGCAATGATTGTTTGAGATGTAGCTTTATTAAACAGCAATGATTGTTTGAGATACAGCTTTATTAAACAGCAATGATTGTTTGAGATGTAGCTATATTAAACAGCAATGATTGTTTGAGATGTAGCTTTATTAAACAGCAATGATTGTTTGAGATACAGCTTTATTAAACAGCAATGATTGTTTGAGATACAGCTTTATTAAACAGCAATGATTGTTTGAGATGTAGCTTTATTAAACAGCAATGATTGTTTGAGATACAGCTTTATTAAACAGCAATGATTGTTTGAGATACAGCTTTATTAAACAGCAATGATTGTTTGAGATGTAGCTNTATTAAACAGCAATGATTGTTTGAGATACAGCTTTATTAAACAGCAATGATTGTTTGAGATACAGCTTTATTAAACAGCAATGATTGTTTGAGATGTAGCTATATTAAACAGCAATGATTGTTTGAGATGTAGCTTTATTAAACAGCAATGATTGTTTGAGATACAGCTTTATTAAACAGCAATGATTGTTTGAGATGTAGCTATATTAAACAGCAATGATTGTTTGAGATGTAGCTATATTAAACAGCAATGATTGTTTGAGATGTAGCTTTATTAAACAGCAATGATTGTTTGAGATACAGCTTTATTAAACAGCAATGATTGTTTGAGATACAGCTTTATTAAACAGCAATGATTGTTTGAGATGTAGCTTTATTAAACAAGAATGTTAGTTTCAAATACAGTTATTACAAAGCGACAATGTTAGTTTGAAGGAGGATAGGACTATTTTTAAAAATAAATGAAAATAGCATTTTATCTAACAGGTAATGTGACAGACCACATTTGAACTATAACTGAATCTCATATTTGATGTTATTATGAAAGAGAATATCTTTTGCTTTATATTAGTTTATTTCAGAGTAAATGGGATCATTATTTATACCTATTCAGGGAAAATTAATAATTAAGCTGTTTTGAATAAAACGGGAAACACTCGATTTCATGTATTTGACTTATGACTTATGACAAAAATCAATAAATGAATTAGATTGTCATGATCACAAACAAATTAAATTTTGTGATATCCATAGTAACATATGGTTAATAGTTTTCTATACTGTGACATGTTATAATGATAATTTGAAACATTGACAGCCTGTGTACAATTTCCCACTTTAGCTTAAAAAACCATCTGAGGGAATTCTGTAAGAGTTAGGCGACAGCTTACTCTTAACAAAGCGGGCGCAGATGTTTTATGTTAAAACTTTAGTCCACAAATCTAATTGTGTTATTGACTTTGACTAGTAAGTGATGGTGTTAAATATATACTAATGGCATTCTCTTCAAAATAACCCTTTTTGACAAAAAATAACAAAATTTACCCATACTTTTTATACAATCTATTACACAATATTTCTTCATACTAAACTAGTGTCCAAAAGAAACGATACCACCTGTTTGCAACGACATAAAAGAAAAACTAAACAATGCAGAAGTTTAGGATTGGTGTTATGCTTTTGAGAAATCCTTTCACAACATCTGTACAAAAATTTCATTTCAATAAAATCTGTACAACCAATATGACAAGCCTTTAAAGATGGGTGGGGTCGAAAAAAGAACATTTCGTTAGAGCACTGATCACAGAAACAACGGGAAATGTCACACCACACGTCACAAAGTCAAGTCAGTAGCGGGTATGTCCACCGTGAGCATCATTACTTGCCAGAACACGCCTACGGACTGATGCCGTCAAACGTCTGATGACGTTGGGAGTGATGCGTTGCCATTCCTCGAGGAGACATCGTTCCAAGTCTTGGACGTTGACTGGAGGCACACGGCGACGTCGGATTTGCCGATCGAGGTGGTCCCATAAGTGCTTGATGGGATTCATGTCCGGTGAACATGCGGGCCATGGCAAAACCTGTACGTTGGCGTTGGCAAGGAAGTTCTGTGTCAATCTTGCTGTGTGTGGCCTTGCATTGTCATGTTGGAAAAAGAGTCCACGAGGCTGTTGCTGAATAAAGGGCACCACAACAGGCCGTAGGATGTCATCAATATAACGCTGTGCATTCAGGTTTCCACGAATTACGACAAGCCTCGTTTTGACGTCACCACATATGCCACCCCAAACCATTAACCCTCCACCTCCAAACGGCCGGACCTGTTGGATACAGTTAGGCGCCAAACGTTCACCAAATCGTCGGTATACAAGCTGCCGTCCATCGTTTTTGAAGATGAGGAATCTGCTCTCATCAGAGAACATAACATGTGCCCAGTCCCGCCGTTGCCAACGTCGAACTCGCCTGGCCCAGATCAGTCTGTTGTTCCGGTGTCAAGGCGTCAGGAGCGGTCCGCGGTAGGGATGACGTGGCCGGATACCATACTGCCGTAGTCTCCTGTAGACGGTCTGTCGACTGATCCTGTGTCCCAGTGCTGTAGCCGCCGTGGACGTCGCTGTTACGGTGCGGTTCCTCAGGTGTAATACCCGGATGTAACGATCTTCACGGGGCGTGGTTACTCGTGGTCTTCCACTCCTGGGCCTGTCTGACGTCTGACCTGTCTGACGTAACCGCTGCATCAACCTGGTGATAGTGATGCGCGCGCAGCCCAATCTTCTGGCAAACGTCGACGTGTGTCGGTCCTTGTTGGACCATTCCAACGGCTCTCTCTCTCTCGATGGCTGTCAAACGTGGCATATCTTGTAGTCTTTTTGTTGCTGTGATATCAACGTGTCTGATCAGCCGTTTTATACAGTTTTTATGCACGTGCATAGAGAGGGAAATGTCACTTTCACGAAATTTACGTTTTTTCCCGGAAGTGATCACGTGTTCCCGGTATTTTTATCGACTATGCTGTGTTTGGGATGTGTAATACGAATTGGCATGTTTTCATATTAGACAATTCACTAAGTAAAAAACAATTTTGAAAATAAGTTGGTATCGTTTCTTTTGGACACTACTTTATTATTTCCCTGTACGTCATTTCTTTTGAACTTTTCACCAAGTTAATACCGGGACCTTATGTAACGTACGGCCTTGGGTGTCGCAACAAGGTCTATCAGGAACCCATTTTTCAGAGTGTTATACAACAGAGTGTATATTCATGTTTTCCTCACTATTCAGAACAAAGTTTTATTGGTGGTTATGATTTTTTTCAGGTTGCAAGGTGTCACTGGTTGTATTTCATAGCCAAATTAATAGAATTACTAGATACGGTGAGCTTAAACTAATTCTTATAAATATATCTGTACTTCATATTAAAATATGTTTTGTTATAATGAGTTCATCAATATTTAAATGTGACATTTATTATAGACCAGGTACCTAAAACTACTATTGTAGAAAGCACAGTTCTTGTTACTTCAGGTTCTGTAGCTTATACAGCTGGTGTGACATGCATGTATTTTCTGAAGCGTAGACGGGAATGCATAATATAATAATGCAGTATCAATAATTAGTCTGAATAGAAATATCATGTAAAAATAATATATCCTGGACGCACTAGCATGCCCAGTGTTTTCATCATATTAAATGTCAACATCAATTTATTTTCAGATATTTTTTGTACTTAGAAAAAAGAATAACCAGATTACTATATTACATGTATATCATCATGTCATTATGGCGTTTAGTTGGTATTTTGTTGTTAGATTTCTTGTAATTTATAGCAGTAAGTATAGTCAAAAGTATATTCGGGATATCAACCTCCACTTTCTGCAATCTGACGATATTATTGTTATTGACAACATTTAGCTTTGGTCATGCGGCCAATAAAAATGATGTAATAACCACTTCTTTACAATGGGTAAGACAAATAAAATGTTATTGTTTTTTCAGCGTACATAATACCATTAATAAACAGTTTTGTTCATATATTGATGTACGGGTATTATTGTTTATCAGCCCTGGGACCACAAATGCAACCTTATCTATGGTGGAAAAAATACCTCACTAAAATACAAATGGTAAGAATTTTGAATATTTTGTCATTTTACTCAAAGCCAAAATTATAATTGACAAAATAATCGCAATTATATCTTTACTTACATCATAGTCGCGCCAAAAACCATTGAAGGGACATAACCCACTAGTGTTACCCTACTATTATTGGATTATGAATGTCGTGTTTTGAATTTGGTCTTGTAACGAACGTTTAGGCTAGGCATTTAAGTGTGCTTTGTCCATTGCATTAGTTTGAACGTGAAACTGTTACAGGTGAACCAAATAAAGATCATAAGTCATGTTGACTCCCCAAAATATGCTTGTAATTGATCATGATGTTTTTTTTTCAGTTTCAGTTTGCTATCATTATAATCCATACTGGAGCTAATTGTTTCATACCAAATTGTGGATTCCTATTACCTGTTATGTTACATTGCCTATTTACCACCATTGTTATAGCTATACTCTTTGCTAACTTCTATTACCAAGCCTATATCAATCAAGATAAAACTAATAATAATAAAGAAAAGAAAAGACGTTAGTGGTAATAGGTATTTTATAATCATATTTAATTGTACAATTATATCTTGTCCTATCTGTATAGAAAGATGAAGCAAGGAACTGTTTCCTGTCTGTATAGAAAGATGAAGCAAGGTACTGTTCGTTGAATATTTATCAGAAATCATCTTATTTTTTTACCAGTGACAGAAAAAATATTTATGTAATATGGATTGTCTCATTTCAATTTTTTGTTGTTCAATGGAACAGTTCCTCAGTCTATAAAGCTGTTAGTCTGATGACTATTTGCAGTAAATTGAATCGCTCTTGACCACTAGTTTTAGTAACGGAGAAAGATTTTATTGAACTCAAATGATTTATTAGAAAGTCTGGACTAAATATAACAATGTTTTAACTGCAATCAATTCTTGGTTTGAGCTATTCACGGAAATTAAACCATTTCTTGGTGATTAACATGTCGCTTACATGGTGACACAAACAAGGAACAAAATTTCCTACTAGAGAATCAACAATGAAAGCCTACTTGGTTTTTTTTTGTAGCACTGCTCTTGCCAATTAGTTTATTATTAATCCAAAGAATGTTATTCATATTGTTAAAGCATATTTATATTTTGTCTAATTATGTATGTGTTTTTATACTCCTAAAAAGGTCTTGAAAACTAAGTTTGATATTTAAACTCTTTCAAGAGCTTCCTATAACTTTGTTTACATTTATAACGAGATTGTGATTAATAAAATCTTTACTAATCATTTTCATAAAGTAACATAAGCCACTTTTTAACTTTTCATCACGTCCATTCAGTTTTTATTATATTGATGTCTGATTAATCACGTCTTTAACATTATTTAATTATTCATTCAGATTCCTCTATTTCTTAAAATCTAGTTTGTATTTGAGTTCAGTTTTTGAGATTAAGGCCCCTGGTGTAATTGATCTATTTCTTTGGAATTAAGTCCTATCAATTATATCATTCTTAAAGCTAATAATTTGTATATTATGAGCCTACGAGAAACGTTTACTCAAATGTAAATCCACAATTAAAAGTGTACAATAATTTAAGAATGTACATGTCGTGTAGTAAAGTTAATTGTATTTGGTACAAAATTCAAATTATAAATATTATGTTTTTCAAATGAATTCTTAGAGAGGTTAAAATAGATACACAAGGCAGGCATGATTTGGTATATTGGAACCAAATATCAAAATGAGGATTTTTATGAAACATGTATCGATAGCTTAAAATATTGTCAAAAAGGAGCACTTCACTGAAGTTATTTAGTTTGCATATTATTTATTGGCTGTACTAGTTAGAAGATATTATACTGCCTTTGATAAAGATGTTGTGACTCAACCCTTAATATCTTTCTGATGAGTACCTGTTTCTAACGCTGAACTTTTACTATGCATGTGTGTTTAGTGCACAATGAAGAGCAATACAAACAATCGCACTACTCAATTTACTGGCCAGCAACGTTGTACCCTACTAAAATAATATTATATTATCAACTATTTTTACCTCTCATTTCTTTTTTAATAAAAGTATATCTTAATGTAATGAAAGACTTATTTTTGCCTCCACATCGTGTAGTTTGAAAGTCTATCATTTTTTGGGCATTATGAAGCATAAGACTTGATATTGTCCTTAGCAATGAAATATATTTTATGATGTGGGAAATTTGCGTATGGATGTCCCAATTAATAAAATGAAATGGTGGAAATAAGGAGAAACAAATAGGGGAAAAAAGACTTCAAATAGTCCCTTGAAACACAAGTAATAGGGGAAAAAGACTTCAAATAGTCCCTTGAAACACAAGTAATAGGGGAAAAAAGACTTCAAATAGTCCCTTGAAACACAAGTAATAGGGGAAAAAAGACTTCAAATAGTCCCTTGAAACACAAGTAATAGGGGAAAAAGACTTCAAATAGTCCCTTGAAACACAAGTAATAGGGGAAAAAAGACTTCAAATAGTCCCTTGAAACACAAGTAATAGGGGAAAAAAGACTTCAAATAGTCCCTTGAAACACAAGTAATAGGGGAAAAAAGTGTAAGATTGTTCTAAGCAACACAAATGTTATAGTGGACATTGCTCTTAGTCGTTCTTAGACGCACAAATGGTATAGTGGAAATTGTCGTTCTTAGACACACAAGTGGTATAGTAGAATTATTGTTCTCAGAAACAAAGTGGTATAGTCAAAATAAACATAAGACATAAAGAGGAAGGTTATCCCTATCACACCGAAAAGGCTTTCTTACTCCACTGCAGTTGCGACGGAAAATTGGTATAGAGCGTGTTAAAGGGATTGTAAAGAGGTTTTCTAATTTTTTTATTCGTATCGGGGACACTAAAACTTAGTGTTTTATGATTCTACCCCCGCATAATTTGCGTGTGTCACATAAGACCTTTGTGGGGGTGACGTCATAAAACACTTAGTTTTAGTAAAATTGCTAGAACCACAGGCGTCTGATTGAAAATTGGAATGGCATCGCCCAATTGTCGCCACTATTCGCCGAGTATAAAGTCGTCTGTAGTAGTTTTTGGAGGACTGTGCTTCTAGTTTTTCTCACGTTTGATCGCGACCACGTTCCAGTCGCTGTAAGATCGCAAATAGTCACAGTCGATGTGGCGGGGCTATAATCAACACAGTTGAAACAGGAAAAAGAGACGTAGTCTCAATCTTAAACATAAACACTTGCTTGTGTGCCTTTTTCGGCGACTGTATAGAAGCGCATTCACATCAAATTCATGATTTTCTCTTAAATTATTTTATTTTCAGACAAACGAGTTGTGAAAGTATATTTCTTTAAAGACACGGAAGTTTTAAATAAAAGAAAATACGGCTATTTGAGCGCTATCGATTGTTACTCGATTTTAACAGTTCAAGTCAAGATTTGTGTATATCATGCATATAAACTTTCAAAATTTTTTGAAAACTGTGGTAAATATTGGTGGAGTCATTCTGGTGCTATTGATTATCTTTTAATAATAAACTATATAGTTACTTGCGAAATTTGAAAGAGAAAAAAATAACGCCCAATAATAGTGTACCCGAATTGGGCAAGAAACCGTCTAATCGATACAATGTTGTTGGTTGTTTGTCAAAGTATTTTTGCTAATGCGAACATAAGAAATATATCACCATGTACCAGTTTACCTTGTCATCGTTTTATCAACTTTTCAATCAATGCTTAAAATGCTTTTTTGAACAAGTTACATTTTGAGCAAATGTTTTCCTCTTTATATTTTTCAAGAACATAACATTATTATCAGTTACTATATTGTACGTTTTATATCGATTTGTACTTTTAACCAGTTCTTTTTTACAAGATAAGTAATATTTTAACTTGTTCTTCATATGACAAATTTAACCACGTTCATTTATAAATATTAGACCATCTATTTCAAAGAGACCCAAAGCGTATCAAAAGTATAACAATGTGTTTTATCTCTAATATTTATTGTATAATTTGGGCGAAGTCATCAAGTCTGATCAACAAAATCATGTCAACAAAAAGTTTTATCCAAAACATATTCAGCCACACTTTTATAGAAATTTTACTTTTTTTAAATAGTTGAACAACACAGATGCTTTTTTAAAAAGGAATGTGGAATGTTTTCTCATTGAAAAATATACAGTTCAAGAACAACTGTTGTTTTTAAGTTGGGGTAATTTGAATATATAGATGATATTAATATTAGAATCAGAAAGACAAGATCGTAATTGGTAATATTACTTCATCTTGGATTCAATAATGTTAGTTTCGGTCACTTGTATGCAAATAGATACTCCATAGCTTCAAGACTTTTTCATCAGAAGATGGTTGATTCCTAAATTTCAGCAATTTCTTCAAAGGATATCAAATGATATTATTTTAACAGTGATGAAATCGACTTATTTTTTTTGGTAACCTTTAACTTGGCATCCTTACTTTGTGACTAGGACAATTTTTTTATACGACTGGTCATATTTATGTTCTCATAAATTAGTACATCAAAATCTTTTTCATACCTAGAGACTATTGGCAATGGAGACTGAAATCACATAACTTATCATGAACATATCAATAAGGATAATATAATATTGATATAAGAATAGTCAAAATATTGTTAAAAGATTAAAAATGAAAGACAAAGTCAAACTGACCAAGACACAAATTTTTCATTAAATACATATAAACAGAACGAATATTGTATTCCATAACTTTTCTAAATAATCTTACGTGTTTTAGTAATATCAAATATTCCTCGACTTGTGTGCCGTGTAATTAAAATAGCCGATTCTTTAAATATCACCCTACCGTCAGTATACACTCTGCCTTGTCCTTCTTCAAATTTGTAATCAACAGACAAGCAAACACAGTTAACAAAATCACACGCTATCAACTTTTCCGTCCTCCGAACTTGATGATGGCAATTTCATCTGCGGGCACCACGTTTCAAAGTTCGATAAAACGAAATCTGTTGAATCAACTATCAAAATCGCAATACCACGTGATTACTAGTTCATTCTAGAAGGGACCTCGACCAGAAAGCACCACTATACACTAGACAGACTACTGTAGGGAAAACAACATGGCGCGATTTGGAGTATCGAGTCTCTTTATCTGTATTCTGTGGATACTTTTAATACAAGTCGAACTTATGCACATTACTGGCATTCACTCTTTAACAAATCCTTGTCGTAGTTCACTAGGTTTGCAATGGATACGCGCACCTCATTCTTGTCGGAGATATATAATCTGTGTTGGAGGACAGCCGATAAGGATGCCATCCTGCCAAGAAACTCACGTATGGTCTGTAATGGGGCGAAATTGTGTGCCCAAATGGTCCAGATGGGATGACTGTACGCGGGCAAAGCCGAAGTCAACTCCCATGACCAGACGAGCAGCACCTGAGAGAAACGTAACGCAACCTCTCGACTTGGAAGTACACGTACAAACAGATATTGAGAAATCGAGAGATGAAATATTTCCAGCTCATACTACCCACTCCACAGCAGTACATCCATTGAAAACTACAGCATTATCTTTACCACGTGTACCAACCAGAATCCGACCTCCAAAACGGACCCAACAAGACATAGAGCGAGTAGAGAATATTAAACGTAAGTAAACCTTTTCTAACATTGTGATACATGTAATAAATTGTTTTCTTATCCACGAGTGACAACAAAATAAGATCTATCAACAAATCTTCACCTAAATTGCAATCAGAAACAAAGACCGAAAGAACTAACCTCAGACAGAATTAGTGGAGGGTCATCACCTTATACTTTAAATAATGTCTTATCATTACAATTTAAGAAAAGGTTTTTTGGAGAAAATTATGGAAGGAACTGTATTATTTCAGAAACAAAGTTTATCCAAGCTAATATTGAATTGTGATTTAATGAGAAATTGTTTCAGTACAAGGGAGGAAATAATACGAACTAAATTTCAGATGAACTTGAAGCCGATCGTCGACCATTTTAAGGTCCCTCATTCGATGCTCTGAAGTTGACAAACTTCAGTGTTTGATCATACTCTTCCATGCACTACCAGATACTAGCAGCCTCATAAATCCGCTTGCTCGCGAGTTCTGTCAGACGCTCCTTGAAGGGGCATTCGTAGCTCAAATTGATGAAAACTAAACACCAAAATCTAGAGAAACGAGCCCCATCAGTTATCTGAAAGCTTTAATTAAATATATCCCGCAGTAAATGTTTTAAAGCCAAAATTATTTAAAACTAATAAAAGGGTTATGCAAACTTTTTATTTTCGTTATGCTTTTTGGTAAGCGTTAAAAACTACTGCACAATAAACGCCTTATTTTAAATACATGATATATAATATGTCTCATAAGTATTCAAAAAGTTCCAACTAAAATATTGAGTCTTTATGAGGCCCAACATATAAACTTGTTTGTGCTTAATTAGTACAAACCATTCTAAATTAACCCTTTTAAAACAAATTCACTCTTATCAAGTAGTTACACAGATGTCTTAATATTGTTTTAAAGAATATTTTCAGATAATTTACGACTTATTTGATTATGAAAATTTTACATACGGCCCCTTTAATAAAAACCGGTCTTATACGCTATAAGTTACATGAAGCCAGATAAAAGTTGCTTCCAGTTTTGTAGAAACCGCTATTAGTCTCGCTATACCGTGATTGGAATTTAGTGTATAAGATGTCTCACACAAATAAAATATTTTCTTGGTTTGATATTTTATTTGACCGTGTTACAACCAATTGACATTGTACCAAACAATGTTTATTCTTAATTCTTACCACCAAACTGTTTATTATGGCCGTCACAAGCAATTGTTTCGGAAAATATCTCCAATACTTGGTCCCCAGTAAAAGGATGGGTGCTATTTTGGTTTTAACATACTAGGTAACTTGGTCGTAGATTCTCTTTTGTAAGAACTTGAAGAATTAAGAATTGCCAACTTATATCAGATCGGTAAACCGAGTATCCGAGTATCACATGCGGCCATATGTTCCCCTCCAATCCAAATACCAATCTTTACCAGTCAAAACTAAAAAGAAAACAACACCGTGCATTGAGGGTTCATATGGCCTCATAAGTCATCGATGTCCTTCATTTGATATAAAAGTGCCTAAGACACAGTTGAAATTACTGTTGATTACACAGCTTATTATGAATGAACATATAACGATGCTGAAGTGGGCATAAAATTCTGCCTTAAAGTGATACTACGTATTAGAATAAACAAAAAATTTAAGTTCTCGAAATGGTCAATATGAGTATATATTCATCAGTTAGCTTTACAACAGAATCCGTGTAAAATCTGGAAAATTCATAAAACTAAGTAATTATTGAAAAACGCTTAATCTTGATATTAAGCGTTTTTCAACAGTTAATTGCATGGATAATTACTAAGTTTTTGGGACTTACCGGATTATATCGGGGGTATATCTACTGGCTCTTATTCGTCAAGTTTAAAATTCTGAAATTTTATGTTAATTCTAAGACGTAGTATCACTTTAGTGAAGCGCGTTGATCCAGTCTTCTGTCTTGGAAAAATTGTTTAAATCACAATAAGATTAAACATTATCGTGGTACTTTCAGGTGCTTTTCCAAATCATCCCTGCTCTTTCCAAGGAACTGAGACTCTGATAGCTCATGCCGAGAAGTGTCAAATATATTATAATTGCACACTTCCTACCAGTTTAGCTGAATGGAGGTACACAGAACCACTGACCCAGGAATGTGTTTATCCGCAAGTTTTCTCCATCACTGAGAGACAATGTATGGATTATGATTTGGTGGATTGTGGCTACAGAAAAGTTTTTAAGAACCCATGTAAGTACTTATCAGTAGTAAATATTATCTTGTAGATGAATGTTAGATAGATGTTTGCCAAATTTATCAAATCTTCGTGTGAACTTTTGTTGTATGTCTTCCGTAGATCAAACCTTCCTCTACCTTTAGTAGTATAAAACCACAAAGCTGCTGAAATAATTTACATTCTGTGCTGATTACCTTTCATGTCACATTCTAAACTTATTCCTTGAGCTCTTTGTTTTGTCTGAGAGTAACTATACTCAATTTTTCAATTTTTTGTTTTTTGAACCGCCTGACTGTAATGATAATCATACTTATCTTAAACTGGAGCAGAATATCTTAAAGTTTGCTAGTGTTTCAAAATAATAAATGATTTTTACACTAGGTGAATACAGAGAAAACACTTGTAGAACAGCCCATTGCAGACCATGTCACATCCGGTACGGGAACTGCGAAGGAAAGAAAGATGGGTTTCATGCTTTTCCAGGAAAAGAATGGACACCTGAATACATGGTGTGCAGGGAAGAGCGGAATGTTCAACAACTTCGCTGTCGTGATCCGCGGCCAATTTTCTCACCGGAAATGTTTCAATGCGAACATCTTAAGAATGTTCCAAAACATTTTGGAGGATTGCGACCAGTGTGCGATGGTCGCATAGACGGGTATTACCCTGATGAAAGTGGAAGATGCGATATATATTTTGAATGCTCACAATCCAAGTTCTTACAATATAAAAAGTGTGCAGGTGATAAACTCTACAGTCCTGCTCAAGCACGCTGTACGTCTGAAGATGTAGAACCTCCCTGTGGCAATCTGACGAATCGAATATGCGAAAACTTACCTGACGGCTATTACGCGGATCCTTATGGACGATGCCCTCTATACATGCACTGCATTAACAATCTGCTTTTGGGTTATCTCAAATGTCCATTCGGCTCATACAATCCTTACACTGAGCGGTGCGAAACATCAGCATCATCTCCTAAACCGTGTGGTAACCAACCTAATCCTTGTCAGTATAAAACAGATGGTGTATATGCCGATCTTGGTAATAATTGCGTTGCATCATTTACTTGCAGAAAGCGTTTCATGATCAAAATTAGAAAATGCAGAGCCGGGCAAGTTTATAACGAATTAACAGGACGATGTGGTGATGTAAACAACACACCAGTTCCCTGTGGACTTGCTCCATCGTGTCATGGGAAAATTGACGGAAATTACCCTTCTACTCTGAAAGGATGTCAGTATTTTTATGTGTGTAAACGACAACGGTTTATCAAATATGAAAAATGTGGATGGGATAAGGGAGGTTTTTATTTTAATCCAGAAAGTAAGAAGTGTGACTTTCCAATGAATATCTGTGGTGCTTGTGGAACCAAATTATCGACGAGGTGGTAGGTATCGTTTTTTTAGTTATGTTGATACATGTAAATGCTTGGTCACTTGAACACGTCATTTGCATGCTTCCGTCGGTGATCAAATTCTATGATAAAATTGGTCTGACGGAAAAATTCCGAAAAAAAATCATGCCACTCTGACCAGTGATCAAAGTCATGCCAATAAAGCCTCATTCTTAATATTGACCCTTTAATATAAAACTATAACGCTTTTCTGTGCAGAAGAACGCTTTACTGACACTTTGTCCCTGCTTGTTTTTGTTCACCAAAAAAATAAATGTTAATCGGTTACGTGGTTCATCAAATCACATAATTTGAGAATATGTAGATTTAGAGTGAAAATATATACATACTATAGATTATATGTCAATCTATAGTTTAGGTGTAAAACATCCATTTTCTTAAACACAAATTTTTGATCCTAAATATACACCAACGGCATGACTTGATGGTGAGAATGGAGTTCAACACTGATCAAATGCAGAGATCGATATAACTTGATCGGGTAGACCATCGACACCAATTACATTATTGATGTCTCTTAGTGCTTTGATTGAAGAAAAATAATTAATTGTTGTTAGAATGTCGTAGGCAAATATCAAGAAAACATCCTGTAAACACAAAATTCTTAAAGAAAACGTTGATCAGGTCAAATATGTTGCCTTAAGCCAAAACTCGTACGTGATCTTTCGTTAGGTGGCTTACGAATCTACAATAAATATTTATTGGACCAACAAAGGATTAACAGATTAACACTGGTTCTTTCGGTAAATTTGTTTCATTTTTGTGGGTGGTGGAATTGTATGTCCACCCAGAACCGGGTCACACCATGTAGATTAGTGATTTTATGTTTTGACCAGTTTACCTATAACATATTATTTTTTATCAGTAATAGCCTTAATTATACATTTATTAAGTTATCGAACTGATGTTTTTAAGGCAAAATTATATAATGGATGTTCACGATCTAGCTTTAATGAAATGGTTTGTCCGGGGCTTACTCAGTCGTATGAAATTGAAGTATGGGATATACAATTCAAGTTTCCTGTTTTTTTTATTTTAGTGACAAGAATAAGCGATAAAATGAAGTCAAATGTATAAGAGCACTCAGGGACATAATATAAATAGTATATACATAAGGTAGGAACTGACTGAGAGTATGGTGTATGTGAATGAAACATCTGATTTTTCTCAGTAAGTAAAAACTACTACAGTGGAATCTTTTCATTAGTGCATGCTTTGATAATTGTACTTGATGGTATCCGCACTAGGTTATGTGTGTTATACTTCAACACTGGGATCGATATGGAATCCTAGGATGGAGGTAGGATATGAAATTGTTCTGATTGGTATAGATATGGTTTAGAAACAGTAAAACTTGCAATGAAGATGTTAATGATGACACAGAAGAACAATCGTAATAAATGCGTCGATACTTGGTGAACATTTGTAAGTAAAGGGATATAAATTTCGGGTTTTAAAAGGTAAGCAAAAGTTTGGTTCAGGATGGAATTTGTGCATGAAATCGAATTAAATGATCAGTGCTTGTTACTGGTGATAATGGATCGTAGTCCCTTTCTTTAGCACCGGTGAAGTTGTTCCTTGCTAGTTTCCTGCATGATCACATTGTGTGGTTACCCAACACCAAGCTTCCACCTGGTGAACAATTGAAATGCGTTTTTAGACATTTTAACCGGTGTTTTGTGATAGATTAGAAGTATGTTTAATAGGGTATAAGGTTTGTGAAAGATCACCTAAACAGGAATTCTTCAGAAAGGGATTTAACAAATAGATTCGACAAGTGATGCTAGAAATAATTTGGTTATGTAACTACGAGTTAGACGGTTGTGCTACAATGATAAAGTAATAAGGTTTGTTCATATTATTTAGAAACATTTACTGCATCTGTTAAAGTGATACTACGTCTTAGACTTAACATAAAATTTAAGAATTTTAAACTTGGCGAATAAGAGCCAGTAGATATACCTGGTGTCATCAATAACATAACAGGATCCTTATATAATCCGATAAATCCAAAAAACTTATTAATTATCCATTAATATCCAATTAACTACTGAAAAACGCTTAATATCAAGATTAAGCATTTTTCAATAATTACTTAGTTTTATGAATTTTCCAATTTTCCAGATTTTACAGGGATTCTGTTGTAACTTAATGACACCAGGTAAGCTAACTGATGAATATACTCATATGGACCATTTCGAAAACTTAAATTTTATGTTCATTCTAAGACGTAGTATCACTTTAAATAATCAAAGCACGTCTATAAACGCAGCAGACTATTGTTCTAAGAACAATCATTTTTGGATATGAAGCGTAGCAGACGTATTAAAGTTAGTTTGAAATTTGAACTTCTGTCGACCATCTATAGCAAATTCAAAGTCTCCACTAACCGTTTTGAACAGTGCTGCTGATTTACACTAAAAGTACAACCGCCAAGAGAGCTGAAAATGGGTTTGAAAATGTAATTTAATCATAAATTAGTATGAGCAAAACTTATGGGATATTTGTGTGAAGGAAACGCCATTTTCAGTATTGCTTATAATATATGATCTGGTTGTGTTTATCTAAGCTGTTTAGTTGCTACCATCTTCTCTCTGTAAAGGGGTCTTGCAGCTTTTTTTTCAACGACGTCTATTAACTGGTGCCATTGTGTAAATCTAGTTAAACATTAGATATTGCTATTCCAGAAATTACCAATCGGTTGATTTAAAACGTTGATTTCGACCGACGGATTTGTCAATCGAATCGTGATTTAAAAAGAATATTTGAAATATTTCGAAAATATGAAAACAAAGTTAAAACACTGAATCTGGTATTTCTTTCAATATTTTTTGGCATCTATTTTACTGTACTGTTCCACAGTACTTCAACGGTAAGGGTATTGTTTACAGCTTATGTGTAATGTATTTGGATTGTTGTGCATGTCTTGTGGTAATTTTTAAGCATTTACAACATACTTATTTACTGTATTAGATTATAACATTATGGAATGAAAATTGTGGTGTAAGGTACAACATTTACTGTTTCATTTGTTGTTCCCCATACACATATTCCTTAACACTATACTTCTCCACTAAAGGATATTGTGACATCATAGAACTCTGATAAAACTATTAATTTCTATATTCCACTTAAAGTATTATTCCATTCTGGATTCCTTTCAATGAGCAATATGGATAACTTTCAGTTGTCGCAAACACGTAGACAATTATGACTGGTCTCATACAAATTCCTATTTGAATACGAGCTACCTAATGCATTGATATGTTCGAGTAGAAGGTGAGGTCATTTTAAGCTTTTTTAACCATACCATTCAAGTTCTATTTTCAGATATATAAAGCCGATTCACCGGATATGAGAGTTTCGTTAAATTTACCATTATAAAAATAAATAAGACAATTTTATGGATAGATACTTCTGGTATATTTATTACTTCAACGTTTCAATGTGGTTCTCACACTGTCATTATAATGGTTATAAACAATCAGTAACATAAGTATATATAAGTATATTATGTACCTGATGATGGTGTTAGAACCACATTGAAACGTTGAAGTAATAAAAATACTAGAAGTATCTATCCATAAAATTGTCTTATTTATCTATATCTTGTGCATATAATATGTCATTGAAAGATCATTTACCATTATAGTATTTATTGTATATTTGTACATGTACTGGATAAGCAGATTTAACGAATATCTTTTGAGTCATGACCAGTTAATTAACAGTTCTTTACCCAGTGAGTGAGACGCTTTCTCGATAAGCTGGATGCCAAGGGCTATATCTCTATAACTTTGTCTCCTGACTCATCAATTTATTGATAAACAAATTGATCGTGTATGGGGGCCTGACGAGATAAATGATCGTGTATAGGGGACACTGACAGCAAATTACTTGACATCAATTAATTGACGAACAAACTGACCCTGTATGGGGGTCTGACGAGATAAATGATCGTGTATGGGGGCCTTACATGCAGATTTCGTGCGTATGGTACGATATTCCAAGTCTGTGTTTGAGATCGTTGGATGGTTGGAAATCGAAATTATTAAGCTAATACCGGTGCCATTCAATTCTTATCCGCTCTTCACGTCATCCCATTCGCACCAAATGGGTCTGGATTTCGAGGATGGCGAGCAACGGACGACTTCTGAGAGAATCAGATCAATCACTGGGCTGAGCGGTTGGAATATGTGCTATCAAGTTAATCGAAATCACACACGATTGATTGTGATGGATCCGATGTTCCAGATCTAGTGATATCATCAAAATCCTGGTTGCTTTTGTTAATTGAAACTTATCACTGTGGCGGCCAATTTTGTAGGCGTGTTTGCGCTTCCTTTACATTCGGCGATCAATGTCCGATTGTAATCAATATTTCTGTATGAATGGGACAAATAATGATAACATTTTGATTACATGTACGTTAAAACAATGTGCACCTGCACTAACATTGTTTCATTGACAACATGTCAATACAAACACTTAGAAAGATTCTCTATGGCATGTCCCGGAAGGTTAATCTTTTCTTCTCTTGTAGACAACGTATTAATATAGATCGTGTCAAACATTTTCTCGAGCCCTATAATAAGCTAAAAGCTAGATTGAAATACAGCAATTTTCTTTCATGTAAAATGCTGTAGGATTTTAAAATTTTAAAGATAATATTATGTTTTCTGCCAATTCAACCAACCAGATGTCCTGTTGACAATGCAATTTGTGGAGAATTCGGGCATGCTAATATGCGATAACTTGGATAGTTTGCTTCCGCTGATACGCCAGATTGACAATTAGAATCTATATTTATATTGTACTCAATATCAAAATATAAAGTTACGTTTGTCTCGGCTGTCAGATTTATGTCGCATTCGATGTTTTCATTCCTACAACACAAAGCGAAACGTTTTCTGACCGGGTCAATGTTCCTGTTTTAAAGGGTTTTTCTAAAAAAGATATTCGTTATTACTGCCGAATTAATGATCTCATTTTATTGTAGATAAAGGGTTTTGTGTCTTTGTATAATTATTTATTTCCGGAATACAGTGTTTATATTTTCCCTTATCTTCTTGCCATAATCATACTGCTATGCTTGTTTTTGTATATTAAATTGTAAAGGTTAATATTTATTTGTATATCTTGATATTGAATATATAAATTGAAAACATTAGCTGTAACATAACGTGATTGTAAAATGAAATGTATATAAAATCTCTTCATTATGTCGTATTTTTTTCTTTTATCTCGGAAGAAAAATTAAAATAATCTTTTATGCAAAATGTAAAGAATCTGTTATCGAGCTGCACTATGACGTCCAATATGGGAGTTACTGAATTATAACGATTGTTAGCATCTGGTCGTATCTGAAAGAATCCGATCAGTAGCTGAATTTTCGCTGAATTGCTTACAACTTTGAGAGAAATCAATATATTTTATGTTTATAAGAGTATAAGTCTATGGTAGTGGTTGACAGAGGTCGAGTTTTGACTATGAAATTAAGCAGGGTTACTTCAAACATAGACTTCAAACTTCATTTAGTAAATTTTATGGTTTTTATAGCGAATTTCTGGACATAAATTATGTTACAAATCTGTTTCTTGAATCGTGGCTGATTTGTTTGGTCAAGCATAAATTGGTGACCTATATAGTAGTGGCGGGTGTCGCGCGCGAAGCAGACTATGCTTATTCTTTTCAAAATCTGACGATATTCTTTATACACTAAGGGATTTAGATTAAAGAAATTGTTTTGCTTGTATTTCAAATTTAAAAGATGTAAATAATGTTAATTTTTCTAGAATTTATATTCATTATACTGATGAAAAAAGTAAGACCTTGAACTGGGATAGAAATAGCAACTCAATTGAGGTTGTATAAAGAATCATTTGGTAATTAAGACTATTATTTATATTTGGTTTATATATCTACATACCACGTTTTATGATAATCATTGGAATACGCCCAAAAACATTGCAACAGATGTAACATTTTAAGGGAGCCCCGGTGGCTCAGTGAGGTAGACGCTTGCTAGCTTACCCGGGGATCCAGGATTTAATCCAGGCATAGGTAAACCTTCGAAAAAGCGTCTAATCGTTCGAATGGGACAATAAACCGAGGTCCCGTGTGCTACAGGCTGTGTACGTTAAAGATCCCATGATAATTGGAAATCGAAAAAGAACAGGTCAATGTCGCTGTCCTGGCAAAATTTCCCTTATTGGATCCTTCATTAACCTAAATGGTGCAGAAAAGGACGTAAAACTCCATTCATTTCATTTCAATATACGGGTGCCTACAATGTGTATCCATATAGTAGTGTGCCTTATAAAAAGTTACCAACAAATATTGAAATGAATGAAATGAGTTTCAAATATAATGTTTTTCCTACGTCTGTAGCACGAGGTAAGTACACCGAAGGGATACAGTTGTCTAATTATTTTTTTCCCCACCTGAGCTGATCTCAACTACAAGTAGGCCAAATGTATCTATTTTCATTGTGAAATTCTTAGTCCATCTGAATTTTCAATTTTCATCGAATTCGTTAAAAAATATGAGCAATAACTCATTTTAAATAATTTTAAATCTGAAATCAGATTGTAAAGCAAATACTTAAACGACTATATCCCTTTCTAATGTAACGTCTATTCGTGAATAAATAAAAATGCATACATTCCTCATTATGGCGATAATTATCAATCTATCTATCTACGTCAGTGAGAACATTTCATACGTCTGTAAAGAGTGCATTGTAATGTAGATGTACAATAAACACCTTCAATTAATGGGAAGTAACTGTGCGATATATGTTTGAAAAAAGTATCGTTACGAGTCTTCAATCGTTCGAAAGCAACGTTTATTACACAGGCGGTAAAGAAATTTACTTTTAGCACAGAGACTCCAAAACCAAATTCTATTTATTAAATGGGTCCGTTACTCAGGACTGCGATTTTTTTGACAGCGATTCATTAGTCACCTTAACCCTGAAAGGTTATTTATATAGAAACTGCCAAAGTGATCCTTGTGTCTTCATTGAATCCCAAATTTTCGGACAATTACGTAGCGACGAAAATGTTATCTGCCTGCCTTCTTGAAGTGAATATGCACCACCTATATGCCAAATCTGTACAAGCAGCGGCGATCATCACAGTAATCACTGGCTGGATCAATTGATAGAGGAGAATTAGGCTATACCCACAGACGTAATGACATAACATGGCTGCAAATTTATATTAGATACACCAACCCACGGAATCGGGGTTGTTTGTTTTAACAACAAATGTCAGGGTAAACCTTACCCAAATCAAATTTATTCTATGTTTCTTTAGATAGTAACACCAGTTACTTGAAATTGTTTTGAAGCCGCAAAAATCAAAGTTGAAACCCATATTCCGAAAATCGAAAATGCTGTCTACTTTCGGGTTGTAATTAGCTAGCTATAATTAAGTTAAGAAATGTTAATAGACATAAAATTTCAAATATGTCTTAGGATTGTTCTGACATTGAATCATTAACCTTTCTATGTATTGGTGAAAATCAATAGATACCGGTCATTATCTACCAAACTGTAAAATGTCTTCTGTATTCAAAGAGTTCATTATCTGAATAATTTACAAGGTAAACGGTGTATCTCTTTTTAAGTAGTGTTAAAGTCATCAGTTATTTTTACGAACATTATGACAAAATTTAATCTTAGAATGAGCGCTATTTTGATAAATAAACCAAGTACTACAATTCGCACTGCAAAACTAACAGGTTTATGGGGCTCAAAACTAACAACAAAATGGCGCAACATTAATAGTAGCTTATGAACTCTTCATAAATCATAAGTGGGTAAGTATTTCATAATGAAAAGTGCTATCATAACATACCTTGCCTGGTACGACAAACAGGAAGGCAAAAAAAGAAAGCCTTGCGAAGCAAAGTGACATAAGCCCACCAGCAGCTTTGATTGTTTGGTTCGTGTTTAGTCTATAGAGAATTTTAAAGCAAACTTTATTGTATCGCATCATGGCTAGTTTTTAAAGCATGTCTTGATTCTTGTACATAGACAGTAGATTGTGTAAAAAATACCTTGATGCATGTTTTATTGTTTTCGGCATTTTATTATTACTTAGATTTTATATGTATCTCAAAGATAAAGAATTGTGAATAGTGAACACACTACAAAACATTAAATCAATTCTTTACCCAAATATCAATCTTATGACGAAATTCGATATTTTAACAAGCGAACAAAAATGAAAAGAATACATCAAGAAATGTAGTCTGTAGTGTTCTCGGGCCAAATGTGAAAAGACAGACTGACAGACAGGGTGAAGACAATTTAAGTCCAGACTACATGTGGGCATACAAAAATCATAAGAATCCATTAAGAATTGTTGCTCGTAGAGTGAGCACGAGTTGCGCAATATAGCTAATAGGGTGAAAATCGATACGGATCATCTTCATAATGACATTGACACACACAATAAAAAG
The DNA here is from genome assembly GCF_000327385.1 of Lottia gigantea. Lineage (NCBI taxonomy): Eukaryota > Metazoa > Mollusca > Gastropoda > Lottiidae > Lottia > Lottia gigantea. The sequence continues at coordinate 2,798,393 of NW_008706746.1, forward strand.
CAAAAGAATCCATAATAAATTGTAGCCTGTAGAGTGAGCACAAGTTGCACAATACAGTTACACACGCTATTTCGGTGAAAAATTATCAGATCGTCAAAAAAATCGATAGAGATCATCTTCATGACATTTACACACAAAATAAAAATCAAAACAATCTGTAAAGAATTGTAGCCTGTAAAGTGAGCACGAACCCAGGGTGATTACAATAAGCGCCCATTAAGAAAAAAAGCAACTTGACCGACAAATTTCAAAAGTTCAAGGGAGGTAACTGATGAAAATACTTTAAATTTGAGTTTCTAGTCTACCGACTGTTGATTATGAAATTGAAAAAGACTGGTTGCCTGAAATCCGATTTGTTAGTGAAATCCAAATAGCTCCCAGTCTTGAATCTGAGTAACATGTAGATCTAGATGCTTTTGTTTAACTTGTCACACTTGGTCTGAAAAAAGGAGTGAAATATCTCTAATTCATGTGGTTAACAACGGAATCTTCGTGGTTCCAAGTGGGACATAGAAAAAAATCTGTCTAGATCTGTTTGGTTAGAACGTAAACTTTCTTATTGCAATTATAGGTGTTCTATTATGCAATGATGAATCTGTGCCGAATATAAATAATAAATAATTAAAATGACTATGGTCATTTCTATGGAATACGGAATGTTTTTTATTCAATGTCCTAAATTCTTAATCCTTAATGCTTACTTTTTACTCCCTCATTTGTTGGTAATTTTAGACAGTTGTTTTCCAAAATCAACATTTGTCAAGTAATACTTGTATTAAAGAATTATACGTAACTTTTCTTCAACAAATCTTCAGCAACAAATCTTGAACAACATTTCATCAAAATACATTTCTCGAATATCAAAAAGCACCACCTGTCTTCATATTTGTAATGTACTGAAATTATGACGACAAGCGGCACTGTTTGCTACAGGCTACATTCCGATAGTGACCTAATGCGAAACTGAAAGTATCAAAATATTTAAAGAATTCTTTAAAGAATGGTGAAATATAACTACAATTATTTATTATTTTATTCCAAAAACTTTGCGTATAAATCAAATCACTATCACTAACGCATGTATGGTATGGTTATTGTTGAAATGAAAATGTTAAAAAAAACCTTAGGAAATTTCAAAGCTGTGTAATGTAGAAGGGCGAAAACGGTGCATTGTCAATTTATATACAAAAGATACTGTCAATCTCAGTATTTGGTTACTCTGGCAATAACGTCGATATATCTGGAACTTACCAGACTGTTTTGTATGTTGATTGATATTGATACGAATTTCAAACACTTGTATACGTTACACATTCAAATGGCATGCAATATGGAGTGCCCTTATGAATATTTTCTAATTTCATGCATTTCACAACTATTTAATCCGAATCGTTATTAGCCACAACCGGAAGTGGTATCGACACGAATCGCAATATTTGGCAGTATTTTCTTGCAAACACATTTATCGCTCACTATTGTCTGTGTTAGTGTAACCGTTGAGAAAGATCTATGGGATCTTTAGCTAACCTGTTTTGAGAGAGCAATTTTACGTCTATTAAATGGGGAGTTTCAGCCATTCTACCAATCAATGTGGAGGTTATAATTAATCATCCACTATACTCTTATATTTCTTGGTGCATTACGTAACGATTGTCAATTGTGCACAATAATAACTTAGTGTTTTTTAGTTTAAAGAATTGAAAGACAAATTATATACATCACATTCGGGGTACCATATCATCAATATAATACATTACCATTGTATGATCAAACACCTTGTAAATTATATTGCAATCATCTTTATATTAGCTGTATATTTAAACCGTATTTCTTGTCGAAATTCATGTAAACGACAGTTACTTCAATTTTGTTCAAATCGTTGCATTTATTTGTACGAGATTCACATACAATATTATGACAATTCTCTCTTGGTGCATCTATAAAAAGCCCCGTCTGTCTTTCAAAATTTTCTATCCGTGATTAAGGTCGTATCCCGACGAATTCCACACAGATCATATACATCACAATAGAATTATCACCAAAGTTAGCTAGTATTTGAAATTAAATAACAAGGGTTGCTCCATGGTCCAATAGAAATACTTTAACAGAAACAACGCAAGTTCTTGCATTTGACTAACAATCTCAATTTTCTAAAACGTCATATTCACATCGTATTTACAAACAAAAGGCCACGTTCGTCCACATACATAATCTTACTGACGTAGTGATCACAACCTTTCTGATGCTGCCTCGGCGGGTTAAAGATATCTCAACACTATTGTGAGTCTGATGTCCACTCATGTAACTGCCCAATATAATATTAGTGTATATATAGATAGGCACACCGCCTTTAAGTCTCTGGGCACCAACCCTTCCCCACAACTTGTTAGATCAAACGAATCAGCTGAAATAGAAAATAAAAACTCATGAAATCATATTTTACGACTAAAGATGATAAATATAGATTTGAAATGTAAAATAATGGAATATGAAATTTTTCTGTATGTTAAGTGGCATACTGAGCGGATCATTGTAAAGTTAGTCAGCATTATAAATCATCATATTACTTTAGATGAATCTGAAACTTTAAAAAGTACGAAACATGCGAGTGTTTATACTGAGATACTAATTACATCTAATTATATCTAAAGCAAAAATCAAATATAGGTGTGTTCCTAGTTACACTGTATTCGGGTGATATTAAGAAGACCTCCAAAAAAAAATCTGTGAGATTATAATTGTCACTGTTTTGTAAATTAAGGTCATAAGCCAAGTTGTTAATCTTCTGAAGAAATAAAGACAGAAAATGATTGTCAGATTGTACAAAGCATAACACGTTAACTTAATTATTTTTTTCCACGAAGCTTTGGCATAAAATACCGCTTGCAGCAGGAAAACAACTGTCAGAACCTTCTTGGAACCAGTTTGCTTGAGTTATTTTGAATTAAACCACAGATTGTATAAGTATTGTTAAGTGATGTCCCGAGGAGTTTTGTTTCAATTTATTTACGATTAAAGACATTCTGTCTGTCATTTTTCATTATGTTTTGTTTTCTGGCTATTACAGATGGTTAATTCTCTGAAGTGATTACTTCTTTATTTACCAGGATCTAATATTGTATAAAATACTTCCTATATGGATGGTTTTCAACCTGTTTTGTATCCCCAAAACCGAATACTTAGTGACAATGTTAGTCGAGGCCGTGTTCTTGCAGTAATATGAGATGTTGTATATGCCTTCTATAGAGATATTTTGTTAACAGAAATCAATTTGTATTTTCTGTAAACAGTAATTGTAATCAACATTGTTTTCTGTCATATCCTATTAACGCAAATCATAACATGACCATCACAAAATAGCCAATTTCTTCCGATACGTACACATTAACATTGCAGTAGGCATGGACAATTACCATTTAACATGTTAATGTAAAAAAGTCATAATAATATTGTCTGGTCTGGCAGATTAATATCGGGTAAATACTTCCCTAATCATCAGCATACATTAATGTATCAGAAACACAATCCTTAAAGCAAAATCATTCACGACTGAAATAAATGACAACTCCATATGAAGAAATATTTGTTCAGTAAACTAATTTGTCACTGGTACAGTACGAAGAGCCTATAGATTAATTTGGTTCAGACTTTATTTCTCTACCAAGCATTGAAGCGAAATAGTGCAATAAAGCAATACTCGACAGTCGACACTTACGATCGTGAATTAGTTAGTGTAGTACAGAGGGGCTTTTGGTCTGGAATGCTGGAATTACAGCGTTGCTGTTGTAAGAAATAGATGTGGTGCAATCTGATCTCTAAATAGGATGCTGCATTAAAGGCGGTATAGTACATACACCCATTAATAAAATTGGGTTGACCTAATAAATATTTCAAAAGCTAAAAATGTATTGATACATCATTTTTGACCGAAGATTCGGTTCATTTAATACGTATAGTGTTTTCTTGGTTAAACAAGTATATTGCTAAAGTTTCATCAAAATAAATCAAATTTCATAAACTTAACTCCACACTGTCTTTGTTATCTGCGATTGCTCATATCATTTTAGCTGAAATATCAATCAAATTCGATCTTATATAAACAACTATATTTAAGCGAGACAAACATTCAAATCAGCATTTCATTTTACACTTCATAACCTTTGACAAGATCGGAAATTTCTATTTTAATTGCATCTTTTGATCAGAAAGTTTTCGTTCAAGAGTATCCAAATTCTTGTTTCGATAAGTCTAGTCGGTAAGATGGAAACTTTTGATAAAACCATCAATAAACAATTGGAATTTGAATTGGTCCCTATACATAGAGTATAATTGAAAGTCTACCTCATAACAGTTCCATGAACTATAAATTGTTTGATACTCATACAGTTGCAAATTGATAGGTTTGGAACACAGCTGTCAATGGATATTCACTGTCTTTAAAGAACTAAGTCTTCATGGTTTGAAAATACACACGACTTTCTGATAAATAGTGTCATTTCCTTTAGATTTGTTGAAGACAACGTTGAAAATTCTTTGACTTGGACAAAAACAACAACAATCGGAATTGCTAGTCAAATACTGGTTATAACCCTTACCAAATATAAAAGTTCCAGACCAAATGTTCCATGTTTGTAACGATGCCTAAAAATCTAAAGCAACATCCAATTTGAAAACCCATTCATTAAATAACAAGACAATGTCATTTACAGAGACTAATGAGTATCGCTGTCTCAAAAGCAACATTAGCAATGTTATTGTCGTTATCAGATCACATAAAGAGAACACTATTAACCCAGAGGTCGTTAGTCGATACCAACCCTCAAGACGAATTTATTACTACATTCTATAACATTTATTTAGAGAAAGAGATCGAGAAAGTCCTTTAGTTCTTGAAGGCATATCTTAATTCATATCTTAAAACATTTAAATAAACAGAATTCTCTTTGTCACAACTACGCAAAAAAATGCAATGTTCCATAAAATTCTATTTTGACCTAGATACAAGTATTTGAACTTTGGGGGACACTGCAGGGAACAACGAACGGGAAACATTTTGTTCATCATCGATAATATCCATCCTTTTCATTCTACGTATTTTGCTATATTTTGGGTTTTCAATGTCGGTCAAAACGGCTCCTCAAAACGACGCCAAGAGAACGTCTTAAATCTTCATACTATTTCGAAGAAATACACGTGGGCATCATAAAAATACAGTATACCGAACTGAAACGCTACAGATTAGCACTTAACACTGCATTATTTCAGTTCTATTGTGTACATTGTACCACTCCGACAAAAAAAACCTTATACAGCTTTTTGCAAATGCAATATTGTACACAAATCCTGTCATTATATGAAATAAACAACTTGATATCAGACATGATTTACTTCGCATGTTGAAGAATAAAAAAAATATCTGCTATTTCTGTGTGTGTTTCTTTATCCAATGATCAAAATAGAATACAGATAAACCATGCTTCGACTCTTTTGGTAATGAAAGTCTCAAACAATGGGTCCATGATCCCATTCAACTAACACACTTTTTTAAAAATAGGAAGCATCTTATTGTAAATAAATGTTGCAATAATGCGTTTCCTTAATGATACTTGCGTGCCTTTTTCTAGATATAATCCTGCTGAACGTATGCCAAGCACATAAAAATGTGATTGTATCACAGTGACTTCAATTTAATGGAAAAGATTAGAAGTTGTTCTGTCAAAAGTTTTATCTGGTTAATTCATTCTACATTCTCGATCATGGCATATTTTATGACCAGACTGCTCTATCTCTAACTTGGAATTAGAAGTTGTCAAAATGTAATTGAAAAGACAGGGAGATTTATTATTACAATAACGCTGTGAAGAATATAATATGGAATCCATTGATAAAGTCTCAGAAAGGTTTTCAGATTGACAATCGTTTGGTATTATCAGATGATGATGATGACTAGCAACCAAAAGAAAGACATTTCTTTTTTAAGGATAAGATAATTCGAGGCGTGTCTCAGAAGCTAGTTTTCTAGCAAGGAATTTGGTCATTGTATGGTAGTCAGTTGACGATAAGAGGGCTTCGACATTTTCCTCTTCATCAAAAACAAATTATTCAAATATATTAGATATCATTTTAAATTATCTATGTGATTTGGGTATAAAATGTCACCATCATGACATCGAAATGACGGTTTAGTTGAGGATATAACGATTTTTACTGTTTTCTGATTTATATTACCAAAGAGTACAAAAAATGAAAATGTGGTCTTCTTTTAAGGCAGAATTCATTGGCATTAAAGTACTTCAGGAATGGCATTTGAAAAACGGCATATGTCAAAATACTACAGTGGTTTTAAACAGATGTTATTATGATATACAAAATATCGTTATGTATTGTGTTTCAATATCTTGATATTGTTTATTTTTCTTTGTCTAAATTGAGATCCAAATACTATTCTCTATCAATAAATATGAAATAGTGTTTAGCTTTTAACCTATAGACTATAACTTTTATCATTGACGGTGGTCTAGTGCAGGAAACGTATTGTTGTAGAATTTAAAACAAGAACTTTGTATAATATATTATCATCTGATCATATTCTAAAATCACATGCAGTTTACAACAAATACACATTTCACGTTATAAGCTACGTGAACTTCTTGAGAGTGGATATCAAAATGGATGAACATGTCCTATATACATCGCTAGAGAAACTCGATCTTCGGACTTCAAGACTAATGAACTTCATCTTTTGCTCAAATGATGAATTAGTATATAATCTTAAGAAACCAAAGGTTATAGAAAAAATATAATAGTTATATTTACTACTGATTAACAAGGGTTTATCTGGTGAAGTTTTATATATCGGAAGTAGATTTAACACTAAACAGTCCTCCAAGAAACACATTGTATGAGCAATACTGTTAAGGAAAATTCGACTCGAGCACACAGGTATCCATCCAAATAGAAGTTTTAAGTCTTACCTTTTGCACATGATTGAGCTAAATTCAGATAAACTCAATGATCCCTTTTAGCGGGTGTCTATAAAACTAAGACCTAAGACTCTATAAAACTAAGACCCAACTATAAAATAAGATCCATAGGACTTTAAAATTAAGATCCAACTATAAAACTAAATTATAACATATTTAAAACTTGTCTAAAAAATCGAAATTTTGGGTCTTAGTATTATAGTCCTATGGGTCTTAGTTTTCTAGTTGGGTCTTAGTTTTATAGCCCTGTGGGTCTTATTTTTATAGTTGGGTCTTAGTTTTATAGCTCTATGGGTCTTAGTTTTCTAGCTGTGTCTTAGTTTTATAGGCCTATGGGTCTTAGTTTTATAGTTGGGTCTTAGGTCTTAGTTCTTAGTTTTATAGACACCCCATTTTAGCACTTTAGGTCTTTTGAAACGACGCCGGTGTATTTTGTAATCAAGAACACTTACTTACAAACGCTTATGGAAGATTGACATATCCGGTCAAGAAAGTTAATTCTTAACATAATAATAAAGCCATCACATTGTGTAATGATATGACAGAAACACACTGACACCACAATCTTACTGTGTCATTTTATACACCATTGATCGTTTTAGCTGATAAAAGCCTGAACACATCAAGCACTAAAATTTAAAAAAAAACTGAAGATAATTCCCAGTTGATTGTTCACTGGCAAGAAAATATTAAATTTACAAACTACTAACTTTCGATTCAAGTTATATAGTTTGTTTTACCGGGCCTATTTTTGTCCTTTATCCGGCTCGGTACTCTGAAATTATTTCCGGGGTGATGGAATTCGTCAATAAAAGTTTTCTAAAGACACATGTTCCAAAATTATTTTATGATTATTGATGGAAGATGACTAATTTTCTCTGGATTAAATCTTGAAGCATTATATCAAGTCAAATTTTAAAAAAATGCAGATAATCGAACCATTTTGGCTGAATTCCCATTTGAAAACAATTTACATATTTTTTCAAAAATAAATTTTTAAAGAGTTTCACTCTACTCATAAACATGCCTTCAAAAAAATGTCCTTAGTTACAATGTTATATATTGTGACTACAGACCTTAAATTTATGCCCAGTGACGTTTTTACGGAGACCCGACCCCTTCCCTTCTTTCTTGTGTTATTGGCTCCCCTTGACTTTATAATATAAGTGCCAATTATTTTAGATCGGCCATTTACAAATCTGACCTCTGCAGTAGAAAATTAATTAAATTAATATTTGCTGTCAATCATAGCAACTTTACATGACAATCTTTGAATAAATGACGAAATTTGAAGCCGATAAAAATGATATAATCTTGAATTTGTCATCCCTATGTCATCATGTCGTGCCGTGTATCGAGAGAAATGTAACATCTTTGCTTGGCGAAACAACTATAGCTGTTGGTTTTGTGCAGTCTTACTTTTTAAACCAAACCCTCTTGAGGTTTTATGCCATCCCTTTTGTATAGGTAGTGCGCAATGTGAATTCGCAACCAATTCACAAAATCGTCAATTTCGTTGCATTCCATAAAACATAGGTATGACTTTGATTACAGGAGTATTCGATTTACGGTTGGTTATTTGTGAATTAAATCTATATGGATTGTTAGTCAGGACTTCACATATCTTCAAAGTATTTCCAGAGTAGGTGTTTATTGTCAAAATACAAAACAAGACTTTCATCATGATGAAACTACCCTTGAAAAGATAGGTATTTTAATTAGAAAACTTAATAAAGGTAATGTTAATTGAGAGAACATAAACAGACTTACCTCGTTTAACATTATTAGATCCACCTACAATGAAGAAAACATAACAATTATAAAATACTGAAAACACATAAAACCACGAAATATATCCAAACTATCAACGCCTACGGAACTTGGTACATGTTATCCGCTTAGTTTGTTTTTTTTTTTTTTAAAAAAATCGATGAATTCCAACTCAACAATTTTCTTTAGCAGTAAATGAAATATTTCAGGGAGTTTATCTTAAAATATCATCCTTGGTTTCGGTTGCTAGAACACCGTTATACATCAAACTGAAGGAGCTGTTGACGATATCCAAAACATAAATTGGTTTCTATAAACTTCTTGTGCTTGTATATTGACGTCTTTCCAGTTAAAACAGGAAATTGCTACATAATTTGCAACAATCTTCTAATAAGAGCTTGAGCGGAAATAATGTATGTGACATGGGAATTTTTTTGGGGGATTGAATAAAGACTATGTTGCATAAGAGTGATATTGAAACCATGTTAGACATCACCCCTTTAACATGCAGATAGTTTGTACTCAACCTTCCCAGACAGAGAAGCTATTTGTATTTTACAGACAAAAATTACACTTAATTACATCTACCCTTTTATGTGGGTGTTTATTGTCACATTCCAATTACATTATTTAAATGAAATTCTTTCAGCTGCCAATTTTTAATACGTTTTATAAAAGAAATAATACCAATTGAAACAGAGTCGTATATCAAATGATTCATTCACAATAAATCTATTATTACTAAAAGATTGCTTGAACACAGAACTAAAGTCGTCTCTATCTTAACCCGACTCTTAAATGTAAACTGTCTCCGATACTCACCATTTGATCCTTATCCAAATCAAATTCGTGATGGGTAATTGTGTAGTTTTATAATAGATGTATATTATAATTATAACTTATGAGTTATGGAACAATTGAAATGAAATAACCTTCAGCGGCTTCTAGCTGTCTTGATTTGGAAAACAATCTTGGACATTATGAAACAGAGTACTGTGCCCAAAAGTCTATTGAACAAGCTCTTCTGACTGAACAATTGATAACAGACTTAACAATATCTTACAATTGAATCTTCATATCCAAGAAAACAGAAAACAGGTCGTTTATGAAAATCTAATTTGTCCTAAGTGGAATGGAAATGTTTGACTGTTATTATGATGAGCTGTTAACATTTACACGAGATAATTGGTCCATTTAGAAATGTCTTCAGACGCCAACTTCAGTTCCGATTGAATTAGTCCGTATTACAGGAATTAGTCTTGATCGTAAATATAATTTGTTTTAGTTTTGCAGACCAAGTGACCACATAGTCTACAAATTAGCTAATTTAGTTTTCTCGTGGCTTTCAAACAGTCTATGGTTGTGATGTTAAAGCAAGTGAGTGCAAAAGGTTCAAATATACACCAGCATAGTTTTTGAGCTGCCTTGAATCTAGAAAATAAAGAATTTATAAAAAATATAAGCTTACCATTGATCACAAAAACTTGAATAGTTGTCATATCTCTCATATTAGAATTACGACAAACGTACGTTCCACTGTCTGTGGCCGTAACTTTTTCTATTTTTAATAAACTAGTTGCTATAGATGAGGTAGTGTTCGTTTTAATGGTCACTCTCCAATCTGTGGCTTGAGACAACTTCTGTCCATCTTTAAACCACGCTATTTTTGTTTTTCGATTTTTCGGTGATGACGTATTACAATATATTTGCATATTTGAGTATTTTTCTAAAAATTGAGTACCACTAACTTGCATAACTGAAATGAAAAAAACCAGTTATTTTACATAACAATTATCATTTGGATTTCGAAAATACGATTTTTATCCCCTATTCAACAGGCATTATCGTCTTCAAGTGGACTTATACAATCCAACAGTCAATGACTGCTACGCAGAAAGTAATTTTAACGTACCTGGATTTCTTTTCACAGGGTCGTCTGAAATTGATAAAATAAATACAGTGAAATGTAAGCGGATGAGTAAAAAATGTAATAAAATGCACAATGGAAGTTTTTCAATTTGTCAGTCATTTTTACAAATACTGTAGTAATATCTGTCTCTGTTACTGCAATATTAGGAGTACCTGCTAGAAGCCCTCCTCCATATCAAGGCTCATATGATCATATAAATATCAAAACTGAAAGGAAACCGGCGTTTAAAGCCTTTACATGCCTTGCTGGTAGTTGCAATTGCTATAAGGATTGGACTGTGAACTGTATCACCAACATGAGAATATAATATAGATTGTTAGTTAATTGATAGGCCCATAAAGTTAGATCCACAATATACTGTTGCTATCTACGAATCATTATATACTTAAGTATCTATACATTACCTATCACTTTTAACCGCACTCGATTTCTCATTTTACGTTGATGTGTGCTCACTTGACATTCATACTCTCCGGAATCGCTTCGAGTTACGTCATCAATAATCAGATTCCATTCATTGTCTTTAGCAACGTGTTCAACGTGAATTCGTGAGTCGTCCGTCCACGTGTCTGTACCAATTGTTAAAGGACTTATTTCTGGTAATTTTCGCCACGTCACCTGTAAGTAAAAAAAAAAACATAATTTAGCTGTCTGATTCCGCAGAAGACTACTGTAGAGTTGCAAACACCTTGTATCATCAGATGTATCGTTGAATCTAGTTGGTTTATATTATTAAATGGAAAAGATACATGTTATCGAGAAAAATATATGCAAATACAATTCTAACACAACCAGTCTATAGACATCCATCTTTGTAATGCAATTATCTCCCTGAATGAAGAATTCATTTACGACTGGGTGGACTGAGATAATTATGAAGGATGAGAGATGAATGAGTGAAATGCAAAAATGATATAAAATGAGAGTTTTACCATACAAACACAAACTGAGTACAAATCGACATGAACCTCATATAGCAACATGTTCTACCCACGCATATTATGTTAATTGAATATTTGTGTGTTTCATAACCAATTATCATTATACCAAAATAAGAAGCGTAACCTTCTAGATACTACTTGTTAAACAAGTTAATCTTAAGATCAGCAGCAGTATTATGGAACACCACAGCCTTTTAGATGTAATGTACAACAGCAAGTAAGTATTCGATCCCATCAATCAGTTTTCCGTTACATCCTATGTTTTGAGCTACAAACACTCCTCTTTCTACAAATCAACAGATCAAGCAAAAGTTTAGACACATCTCAGTTCGATCAATGTTTCCAATCCTTAAAGAAAGACAGTATTGATTCTATATATAAAAACGTAAATAACACATATCTCTATTGGCCTTGCAGAATTATCATTATATTTTTCACTTGAACGTAATATTACTGCCGTGTGTCAAACAAGTGATAACTATAGTTATGTTACTTGTCTCCCCCGAACATTACATAGTTTCTGTAAGTACCTATTACCCCAAATAATTAGAGCAAACCGATTAGATACACAGACGGTTCTTGTACAAGTACTCTAATAACACTGATATGAGGATACTTAAGTTCTTGTGAGCGATCCTCAGCTTCACCTTCACGTAAATTACTTAGAAAAGATATACGCTTACTAAATCCTGCTGAGAGACTAGTATTATATTTAGTTCAAATAAGCTTTATTCCTCTCAAGTTACTTTGTGTTTCGCAAACACCATCACTTGTCATTAAGATAGTAGATTGGTGAACTTATTATGTGCAAGCATCCCATCACGAATATGGGTTTTAGCATGGTCTTATTAATTTGAGGAAGTGTTTTTTTGGGGCATGGTTTGGACACGATGCATGGTAAGCAACTGATGAAACTTACATCTTTGCCATTTTCAGACAGAAAATTGTTTCAGGTGTTCTAGGGTTGAATGACGAAATGCTATCGGTCAGACGTTTAAATATTAGTTACCATTTCGGTTTATGTGTTGTACGAGATGTCCAATATTCGTCGTATCAGATATAGAATTACTTCAAGCCTGTACGAACTATTAGTGTCAGGCCATTAATTAAGATGTTAATAGTATTATAGACTGTTACTACTCGTCGTTTAGTTTATCAGTTCCATGTGTAGAATTGGCACACCTTTACACCACACCATATTTTGTTTTCTCTTCATTATGGTAATTTGTTACAGGGAGTAAACATATAATAATTCAGCATATTCGCTGTGTTTATTTTCATACAGGTCTGTGGTTAAAGGTAGTTCAAGGCCTAATGATACTTTACGTTCAACTCTTCTTCATGGGAAATATTTTCCAGTATAATAGCAACATTTGATGTCTACTTTCGGGGAATCTTGAAGTGCACAGCCTGCAAGAGGACTCTTGCATTTGTCCTATTCGCACTATTAAGTATGTTTGATGTGACGCCTTGTTCTAGCAAGTTTTTCCCAATGTACGTGGTATTTCATTAGGTCAATCCAATAAGGGATAGACAATAATGATATAACCTTCATATCGTTTTATTTTTGTGAATTTATATTTGATAAATTACTCGATGATATCTTTTAAACATTCCGACAATTGTAGAGATTGGTGATCGTCGTCATTTTGACAAGATCGCTTTTGAATGACGATCTGTCTGATCTTTACGATAGTGAATTGATGGTTTTTTTAAATAAGAAAAAATGACTAGCGCCTTTTTTTCATAAATTTCTTAAAATGATATTAACACATGCTTTATTCTAAATAAGTCAACTTAGATGGCCTCCTCGATCAATATACTTTGGCAACGTTTGTTGGGATAGAGAAATAAAAGACTATTTTCCAGTCTAACAAATATATGTAACAATTTTGGTGTACTTACAAAAACTATTACAATAATTTTAGAGAGTGAAGTATTGCATAAAAATAAAACACAAGCTTGCCAAACTAGCAGGTGTCGAGGTTAACGCCTTGGGTACAGTGCATTCCCATTAAATATATACCACAAATGTGTTTAATCAGTGATATATATATATGATAAGACTGAAATGATATTTCTTATATAACATGGCATGATTAATAACCGTCTATAACAGATGTACCCACGTACCTCCTGTGTATCATGAAACTTAACATCAACATCTTTATGTATTGCATCAAGAAACTTAACATCAACATCTAAATGTATTGTATCAAGAAACTTAACATCAACATCTAAATGTATTGTATCAAGAAACTTAACATCAACATCTAAATGTATTGTATCAAGAAACTTAACATCAACATCTAAATGTACTGTATCAAGAAACTTAACATCAACATCTAAATGTATTGTATCAAGAAACTTAACATCAACATCTAAATGTATTGTATCAAGAAACTTAACATCAACATCTTTATGTATTGTATCATGAAACTTAACATCAACATCTTTATGTATTGTATCAAGAAACTTAACATCAACATCTTTATGTATTGTATCAAGAAACTTCACATCAACATTTAAATGTATTGTTCCAAGAAACTTAACATAACATCTATATGTATTGTATCAAGAAACTTAACATCAACATCTATATATATTGTATCAAGAAACTTAACATAACATCTATATATATATTGTATCAAGAAACTTAACATCAACATCTATATATATATTGTATCAAGAAACTTAACATCAACATCTAAATGTATTGTATCAAGAAACTTAACATCAACATCTAAATGTATTGTATCAAGAAACTTAACATCAACATCTATATGTATTGTATCAAGAAACTTAACATCAACATCTAAATGTATTGTATCAAGAAACTTAACATTAACATCTATATATATATTGTATCAAGAAACTTAACATCAACATCTATATATATATTGTATCAAGAAACTTAACATCAACATCTAAATGTATTGTATCAAGAAACTTAACATCAACATCTAAATGTATTGTATCAAGAAACTTAACATCAACATCTATATGTATTGTATCAAGAAACTTAACATCAACATCTAAATGTATTGTATCAAGAAACATCAATATGTATTACATAAAGTTATTTGTCCTGTCGAGTACTCAGCTCCTTGAGTAATGGAAAAAGACATGAACATGGTATGTCCAGTAAGGAAACGACTATGCGTTGTTTGTTTAATAAAACAATGAGAAGCCAGAAAGTAGTAAATGATGTCCAATTATAAAGCTTACTTTGTCGAATCAATAAATTCGTGAAATACAGAAAAAGTCGCAATTCTAAACTGACTGACATAAAAATTAAATAAATCGGAACTCATTAAAGATATGAGATTGTTCAGTTGGTTATAATACTAAGATGTCGCAATTTACAGATTCACATGGCGTACATAGATTGTATCTGACCAATATTGTATTTATATCAGAAGCAACAATATTCACAACGACATTTTTACCTACCAACGCCTTCAACGCTGATGAAATGCATCATGTTTTAAATAGACAAGCATGGCCCCAGAACTCCAACATTAAAATTTTTCAAATCCAAAAAAATGTTGTCAGACGTGCTTGAGAGTTCATCGTTTATAGATTACTTCCTGTTGAAAACAGTTGATGGAGCTACAGTTGAAAAACAATGACATCAAAATGAAGAAGTGTCCCACTGGTAGTTGAAACTGCTAGAAAACTATCACCTTTCATCGAAAAATTCTACATAAGCCATCAACATGAGAGCAAATAGGAACATAGACCGTTGCCAAATATAACAAATCAATATTAGTTATGTAGACCCCTGTAAAAGATTCCTAATTTAAAACCGAATCACAAAGTGGCACCAGGTGCTCATACGATACGCGCTGTTTATACATGTCCAAGGGTAATTTTCGCTTGAACAAAGCGGTAAAAAATTTAACACTTCTACTGGGGTAAAATTTGTACTTTGTTTCTTACATTATATTACAATGTAAAATTATGTTTCGAGGACGAATAATCAATCCGATTTTGCAAATGTAAACATTCTCTAGTGTGATATGTTGTAAGTGACAATAGGTCGGTTCCAAAAGATTCTCTACAATTTTCGCAACATTTCGTATCTTGTCTGGATCTGAAACGTTTTATTGTAGACTAGCAAAATGGTCGGAAATAACTTTGTTATATCATTTTGAAGCCTTTCTTTTCTTATCATTTCGTATTAGATATTACGTTACACAATTATCAATTAATTTATAATATATTTCACTATCATTATCACTGTATCTAAACATTTTAACAAGGCATTCCCGACGTCACAACTCAGTAATTCATTATCTTTGTAGACCACCAGTAAGTGCTAGAAGAAAAGACAACTATCTGATATAATGGCTATTTAATTCTAATTTAATGATATGTTTATATTCACAGTTAATAACAATCCCATTTCTCAACAAATTATTTTATTGTCTTATCATTTAAGAACTGAAATGTATAATCAAACAAAGATTTATGCCCTTAAAAATGGAAATTTCTCTTTTTAATTTCTTTAATCATATCTTTTTTTTTTTTTACTTTGAAACAACTTTCTTCTTTTAATAAACTGTTTGTTCATTTTCGAATTCAACTTATGAAACGATAATTTGAATCCTTTTTAAAATGAAATTTGGTATAAAAGTATTAAAATATCTACCTACGTTTAATAGAACACTTATTACTGAGGTTTTTCCAGTGACATAGGCCATATTTTTAATTGGCTTTCCAATTCTATCCCTAGAAATGCAATTTCTATAGACTTGATATTTCCGCTTCACACTGGTCGCGTGGTTTGTATGACAATAATTCTAAACTCTCCAAATACAAATTTTAAATAGATACTCCAATTAACCACAGCATATTTAAAACATTTAAAATATTGAAAATATCTGAACATAGTTAAATGTAGAAAACATAAATTATATTTAAAATTAATACCAGAGACTCTAAAAACTATAAATTGAGCACTAATAGCTCGTAAACCATCATAAACATTTCTAAACATTAAATTCCACAGTGGCATCTGGCGTAGGTCATCATAATTGGTGATGGTTTTATTTCTATATTTAATAGAAAGTGATATTCGTTATATATTTGTGTACGATTGAGTATGCCAAATGACAGTCTGCGTCTGTTCTTCATCGCAATAGACGGAAGCAGTAAATCTCTAAACATTTTCTAATTATTATTAAGGATTAAACATATGCAGTTCGGAAGAAATACAAGATCGTCCCCTCCAGAACTGGTGCAGTGCAAGTGGAGTAGAATGCTGCATGTTAACGAATAGATACTAGTTGCTTTACATCAGTCAAAAATCATTACGCAGTTGCACATCGGCCAGTAGATGCTGTAATTTAACCTAGTTGCATGGATACTGTACATAGCAACGTCTATTTAATTTTATCGGCTATTTCACAGATATAGAACAGAAATGAAGGAGGTGATTAAACTGTTTGTAGTATGGCGAACAAAACAAAACATATTTGGAATTGTATTTCATACAGACGTACCAAAAAGCTTTAAATAGAGCAGCGCCCGAAAACTTATTTTTACAAATTCAATTAAACGTTATATTATATTCTAATAGCAACATTTGTTTTATCTCGATGCTATCTGGATACCGTCAAAATAACATCTAAAAGGAGTTAAATGATCTGTATAAAAACTGTTTTAAGTATTTTGTAGAGATTTTAATCTTAACTATCAACATGTGTTTTTTATGAAGAAACTTTAACCATTTAATCCCGTGGATATTTTAACTACCTTTAATATCTACTTCAAAATCTCTTGATTAATTTCGTCTTTTAAAAAATTCTTGTTGGAATTTATTAGCTTTTAAAAATCTGTCGAATGTTTCCGTAAATAAATCTTAAAACACAAATTTGAGTTGAAGTCTGTGTTTCACTTACAAACTGCTTGCTGTGCGGGTAATTGACAGAAAGGAGTCAGAAGCAAATGAGTCAAAAACAATTTAAACTATCAAGTCCCCTTGATGACAACAGCACAAAAGGGTCGAATCGAAAAAGCGTTGGTAGAAATTTTCCCAATAAGGCCATTATTGCATGCTATGACCATATTCATTTGGGCATAAAGATGCATAAAATTAGTTATGTAAAAGCCACTTTGATTTGCATACTAGTTTTACCGCATTTTGTAAGGATAAATAAACAATGAAGCAACATAAATGCATCGTCTTCTGTCCAACAACTGATAAGTGTATTTGATCGCGACTCGAATTTCTTCGGGACTATCCAGTTACAGCTTGTTTGACTAAATCAGTCGCGTAAGATAATCCAACAAGGTCATTTAGTTTCACTGATGAAAATGAATCTCGAATTCATGTAAGAATATGTATCCTAGTTGCCCGACATGGTAACATGCGTACTCGACATCTTTTAAGACATAAGATTGTTTTAAAAGCCTTAGACATTGACTTTCGATCAAATCAGAAGAACAAACCCTCTATAACCTTTCTTTAAAAGGCTACGTTTTACAGTTTTCGAGTGTAGGACAGTTTCTCACCAACGAAATGAAACCAATTTTCTAGTGGGCAACTATCCCTCATGCCAAGATCAATAACCCCGGAACAAAAACTGTACGCATGAATGACGACTTTTTTTTCCAAAAAGTACAATGTATAAAGAGTCTTTTAATCATCAACTCTTTAGAAAAAGAGGAAATCTTAGACGTATCAAAATCATGTTTGCAACTAAAAATTGGAAATGCAGAAAGAAATTTCTGATTGATTGGAGAATTGAAAAAAAGTGTTGATTGAAATTTCCTTTTTGAGCGAAACTTATTAATGATTAAAAAAAGTTACTCTTGTTTTAAATTCCAATTAAAAACGTGACTACGTGGGAACAAGCAAGCTGATGTTAAGTAGTTAAAAAAGAAGTAATATTTCTGGTAGAAGAGTAACTGGATAGACAATCTAAATGGTTTTACATGGTTAAACAGGAGTTAAACAGATTGTTAGAAGTTTTTCAAACTTTCTTGCCCAAAATATTATATGTTGAATTTGAAAAAAGTGTTGATTGAAACTTCTTACAGATACTAGTGATTAAAAAAAAAAGGTTTTAAATTCCAATCGGATAAAAGGCCCCTTTAGGATAAAATAATTAAAATAAGTAGGCCTACTAACGATCCGAACCGCAAAACGAAACCCGAAATCCAAACAACAAGAAATGATCCATCATAGGCCTAATTTGACCTGAATAATTTAATAAAACAGCTTACCGTTCTATCTCCTAAATAATCTACTGTACAAAATAATTTAGCCATATCACCACCATTGTAAGAAACATTGCCAGGAACTGGACGGAATTCTGGTTCTATAACTCTGATTTCTGGAAGACCATCTCCTGCAAAATAAATGACAATATGCTTCTCAAATAAAGGGACATTTTTTACCCCTTTTAATCTCGGGTGTATTAAATGGAATTCTACATCATATGTGTTGTGTATAGAGACTCGATTCTCCACCTTTCGAGCTCCAGACTCGCCTTTGCTAAGTTAAGACACCTCTCGTATCCCCTTCGTATCCGAAACACCATGGAATGGGGTTGTGCAAGGTTCTAAAGCACAGTCGGTTAGAGCGTTGGTTCTTTACATGACGTCATTGGTTACGTCGAGCAAATTGCGGCTGTGGGTGCCGATCTCGATCGACGTGTGAAAATCTGGTAACCTTGAATATGTCATCTTCACTTATAATTCCAGTTGACCCAGCTGTGAATAGGTATGGATAATCCAGGAAATAGATTATCAATGCCAAGAGGTTTGGCCAGGGACCAGCTGGTACAAAGGATCCTTTACTGTGGACCTAAGTTGTTATCCTTGTAAAATATAATTGTTTCTTTCTTGTCTTTTCTTATATTTCGACTAATTGTTTAGAAGTCGACAGAGATTATCTAATAGGTCAATAAGATGCCCGTGATGTGTTGTTTGGTACAGTTCAGGGGTAATGATAACCTAGGCACCAGGGTAGCCTATAGCAACTTATTCTGGACTTTGTAGTTCGGGCAAAATATTTCTTCCTTGTTAAAGCATTATTTCCTTACTTATGAAGACCTTCAGTATGATGGTAATGTTGCATGAATTCTGAGAAACTTTAGCATTTCAAACTTTTAAGACTGATAAAGGTCACTAGGCTACTATAGTGAGCTGTAGGCCTATCAGTCTTTCTAAAATACTGCACTAGATAGTTAGTTTCGTTGGTTTACTTCACCCATTGCAAATTTTCTTATATCTTTTCTTTAATATAAATGTTACAATGGAGTCAGGAAGATTTTTTCAAATTTAGATTATACAGCTTTTGTTAGGCCTACATTTCAAGTAACTTCATTCATAAATGCAACATATATTTTACATGTATATTATTCATAAATGCAACATATTTTAGCATGAATTAACATAAATTAATTATATACCGAGTAACTGTATAATTACTAAATAATACCGCTGTAATAATAAATTATAGACAGGCAAAACGTGTGAATGTTCTGATAATAAAATAGTCATTTACCACAGCAGGGTTCCAACATAAATACTTCACTTAAAACATTATTTCACGTTTAGCATGATTTAATATGTACATATTGAATATGGAATGTAGGACAAATAGTTTTGTGCCTTTGTTGTAACCATACGATAATATAAAACCTAAGTTAAATGAAATTTCAAGAGAATACCGCAAATGTCATGGGGATCCCCTGCTGTTACTTGACTTGAGGGTACAGACTGAGACAAACGCACCATTATCCTTACAATTGAACCCTGCTACTATGGCTTTGACCGATTACAGCATCACCAACACTTCTGTTTGAACACTACCAAGTCCTGGTACTTCCTCATTGAAAATCAAAGTGATCCTTTCCTTGTAAGGCCATTTGTATAGAATCATTACCTACTGAATGATCAGGATATACCTAAACAACGAAGTTCAACTTATGGTTTTATATTTACCCAAATTGACACGCAAGTGGTTCCGAATGGTATAACATTAAGATCAACGTTAAAAGGTTAGATCAACGACCAAAATTCGAACTAGTATATAACTAATCTGGTTTATATTCGGTTCTAAACTTAAATTTGTGCAATATGTGGTAGAGTATGTGGCTCAGTTTTCATTCATTCATAGGTGGTAAAGCAGTTGTACCGCGGATAAATAATATAATATGTACATAATATTATAGAAACTTTACTTCACTTTTGTAAGTTATATTTTAAGTTTAAGTATACACCGGAATTTAAAATTATGCGAAGGTCATACCAATTTCACAAATTGTTCTCATGGCATTATACATTTCTTTCATTCCACAAATCGTAATGAAATTTTCATGTATGTTTCATTACCATGCCACGTAAGTCATTGTTACTCATTGAGACTATTTTCAACATGAAATCGCAGCGGCTGAAACTCAGTCATAACACTATTAGTTTAATGTATTTAAAGAACATTTTAAAGTTTTAATTTGGAAGATTTATGTTCTGCAATTTTATGAAAGGTTGTTTACAAACACACAAGGTCTTAAATTAGAACAGTAGATGAGGATTTGTATGTGAGTTATAAAAATTCGTGGTAATATCGCATTGGTATAGCATAGTTATACCAAAACCAAAACGCTGTGAAACAGACAGGATTACGACCAAAATTGAAGACCAAAAAAAATTCACAAAACAGATTGATAAGGCAACGAAACCAGCACCACAAATGGCTAACGTATAGCTTCCAGTTATGGCATCTGAGGTGGGTACAAGATCGAGCTTTCAACTTTACAATGCAAACTGAAAAACACTGTATTATTAACATCAGTAGTGTGTTTGACCACCCAGAGCTTCAATACCAGCGAATGCTCTCTGACACATAAAAAAGTTAATCGTCGGATTAAGTCACGGTTGATAGTTCGCCATTCCTTGATGAGTTCCTGTCAATTGACTAGAGGGCGTTGTCGCTGACGAACACAATGATCCAGACTTGTAGGGAACATGTCGAATGGAGTATGCCAATGATGTAACGCTGTGCTGTCAAATTGCCATAGACGATAACCAGTGGTTGCCCACCGATCCCTCCCCACACCATGACACTTTCTCATACCACCTCTTGACCGCAGCATTCCACCATCCGTTCACTCTTTTAGGCGATAAAATCTCTGCCTCCCATCATCTCTGAACAAACAGAACCAACTTTTATCACTGAAGACGAACCTCAGTCTGGTCGTTGCCATCGATGTACAAGGTGGGCCCCATTCTTATCTCAGACGAAGATGTTCAGCTGTCAATGACTGCCCTCTGTACGACCTTGGACTTCGGAGCCGCCTGGACACAGTCTGTCGACTTACCGTGTGACATAATGCATTAGGTCGCTGATTACGTCAGCGTCAGAAAGAAATTGGAGATGCAAGGTACGGAAATACATCACGTGCTGTGGTTTTGCCCTTTCTATAGACCATCTGACATCTGCCTGTAATGTCAAGTTTGTAACAGTAACACGGAAACAACCAAAGGTTCTTGCGATGTAAGCATAGGTGGCTCCCATCCGTACTAACCTTTGTGTTTTTTTATCGTTGTGTAAGCCCGACATAACATTCAACCCGTTTTTAATAATCCTGGTGCACATGCTTATGTCTTCAAGGACCGCGTGATTTTTCACTCTTTTTTTGTATGATAAATTTAATTTGGACGGATAATTTTCGAACCTTCTATATAGTTTTTGTTAAAATTTACTTTTAAAGTGGTAATGTATAAAATATTAAAATCAATACTTTTGTGGAACTAATCACACGGAAATTCTACCTATGTAGACAATAAAAGTAAATTATTAAACCATGTCTGAGAATCGCTTTCAGGAATGCGAATCGCCCTTAGTACTGTGTACATCTGTTCAAAATTTGTTCATTTTAAACAGAGGCAGTAAATACAGTTTTATATGACCCACTTTACTAGATAACCCCAGACACAGATTTAAACCAGTTATGACTTAAAAGGCACTAAAGGTAAAACGGTTGAAGGTTTAAAGTTTGTCCTATATACATGTAAAGACAAGATTGCATTTATAGTATCATTTTAAAGCATCAAAGACTCATACCTAATTATAAATAAATATTCATAGTATAACAAGATATCAACGTTTCATTAAAGTAGAGGATTTCTTTTCAAATTTGTTAAAGAAATAAGCATATCGAATTTCAAACACCCAATTTATTTTGAGTGAAAGAAATTTGTGAGTGATATAATGTGATATTAACGTAGATGCCAATAACAACACGACAAGACGTTTCTGATTTATTTCTTACATTCAGAAAGAAATCAATTTATAACGTATAACTAGTCAAGGGTGAAACTATATCAAGATAAATATAGTCTATGAAACCAAATAACATTCTTTACAGCTTCTTCACATTCAACAGCTTCAGTTTAATGAAGACGAAATTGTCTCTTCCATAGCGTCTCAATCTTCATGCGAAATGCAATTTAGAATACCCATGGAGGCGATTTATGACGAATTTCGAATTTTATTAATTACCCAAAGCAGCTTGGCTGTTTACATTAAATAATAAATACATAATAAATACAATATTTATATAGCGCATTATATAATAACAACAATTACTCTTAGCGCATTAAAATCCCCAAATGAATAGAACTGGTGTTTTAAGCGTATTTTAGATTTCAAACTGACAGCTTTCTTTACACATTGCATTCAAGATAATAATGAGAAAATTTTGTTGTGTGCTGTTACCAGTTTCCCTTGTTTCATTTTCCTCTTAATCACAACGCTGCTGGAATATAGGAAGAAAATCAACATTTTGTTTCATAGTTTGCATAGCATCACGGTTTATATCAATCCAAATATTAGCATATTATGACAGAATCTGAAGACTGTGTTGTTCAGCTCAGAAAAGTTTTCATCAAATATATTAAAACTAAAGGCCGAAGCCAAAAAAACAGAAGAAGAGGTAAGATGTATCTAATTCCGTCAGGCGTTAAATTATGATAGTGCAGTGGGTACAAGGTACATCAAGTGTCGAATAATAGCATTCGGAAATGATTTTGAGTTTTAGCTCGTAAATACTCCAGAAGGCACAATTCTTGACGGATGAAACTTGGAATTAATGTTAGTAATCACCCAAGGATGAACCCTATTGAAAATCAGAAAAATCCAAAAATAATTAGTATGAGTCATTGCCCTTGTTCTTGAAAACGCTTTCAATTTTTAGCTTGTAAACGCTCTAGAAGGATGAATCCTATTGAAAATCAGAAAAATCGAAAAATATTTAATATGAGTTGTTGCCCTTGATCTTGAAAATGCGTTCAAGGTTTACCTTGTAAACATTCTAGAAGGCCCAATTCATAAACACTAAGGTAATATTATTCAGTATCGCCTCAATAAGTTCAAAAGAAGTGTATGACTGAAGGTTGAATATTTCATACTGGTGATTGTTACTCTACTGCTAAATATTTCTATTTAAAATCAAAGCTGCCAGTGGGTGTATATTACCTTGCCTGGCAAGCTATCTTTGAATTACTCATGGTTCTACCCAATTCTGTTATCTGGCTGTTTAAAATTTCTTTAAATTGTCACTGAAATTTTTATCAGTTTATCACTTCTGTGAATTTTGCTTTCTGCATCATGGTTTTCACTTAAATTTGTCTTTAATAAATTGCTTCCAACTTTAACCCACCGATAGTATCTCCATTCTCTCTTACATCGAGGAAAGAAAGTTATAAATCAAAGCTGTTGACTAATTCTCTTAATTCTTTGTCAATGAGGCGATGAAACTACTTCATCTATTTTCATTGACTACAACAGTATATCCAGTCTAGAAAGATATTACAAGCCGAAGTAATAGTCATAACTCTAGTAACCCCATTGTCTTCATTCGGTATCAGACAGATCAACTAGGCAATAAAACACACATTTTTGTAATTATCTTAAATATATTTTTCTGGTAAATAACTACAAGAAGAAAACAAACATATAGTTGTCAAAACAAAAACAAAAATAATCCACAAAGAGGAACATCAAATTTATGTGATGTCCATATCCTGAGAGGAAGAATAGATTGAAAGACAATGTTTCTCTATTTTAGTTTCTTAACCTTGTGATATATTCCATTTCCATGCGTTGATCTTTCATTCAGATACATATATAGTCTTGCTTCGAGTATTGATAGAGGACAGCTATGGGTGGCATTTTCATGTCCAACTTAACCCAGTGTCAAGGATTTTATTTAATACGTCTAATTGCGATTGCATACTAATATTACAGGTTGGTTTTGGGTTTCAATGACAGTTCCGTTTTGATAAAATAAAATATTTTTTTGACAAATTAAGTTCCGAAAAGTAGGAAGTCAATTTATTTGAATTCATGTTTGAATCGATCTATATCGCATGCACCCAGCTCATACCCATTGATTTTGAGTAACCTAAATTATAATTCTGCTTCTACAAAATGACTAGGTCATTCTGTTTTAATTCATATACAGAAAGGGTAATTGTTTACAAATATATATTACAATAACTACCCATTTTATAATATAAAGAAAAACTCTATTACGCTGACACATGTTGCAGATTTTCAATTGCAATAATTAGCCTAATTATATTCTACACCTATTGTATATATATCCTACAAATCATTACCACAGTTTTTTAATCTTTTGAAAGTACAAAACGAACTGTGAGTAAATAAGAAGGGGAAAGTGAATGGCTTTTAATCTTTCCAAATTTGCTGAAATATAATTTGAAATGCTGAAAGCTTGGTGGCAGATGGTGTTTCAGATTGTCGAAAGTAACATGCTCGAACGAACAGATCTTTATTGCTCCGTTGTTCATATGAATTAATGATTGGCTGCATAAAGCATTCTCGAACTTTCCTTCCACTGTTTTATCTAGGTGTTTCAAGAGAAATGAGTTTTACTTTTCTACACCATGTGGGCTAATGACGACGGGCAACGCCTTGAGGGGTGCAATGAAGAAAATATTGTCAGGACAGTGGCATTTGCCTGCTCTTTTCGATTTCCAACTGTCAAGGGATCTTTAACGTGCACAATCTGTAGCACACGGGGCTTCGGTTCATTGTCCCATTCGAACGACTATACACGTTTCCCATGTCAGTCACTCTTACCTGCATCACTGACAGGGAAACTGGGGTGAAAAATCCGAGGGTATTATCTGAACCTATGCAGGAATTTAACTCGGACCTTCAGGTTAGCCAGCATGCGGCTGACTCACTGAACCACCGCGAATCCCGTTCAAAAGAAAGACACAATTTAGAACCCCATAATGTGTAATTTTTTACGCCCAACCTATCGGCACCGATCTACCATAAATGATTTTCTAATAGACATTGACTGGTGATCAGTAAAGTATATTTGTGTTGGATTCTGAACATTATTTTATCATTTGTACAGCTGCATTATACTCTATATTGTAAATATATTGAATTTATTCAATTCCATGTTAATAAAAACTGTTGATAACAAATCCCATCATTCTTATCTTTTGATGAAAACTAGCAGGAAACTAGACAGATATTATCATCCAATACGTATTAATAATTTATATTAATCCCCATTAAAAGGCTAGTGTCAGCTAATATTCATCATGAATATGTTATCAATTTTCTATATGAAACAACAACTTATAACTGTTCTTCCGGGAGTCTGGCACACTAGCCCCTTCAAATGTATATAATGCAGCACGGCACACTTTCAGTTTAACGAATTAATAAGGTAATGTAGCTAATTTGACAAAGATATACATCGAAATTATCTTTATTTGAAAACCCTTTCATGGTCAATCGTTTCTGACATTCTATTATATAGAATTAATCATTTATAAACGTAGCACACTTCGCATAATATTATGATTCAGTGCAATTCAGAGAAGCAATGCCTAGAAAAATATTTCTTTCATCGCAGTTGGACGCATTGCATGTTGGTATATTGTCTAGTATAATAGTAGTAGTTGAAAGCAGTGTATCGTCAACCTAATTAGTTATTCTGTCTATTACTCATGATAAAAGCAGGTAAGAAATTTGATCAACACTATGATTCATATTTTTATGTCCATTTCTCGAGAGCTATTTCTTTACAGATAGATCTCAGCCTATTACAACAGTCTCACAGTATCTCACAACGCATCTGGCGAATAACGCTATCCGGGGTGGTTCCGAGAGATAACGCACCAAATAAATATTTATATTTGTTGATCAATGTAAACGTTAATTAAGTTTCAATTTAATACTAATCTAATAGATAGCTAAATTCAATTTCTGATCAGGGAATTCTAATAATGAATAAGCAGCAATCAGTTACAGTTAACTTCTAATGACGTTTCCGTTATATTTAGGAATTGAATCAAGACCAGCAAAACTTAACAGTATACAATATAAAGATCATAGAACATACACAATCATAGCACAGAAAACTATTTTAAATTAAATGCCGAATTGGGAATCAGTGTAACGCCACTGTCTTATCCGGAAGTCGTCTGATTCTTCTCATTGTCTCAAAACTCAAACGGATATCGTATCTGAATATCGAGAAGCAAACGATTTGTCAAAGCTATAATAAAAACTGTTTCGCATAATTAGATTTTAATTTGTATTTCTTATATGATATTTGTAAAACTTGTAAAATGTTCTATATAATCGACATGTCGTATGTACTTAAATAGAAATTGATTGAAGACGTTTCTTCTATTCAATAAGCTATTTACTTAATAGAGTACTTGAGCAAAAGAGAATGTTAATATTATTGAACATTATAACGTGTTGTTTCAATTTGTATTTGAGGAATGCTGGAGCAATAAGCATTAACTACGCTACATGTTATTTTCTAATATGATCTCGTAAATGGACCCGTCAATGGACCGATGGCTAAAGTTAAGATTATAGTTATGTAAAAGGGACACAAATTTGCACCGAAAACTCTACAAGCAGCCACAACGTCCTGAAATGTTCCCAAACTTAAATGAATGTTAAATGTTATATGAAAAAATATGTCGCCATACGCCTTTTTTTACATTTTGAGATTCCAACTTTTCCATCTTAAGGTTGGAACAAAAACCTGATCTTGTAGGTTTTAATACGAACCAATCACTTTAAGTTTGTACTCACCAATTGTATATTTCACGAAGAAAATCTATGTTGTAATCTATGATTCAGGCTTATGAGATATTGATAATATAATATGCCTGCAGGGTATAGTTGACTTTTAACAAAGATCTCAATATTGTTTCCTACTTTCTTAAGAGTGGTATAAATCGACTCACAAGAGTTTAAAATATTATATGCTATAAATTTGGTCGATATGCTAAATAATAGATAATATAGATAATAGCATTGAAAAATAAAACATGAAAACTGACATATGTACCAATTTAATTCATTAATTAAGAAAAACAACATAAAAGCGTGAATATTTTGATTAAACAAGAAGCTAGATGTTTCAATCCATTCTTGGTATTACTTCTCTTTATCAATCAGGCTGGAATAGTGCAACTGTTATAAAGAGTCAGTAGCCATTAGTCTTTAATAAGACAAACATAGAATAAAAAGCTAATTAGAAGGAAATAGGAATAGACGCCCAATCCTTTCCAATCAATCAGATCACTTTTTATCAAATGACGGTAGGAAGAATGCAGGAAGTGGTGCCAAAAGTAAATGTTCCAATGGACTATAACATAGTGCCAGGTGTTTCTAAAGAAAAGGGAATAAGCACATCTTGTCTCGCTACATCCACTGATGCACACACTACCTCTGAAAAGTAAAGTATTTTTATAGGTCATCACCCAGTTCTAACTTTCACATGATAAATATAGGCCATATTTTTAAAAATCTTAATGGAAGCCAATATAAATAAATAGAAAGATGTTTCGAAACAGTCAGAATATAAGCTTAAGTAAACAGTAAATGGTACAAAACATATGTCATTAATAAGAAACACAATTAACATAATCAGTACTAATGCCAACAATATTTTTAAAATTCATTATAAATTCTGTGTTGGTGGTAAAACCAACCCATTTGTTACGTTAATTAGGATGAAATGTTGTAAAAGGTTTAACACCCTTTATCTACATATATGTATCTGATTTTTGCTTGATTCGGAATTTGGTTATACGTTATAAAAGCAAAACACTTTATCCCAGAAGCAGTTGATTACGACAGTAATTCAGTTACGTCTGATATAATTCAAACAATTAATCCAAACCTGACATGCGAAAACCTAGACTAGTGATTAAATGTATTAATTCACGACTTCACGTGATGAATTTGTTAATTAGATTGAATAAAACCACAGTCATTAACAGGTTTTCAACTTCCATTCAACTTCAAGCAGTTGTGAAATGTTTGTCATAAAGACAATATATTCTCGTATAGAGACTGTAAAAAAAAGACAATCCTTCAACTCACAGTGGGGAACAGATCTACTAAAATCAAACGATTGCTAGCTGCAGATTCTGCCAATCTAAGGGACTACCTTGTGCTCCCTGATCTCATTATACGCCCCTCTCTTTCCAGTTTGCTGAAACGTAAAACGAAGACATGATTCGAGTTTTTGCATATAAACAAAGTAAATGATGTCCCATCATCCCATCATCTAAGAGTCTTATGAAAATTGCACACGGGACATCACATCGTGTTGAATTATCGGTAATCATAATACAGAATCAATTAACACCAAAAATCTCCATCAAAGTTATTAGACTTTCAGAATATTTTTAAGCCTAACATGTCCTTTCTCTGTAACCTACTCTAAAGGTATAAGTACAGAAGGTAATCTTCAAGGCAATCGATTGATCACAGACTGATATATTTCATGTCATTGAATGAAATCCGAGTAAAGACTCAATAAAATGTTTGATGTTTGGTTTAAGGAGTAACTCTTTCTCGCACGAAGATTTCAAATATTCATGTATCTCAATTATTTAGATGTATATTTTATTGCCTAACATAGGTAACCAGATAAACAAAACACTGTTTGGCTAAAAATTGAACAGGGTTGGTTTGGTTTGCATTTCCCTTCAGTCACAATAAAATTGCAAAAGCAAAATCCATCGGAAATATCTGGACAGTGCCAATCATCGAAGCAAGTGCATGGAACAGTGGCTTCCAAAAATTTTCTCATCTTCAATTAGGTTATACATTATATTGCTCTGTATTTGCTACATGTAGAAATAAAGTAACCTTCTGTTGTGTATGGTTCCTGAAAGTATATGGTTCCTGCTATTATCCCACTAGAGAATTTAACTATGCAGTAATGTGTTGTGTATGATATTTACAGGTTATCAAGAATGTTAATGTTATCTCCGCCAATAGAGATATATACTGAAATCTTTAATAATAAATACAGATATTTAATATATAGAAGTTATTTCACTCATCATAGTCTCACTGAAAATAAATCATCCGAATAATCTTTCTTCTGGGGATAGACAAATGCATTTGCAGGTACATGGATGGGTTTCGAAGCTTTGTCTCTCGGCTTTCTTACGTTTTAGGTTTCCTCTCTTAATGTAAAGACATTAACGGTATTCCATTTGCTTGTCTTTCTTCACAGTCTAGGCAAGTGAATGTTCAGATGGTCGGGATGTAGAGCTATCTACTTATAAAACCTTTTTCCATTCAATATTAACAAACATGTAATGTAACTGAGTTATGTCTTTTATGGTCATAAGCAAGTGAATTTCCAGCAAGATCGGCTCTGAAACTTGAACTTTCGTGAGTCAATAGTTGATCTCTTACTGAAACCTATTTTGAGTAAGGACACTGTAGTAAAGAGTGTGGATTTCTGTTTTATCATGACGGATGATACATGAGTTATCAAACCAACCCAAAACCTGGATACAAGTATCTTCCTCTCGGTTGTTGTAGACTTTCTTTGTTTGTGTCTTTGCCAGATTGCAACCTCCAGATAATGAACAGTCGTCTGTTTCTATGGTTTTATGAAATATCCGAACGTTGTGGGGATTAACATGATATTGTTTGCCATCGATCATATTTTTAACAGCCGCCCATTCCATTGTTTCCATATGAGACACTTTCACAAATCTTGTGGCTGAAGGCGTCTTAGACAAGACTACCATCCGGGCTACAAAATCAGAAAGAAATTGACACTCTCTTGGTCATTAATAAAGCAGCTAAATCCAAAACTTTCAATCGCTGTCATTCAAGATAACTGGAAATTGACTAACATCACAAAATTATGAAGAAAAATGACAACCGCAATCTGTAAATTTAATAAGTGATGATCTTATCTTCACAATATCAAGCTATAGCCCACAAATCTTGACATCATTTGGCGCTGGATTTGGCTGTATGCTAGCGAATACGTATTTGATTGGATATTCAACTCTCGCAAATGATATAATACGTATATTTAAAGCATGTCGACAGGTGTCGTACGAATTTTAAACAAGAAATGTGCCTGAAGATTTCGGGGTATTAGTTGAAGTTCTTAATAGCATGGCTTTGTAGAGATCTTATCTGGTGCTGACACTACAGGCTGGAGTTAGCTGTAGGTGTACTCCACATCTTGCGTGGCTATCTATATCTTTATGAGTAATAATAACTTAACCGGTCTTTCCAGCGTTAAAATCTGGCCTTACTTTACCCTGAAGTATATATATTGTGAATAATTGTAAGAAATATTTAGATAGAACGTATCTTTTTCAGTTTAGAATCAAGAAAGGAACCCAGTCTAGGATAATGAGGAGCAGCAAAATCTCATCAATATTTCATAAAGTTGATGATTAAAGGCCAAGCCTAATATTATTCCCTGGAGGGTTAAAAATATATTTTACAGATACCACGCCGATAATTGATATAATAGTACTTCCCTGGTGATATTAAACCTTTGAGTACTCATTTCAAATTAGTTGAAATTGATTTTAGAGAAGTCCCTTTGTGTTAAAACGTTTAGTTTCAAACATAGACGCAGGAGTATAGTTGTCGTAAGCATGAGTTAATATCTGTGTCTCATATGCCCTGTTACACAGAGCATTATTCAAAAGAAACTTTTTTCAATGCCTCCATGGATCATGTAAGAGTGGTTGTTTACAGAATGAATTATGGGTGTGTGAATTGTTCCTGCTGTAGCGACAATTCTATCCTTTTAAAGATATGTAGCACTTGTATTACCCATAAATGTAATACCCACTATAAATGTAATACCCACCATAAATGTAAGAAAAATCAACCATAAATGTAATAGTCATCAACCATAAATGTAATAACTAACCCCACCATAAATGTTATAATATTTAACCATAAATGTAAGAGCCAAAACCCACCATAAATGTAATACCCCATCAGCCATAAATGTAATAAACCACGGTGCAGTAACAAATAACTAGTGTCCAAAAGAAACGATACCAACTTATTTTCAAAATTGTTTTTTACTAAGTGAATATGAAAACATGCCAATTCGTATTGCACATCCCAAACACAGCATAGTCGATAAAAATACCGGGAACACGTGATCACTTCCGGGAAAAAACGTAAATTTCGTGAAAGTGACATTTCCCTCTCTAGCATGTTCTGCACGTGCATAAAAACTGTATAAAACGGCTGATCAGACACGTTGATATCACAGCAACAAAAAGAACACAAGATATGCCCTGTTTGACAGCCATCGAGAGAGAGAGAGAGCCGTTGGAATGGTCCAACAAGGACCGACACACGTCGACGTTTGTCAGAAGATAGGGCTGCGCACGCATCACTATCACCAGGTTGATGCAGCGGTTACGTCAGACAGGTCAGACGTCAGACAGGCCCAGGAGTGGAAGACCACGAGTAACCACGCCCCGTGAAGATCGTTACATCCGGGTATTACACCTGAGGAACCGCACCGTAACAGCGACGTCCACGGCGGCTACAGCACTGGGACACAGGATCAGTCGACAGACCGTCTACAGGAGACTACGACAGTATGGTATCCGGCCACGTCATCCCTACCGCGGACCGCTCCTGACGCCTCGACAGCGGAACAACAGACTGATCTGGGCCAGGCGAGTTCGACGTTGGCAACGGCGGGACTGGGCACATGTTTTGTTCTCTGATGAGAGCAGATTCCTCATCTTCAAAAACGATGGACGGCAGCTTGTATACTGACGATTTGGTGAACGTTTGGCGCCTAACTGTATCCAACAGGTCCGGCCGTTTGGAGGTGGAGGGTTAATGGTTTGGGGTGGCATATGTGGTGACGTCAAAACGAGGCTTGTCGTAATTCGTGGAAACCTGAATGCACAGCGTTATATTGATGACATCCTACGGCCTGTTGTGGTGCCCTTTATTCAGCAACAGCCTCGTGGACTCTTTTTCCAACATGACAATGCAAGGCCACACACAGCAAGATTGACACAGAACTTCCTTGCCAACGCCAACGTACAGGTTGTGCCATGGCCCGCATGTTCA
>NW_008706746.1:2831683-2860718 GCF_000327385.1 Lottia gigantea
GGCATCAGTCCGTAGGCGTGTTCTGGCATGTAATGATGCTCACGGTGGACATACCCACTACTGACTTGACTTTGTGACGTGTGGTGTGACATTTCCCGTTGTTTCTGTGATCAGTGCTCTAACGAAATGTTCTTTTTTCGACCCCACCCATCTTTAAAGGCTTGTCATATTGGTTGTACAGATTTTATTGAAATGAAATTTTTGTACAGATGTTGTGAAAGGATTTCTCAAAAGCATAACACCAATCCTAAACTTCTGCATTGTTTAGTTTTTCTTTTATGTCGTTGCAAACAGGTGGTATCGTTTCTTTTGGACACTAGTCATCAATAACTGTGTTTCCACTGACATAAAAAAGCCGGCTCTAAGCCGGCTTTTTTGTGTTTCCACTGACAAATTGCCGAACCGTTAGCGTTCGGGAACCGTAAAGGTTCGGCAATTGAAGCTTTTCTCGTTCGGCAATTTACCGGGGGCCAAATGAAAGCCGGCTTTCGTTTACTCAGTGGAAACACAAAAAGTCGGCTTTTTCTCGTTCGGCAATAGGGGGCGTACTTGTCTTTCCGGCAGCGCGCGATTTAACGATAGTCTTGTACATCGCGTGCTGTCAATAATGTGCGACTTTATGATTGAGACCAAAGTCGTTCGGGAACCAGAAAAACTCAGTGTAAACGCAACGTGTTCGGCAATAAAGCTAGCTCTAAGCTAGCTTAGAGCTAGCTTTCCTTCACAATTGTCAGTGGAAACGCAGTTATTGATCAGTGGCCGCGACAACCTCTTGGAACTGGGGTGCAAATAGGGGGCACAACTGTCAAGATTGAAATTCCAAATATTGAAGAACCAAAGGCGCAAGAATCTCGCAGGGGGGTCTGAGGGATCCTCCCCCAAAACATTTTTGAGAAATATGAATGATTTGGTGCATTTTGCCACGTATTTTGGAACACAAATGTATAAGGTATCATATTAAAAAATTATCAGAAAAAACGTGGGTTTGCAAATGGGGGAACAATCAAGTTTTCTAGAAACGTTGCTCTTCAGAATTCATTTAGATTGAACCTGATTTTTTTGTCTTATCTTTTGGATTTGATTTGTCAGATTTCAGCCCATAAATATTCCCACACTTTTTTAATCTGAATACGCTCTTTTTTTCATATTGGCACAAGATAAGCATGGCAATATATGGAATACTCGTGCCTAAAGCGGTTAAAAAAGGGCTAATCCTCGGGAAACCATGAAATTTCAAGGTGATGTCCTCGGCAGAAAATCCATACATCATAGTGGTATTCAGTGCTCAAATGACAATTTTTGTGACTTTGCAGTTCAATAAATGCTGACTTAATAGAGGCCGCGGAGCGTCTCCGGAAGTGGAGGGGCCCGTAGTCCGAAATATCGAACCGACCTCACCGCCACTCGATTTTCAGATTCAAGACATTATCGTATGAAGATGACAAAAAAAATTGGAATGAAAAAAAAAAAAACATTTTTTTTAACTGCACCGTTATTTATTACCTTTATGGCTGATGGGGTATTACATTTATGGTGGGTTTTGGTTATTACATTTATGGTTAAATATTATTACCTTTATGGGGGGGTTGGTTATTAAATTTATGGTTAAATATTATTACATTTATGGTGGGGTTGGTTATTACATTTATGATTGATGACTATTACATTATGGTGGGTATTACATTTATAGTGGGAATTACATTTATGGGTAATACAGTGCTTACAATCTGTGTCACACAGGTCAAACAGACTATGTTATTGGCAAAACTAGGAATCAGTAATCGACCTATAAGGTTATCGAGCATTAACTCTCTGAACCATGATGTCTCTGACAGAGTCCTCTTTGTTTGTGTTTCTATACTACAAATATTATAAATTATAAAATACCATCAACGATTGTTTATTTAGAAAAAGATAAATAAACTGTTAACTAAATGTATCGCATCATTTGCATCGTATGCCACCATGTTGGGTCGGGTCGACCGAGGCGATTATATCTCGCTCGAATAAATGAAAACACATATCGTCGTTTGTTGTTTTCAGATCATCATCATTAACGACAAGTTTTGTATCTACATGGTTTTATGTATTTACCACATCGAGAGCATAGTTTGGCTCGTACTTGAATTGCTATTTTTATTGTAAAAGCACTCACACCTAGTCTTAAATAGTTTACTTATCCTTTTAATACACTCTAATGAAACAGTTATTTATTTTTGAACATAACATAAATAGCGCACCACATTAAAGATGTATGGAGTGTAATGAATGCATGGAGAAACACTTGACATAATAGCATCAATGTCATTGACTGAATTCTGTTCTGTGTCATTTTTGGCATACGTCTGTGACTAATTTGCACTTTGGAGTTCGTTCTGTGATAAATTACAGCCACATAACAGGTGACTATACTTTGACAAAAGTACCTCCAGCAAGAAATTTCTTTGCATGGAATTTCAGGAATTTTCGCAATTAAAGATCAGTTGCAGTAAATTCAAATTATTCCACGCCACAGCTATCTAATTTATTGCTTTCAATCGAAAATCCCTCGAGCGCTATTAACTGAAAAGGAACGTAAAATACCTTATCTTCTAATTTGAGTTATGAAATAAACGAAATTTCAAAGCCAAATATTTTAAACAAAAAATAATAAGTTGGAACGTTAGGAATCGAGTGCATCGAGAGTTGGACGATATTTGATTGATCTTTGAAAACAGCTGAAAGAAATCAAGTGATTCTATCTTTTTCTCTAGAGAGCTACATTGAGTTAAAATTACATTCAACACATGTATTTTTTTTATTAAATTAACTAACAGCATTAAAGTGTGTCTAATTCTTTACAAACACCCCATGTTTAACTGATTGCTTCTGAGAATGGATTTTTCTTGATCCCTGTTAAATAACATGTCCTGCACCATTGTATTTACCACATCTATGGACATTGGACATCAACAACCTTTACCTTTAACCAATTGCATGCTTCACCTTTTGAGAAGATGAGACGAAAGACAAATAACAAATCCTGAAATATTGAACTTACGGTTCTTGGGAGGATAATAAAGGTTCTGTGCCTCGATGCTTAGAGACTGGGATTATTATATTATCATAATGCTAAAAAAAGTCAACTAATATTAACTTTATCAAATAGTTGTTTACTGTTGTAATAGAATAGGTTAAATAAATAGTTACAAAGAAAAACAAGGCATAGATATATTGATGTTTTTACTTGAACACGTTTTCATTTCAAGTACAAGATGGTTTTTATTATCCGACAGGTGGCATAAGGCGTTGCGCACATTGAAACGTTTTACTTTACAATTAAAAACAGTCAAGTAATTTGTACCTGAATATTTTCACGATTTATGCAAAATTATGTTGTATTAGAAGCTTCATGCAATACATTATATAGTTAAACAAAAATAAAACTAGTTATATTATTTCATAAAAAGATACTATAAAGTGTCTATGATTCTAACATACGAGCGGTATGGGTAGTGACTAAATAGGGAAAGTAAACACAAAAAACGTCAAGAAAACAAACATACCAATATATCAATCCTATGTTTTGCACCCTTAAAACCCTAGAACATCGCACTAAAATGCACAGTGATTTACAATTGCAACTTTGAGCACTTTGCATCTAACCAACTGACATACCAACAGATGTAATTCCTAGCCTTGAAGTACTCAAAGTGTCACTGAAGATAACTTGAGAACCTACTCACTGATCTCAATTTCAATTAAATTGAATAAAATGAAGGGTGATTTTTATATATATAATAACATGTAAGACAGTCTGTGTCAGATGAACAATAAATGCCAACTTCTAGACAAAGGGTTAAATCGAAGCCTGATATTAACAATGTACGGAATGGTTGTAACAGCCAAGGTTCAAATATGGTTCCGTTTAAGAAAACAAGCGTCTTCACCGATGAGGAATTTCACTTTTGCAATAAGGGCTTAGATAGCTAAAACGATCCATCAAGATATTCTTTTCTCTATTCACTCAAACAGAAAGGAAGGGATAATCTTCTCACCAAGTCAGAGAAGAATTTCAGTTTCTACCATTTGACAATACCGGCGGTTTCAGTTGGATTTTAGACAAATATCAATCAAACGACTAAAATGTATCTTTTGTACTTTCTTCCTCCTCAACTTTTTTTAAATGAAGTCGATATTAATTTTGTGACGTTTTAAACAGAAATGATTAATCTTTCAGAAAGAACACATTAGACTGAAGAGCAGATAGGTAACAATAGATTTATATATCTGAATTTGTGGGTGGGTATTTTTCTATAAAGAGATTAAAACAAGATTTTTTGTCATCTTCAAAGGATTAGGAATTGACAATTTCAGCTCTGATTGGAATTATTTCAAATTAATGACCTTAAGACGTCTGTGAGCACTGTAATTCCAATGAAACTTATATCAGTAATTCGATTTGCTCGTTATTATTTCCATGAGTACATTCATGATTTGCCATGCGTAATAGAATAACATTAAAATTTGTCTAAAATTTTGCAATTAATCCATTATGGTTGCATCAAAACACAAAGATTGCTGTTGCACTACAGTGTTACGAAAGCACATTGCTTGAAAGTGTAAGTAATAAATGTGTAATCAAATTGCAAATCAATTTTTCAAAATATGACGATAATTCATCATAATCATCATAACAAGTCCCTTATCAGTAGGCTAAACGTTTTCGTTTAGGAATCTTATAAATGGGGTATGTGATGCTATTTTAGTTCTCGAGAACACCAGAAATCTCATATAATCCCTTCGAGCTCAAGAATGTTTAGACGTGACAATAGAAGAATCAGATTGAATAAATGATAATCCAATGAACATTGATGTAAGAAATTAAGTTCTATGGTATTGTCTAGAAGTTATAGTTATTTAATTCACAAGTTAGACGAGTGCTAAGATAGGTCGAGACAGATCATGTCAAAGATAATATAACAAATAGCTCATTAGAATAAACTCCCCAATTACTGTAGTATCTTGATTTCGCTGTCGTATATCCCAATCAATACGAATTATTAGGTCTCAGGATATGCAGGTCCTCTCATAAAGACGAGCTTCTCTTTGTATCGATCGATAATTGCCAAGAACCCTAGGTTCACTTTCTCCCGTCTCCAGTGGAGCCTGTACTTGGTCAGCAGAGTACAGAACAGTTTTCTGCAAACTCTTCTGATTTACTGTGACTTCCGGACAAGAAGAAACCGGAACCTTAAAGGGACAGATGCGCCATTTTTTTGGATCAATCATACTTTAATCTCAGAAACGTGAATTTTCTTAAGCAAAGCCAATCGGTAATAGTGTTCACAGCTCACCGTCGACATTTGAGCCTTCAAAACCATGTGTGGCCAGAATTATCCGCATTTGAATGTTAAAATGACGACTCGTCATATCAGTTTAAGATATAGAAAAGGCATATATAGAAATATATTTAGAAAAATTTCCTGGTTTGTAGTATTTTTAAAGGAATTTCTAGTAATTCTGATGACTATTAACATATATTTAAGATTAATATCAACCAACACCCCCACCCCCCTCCCAAATGCCATTGTAAAATAAAATAAATTGGAGTAGTTATTAGAGCGCAGAAAAGGTAATCATGTGGTATGTAAAATGTTGTGGAAAAGTAACGATCCGAGGATTGGAGTGAGGATAGCTATCAAAGGTCGAATATTCAACCAGACATTTTGATCATATAGGTGCTCTAATGTAATCTTTGTGGCTAGACTTATCTTGTAATATTATATATTCAATTGATGTTTCTCTATATGTATGTATAGAACATAAAGATACAAATTTATATTCATATGACTATCGTGTCATTTCTACGCTTGATTTGACACAAAATCATTCTACTATCTCACACCTTTATATTTTTAATAACCGTCCCCTATAATTATAACGTTACTGGCATTATTGCTCTTTTTGTTTACAAAATATGCAAATATTTAACTGAAATATTGCAAACTCACCTTCACAATATCAAGCTATAACTATCACCGTCTAATACTTCGACTATACTAGGCACTTTTCTCTGTTTTAAACGCGACGAATTGAATGGCTTTTACACAAGAGGATACAGCCCTCTACTTTATGCGTAGATATATTGTTTATAGTCTCTCTGTCGTGGGCTCTGTTAGGCTATATTCGACGGCGCTGGGTAAATTCGTAATCGCTTGACATTGTGAAGAAAACCTCCGAAAGCATGTGAGGATAAGCCACGCACATCAAAACAATAGGGGTCAATATCAAGTAAATTTAATACATCCATCAATATTATTCGACCTAGTTGGATATTTCGGTAGTAATAATATAGAATCTACCTGACTACACATACAGAAGTATTTAATATTATAAAAGTCGTTGAGCGCTATATTTTTAAGATGTCAAAGCTATACATAACAATCAGAAAACCGAAACTCCATCAAGACGCCTTGGAAAAGATAATATAATAAAAATGCATTTCGATTTCAAAACATTATTAACTTCGCCACATGTCAGTTAATAAATAATACTCTAGTAATAAACAATATGCAATTTAGAGACAATATTACAATATGATGTTGATAATAAAGGAAAAAGCCTGTGAGCCGGTTTCGTGCTATCCTGTAGAGATATATTACATCTTTCCATGTTTGGAAGGGATAATATTGTCAAGTCAAGTAATACTTTTTTTGAAATTTTTACGTTTTTTTTTTTCAATGATCTTATTCGTGCTAGAAAACTTTTAGTCAGGTCCCTTGTTAGATTTATCAAGCTATGTGTACTGAGGTTTGAAAAGTTAATTTGGAATTATTTCTTTTAATCATGCAATGTCAATGTGGACTGTGAAAATTCTGTACACATAATCTCGATTTTCTAAATATTCATACCGGGTGAGACTAAAATTTCTGATAAATATTAAGTCAGATGCTACAGACATCTTCAAGAGCAAGTCAGCAGCAAGGTTCCAGTACACAAGTAGTCGATGCAAATTTTCATCACGCACTCAAGGGAAATTTATTATTACTGCAGATTTTTTGTACTGTCGACCATAAAACTTATTAAAGGAAATGGTAGTAGGTTACAGTTGCAATATCTCTGATCAGTTGATTTTATAGCAATATAAAATTTCCTTACAAGCTTCTATAGTGACGTAAAGAGCAAATTCATGTCAGTAAACTGTCCTTGGTAATTATGTAATACTTGTATGTATAGCTATTCATGAGATACCTGGATAGATCTAAACAAACAGATTGCTGTATGATTTTATAATTAAGTTATTATCAAATTACTATTACCCGCAAGCTTTCGAGATTTGTTCCTTATGAGTTTTTTTTTTATTCAAAGAAAGTTTTAATTATATTGATGAGTCTGTATGATAGGAAGATGTCTTTGAAGAAAGTCTCTGATATTTTTTTTCAAATGCAATGTTGGATGTATCACAAGTTCGACTTCTATTCTAATAAAGAACCGAATACAAGGATTGGAACTGTTTGATGTCCTATTGAAAAATATAATCAATGAATGACGACATACAAATCATAAAGATCACCAGCATTCTACATAAGAGTCATGGTCATCGCTTGTACTCGCACAAACATCTCAGCTTAATGGCGACTCTGCATACCTAACTAAATGAATATGATAAAGGTATAATAAAGATAAACAACAATAACTAGCAGCAGTTCGTTGTACTGTTTATTATTTTTCATCCTTTTTATCTCTTTCCATCAACTTAAAACACATGAAAAAACACTCGTAAATCAGTATTTCTGACAACAGTTAGTCAAAGACTAACCAGTTTGATGTATTTTTCTACCTTTTTTCGCAATGAAAAATTCACCTAGAGGTGAAATGACCCAAAATAAATATTCTTTTATCTTTATAACCGATCAGATAGCAAATGTTAATAGATTTACGTATGATTTTTACATTGTGGTCGAGCTGGTCGACTGCTGTGAAGCAATAATCCATGGAAAAAGGCACCATTTCATTTTACATGTTTTATAGTAATGAACTTAAAAGTAATTAATCTTCCGTTTTATGTTTTTTGGTAAATGAGTTTTTCCGCCAGGTCTAGTAATGGACGCTATTTTTCGAAGGTTAATATATTTTGTAGTATATTACTAAATTCTGAATAGAAATGAAATGAAATGAATGGAGTTTTACGTCCTACTAAATGCTGATTAGACAGAATATGAATATCAAAACATTATTTGCTTGGTGGACTCTAAGGGGATGCCGAGTTGAAAAACACAGTTGCTCAGTGAGTGAGATCCCATTACATTTCAGGGAATCCCGTAATAGGTAATCAATAATAAAATTGGTCTAAACAGACCCGAAAAAAAAATCTCCCGCTCCCCAGATCGATCAAATGGCGATACATTATCATACCCTTGCTAAATTTTCTGGATCATTTGAATTATTCATTTACTAGTAATTGAGTTGACCTAATTACTTAGAATCTGAATTTCATTATAATAATGACCTAAATATAAATATGTATTCACTCCATAAATTATAATAATTATTATGAATTTTTAACTCAATTTACCAGACAAAAAATGCTTCTCCGATTGGCTAATAAATGAAAGCGTGCAACGGCATGCAGTGAGCACTGGATGAAACATGAAAGACCAGCAGCATTAACAGCATATTTCGTTTAACATGATAAAATATTTTACGAAAATGCAGTTTTAAATTTTGAAGGCCAGTTGCCACAAACTCTTTTGTGAGGCATCGTATTTTCTTTCAAAATGGGTCATATGCTTTCCATCTTCACAATGTCAAGCTTTCTCATTCTTCCTCTTATACCTTGACTGCAATGCAACCTTTCTCGTATAATTTGTCAATGCATTGATTTGACTGGATTCCACGCTACCGATTACAGCCAATGAGAGCCCTCGAAAAAATGTAAGTAAACCATTAGCCGTATTGTTTTAGACTCTGAATGGCTTTATTAGTAATAGTACCAGTAACCAATGAAAATAATTATAACCAATCATACGTTAGTCATTACAGAAAATCGTTGCTTGTTATGTTTAAATTGTGTTTGTTCGATTATTATTTGTATTGTGCTGTTCATCATTGCTTTGGCCATATATGGCGTAATATTTGTAATAAAGTTATTATTTTTTCACTGGCGTACAATGCAATCAAATGACTGCATTCCGTGATACAAGAAAGCTGGCTTTTACAATCAAGACGTAGTTCGTAATAGCTTGACATTGTGAAGATTGTTGCTCTCTGGTTCTGGTAATAAAAGAACCTGATCTCAGGAAAAATGTGATCATGTGGTTATTTACATTTTTCCCATTGGACAAATGAGTTTCTATTTATTTATGCACATTTTTTAAAGGATAAAAAGGGCATGTTTTATATGCAAATTGTTGCATCCTCCCCAGTCTGCAAATGTGCGGGTTTTTTTTCCGCCCCCTACACCTAAAAATAACCCTATATCAGAGTATGGTAGATTTAAGCAAGATGAAGTAACCATCTCAAATATATTTCAGAAGCTGGAAAACATTTACCACAGCCAGTTCTCGGATTAAACGACCGTCATAAATACCAGTGACTGATATAGGAGCGTTAAGTTTCGAACCATCATAAAGCAAATACTCATTTCAAATAGTATATCATATATTTAATTAATATATTGGTCTCGACTCTTTAAAGTTATTCATGCCTATTGATGCATACAAATAAGATGTTCAAAATCGGGACTGACAGACGTCACATATTATACCAAATACAGAATCAGCTTTTTTTCCAGGGACCTGTTCAGTACCATCTTTTTTCATCTATCATGTTCCTGATATTATCCAGTTCTATATATATGTACAAGGAATATGCTTATATATGTACTGCAGAGTCTTACCTACGTCGGTAGTTTTCATATAAAATCAGTCATTCAGTCCTTAAAATGTCTTTTAATATGAGAGAAAGAAATCTAATTTCTTACAATTGGTCATAAAGGAACACTTAAAAAGCAATAAACTGAAGCTATTAAAATATACTGCCATATGTATAAGCGACTCTACTTAAACAGGAATGTTATTCAGTTCAGTTCGAGCGTATAGTCAATATTTAAAGACCTTATGACCTCATATTAAAGGAGTCTCTACATATTTATTGAAAATTCTCTAACACAAAACATCTTTAATATTAACGCTTGGATATATAACATATACATTTGAAAATATAGACATTGTTGTAGATCTCTGACACCAGTGATATGCTCACAAAGTTTTTGAGTATTTCCGACATACTTTATTACAACTAAGAACGAATTGTGAGAAATATAGCTTATAGATTATTCTATTCTAAGACATTTCTGAGCTGTTACGAGCTCTTCGAAACTAGAACCTTATCACTATTTGGTAGGATATATTAGTTGGTCTCTGTATGTAGAGAGTTGCTATCATTTCTGCGCTATCGCACATAAAATACAGGGTTCATAAAATTCAAAACAGTTTCAGCACAATTGTAATTGGAACAGTCCCTTATACTCCTCTCATTACCAATCAATATCAAGTCTTCGTTTTTAATTAAATTGGATTCTATGATCTATTATTATGATTTAGATAGCTGTTCACATTCTTCCAGATGATTACCTATCGGTCGTAACATGTTGACAATTAAATCGACGGTTTAGGTCACTCGGAATTGATTACACTTTTTATGGTCAATTACTCATAGAAATACAATGGGGTCCACAGAGCACGGTTAAAAGGTCAGATCAGTTCTCAAAATTTTCAAGTATTTTCTCTGGTTTATGACTCTCAAATAATATATTTGGGTTTTGGGTTAAAATCGCTTAGTAATTTCACCAATGCTAAAAGATTCTTGATACGGCTGATAAAATTCGATACTGAGAACATACAGAAACAGAAAGATATTTGCGTGTAAAGAATGCTTGGAAAATGGAACTGTAAAGTCAAATGAGTTCAGATTGATAAAAACTATTTTATGGTGAACTGTTTTTATAATGATTCGGTATCCTGAAGTTTAAACAACTATGATTTAATATTAAATTCATTGTCATATTATTGTGGTCTAAAACGTTTTTGACAATTGACAATGTTTTAATTATTATATCGTTGGTTGACGGAAGCTGACCGCACTTTAAACCAAGAAAGATAAAACTCAAAATCATGTGCTTTTAGGGCATAATATAAGTTTCAGTATTATTGGAGAAGTGGATCTTAATCTTAAACTTTACATGGAGAAAGTCATACCATCCATCTCGTTAAGTAGGTTACCGTGATACCCTATCTTCTTCTTGGCAGAACTGCTTCTTCTTGTCGAGAACCACCGACGTGAATGGTGATACCTAAGTAATCCTTAAAATCTTTGTGCAATCTTTGTCAAATGCACAATCTCTTTTGTGATAAGAGTCTATAAGTTAAAACACGATAGGTAGCCGTTGTAGGTACTTTTCCACATATTAAAATCTTCTGTAAAGCTCTCGGAACATTGCAAGCTGTTTTTCAGTCAAACGCATTTGCGAATCTAGTCATTCTTCACATAGATACATCAACTGAATTACCCTTTGCATTACTTTTCAACGGGGCAGTGTATCGATTAAATTATATATACTAACAGCTATGCACATAATTTGTTTTTCGATTTTAAAGACTGAATTATAGTTGGGTCGATACACCAAAAATAAACCCACAAATTTATGCAAATTAAACAGACAGTCGACTATAAGGCTCGTAAGTTCACTTTACTAAGAATGAAATAGAAATCATAAGAGTAGGGTGATGCAAAAATTCCACAAAATCCTTCTGAGTAGTAACTTTTAGGGAAGATAAGCACTCAATAGCACATTAGTAACTCGACATAGTGTTACATTTACAACCCAGGAACTGCTATGTGTTGAC
The DNA here is from genome assembly GCF_000327385.1 of Lottia gigantea. Classification (NCBI taxonomy): domain Eukaryota; kingdom Metazoa; phylum Mollusca; class Gastropoda; family Lottiidae; genus Lottia; species Lottia gigantea. Next base: position 2,843,572 of record NW_008706746.1, read on the forward strand.
AAGATGGAGAAAAAACTGAATTGTGTTGATTCTTAACGGAATTGTCTAGCTTGCACAGATTTTTTATTACTTATATTAAATATATGCCTTCCACAAAATTGTATCCACACAAAAATATAGTGCAAGACGTTGGAAATAAGTAAATTAAGTTTGTGTTCTGTATTCAGCTAAGCGAGTTGCGATAAAGAATATTATTATTTAAAATAATTATCTTGCAAGTTATTAGTTTGAAGAACTAAAGTTTCTGAGGTTTATTGAGAAGTAAAGTGTAATAAAAATAGAGATCGGGGACGTGCGAGATATAAAATATCTCTTGTATTACTTTCGTATTTGCTTTTTCGCTAGCATAGGAAAACTTTATAAAACAGAATTCAAAGGATGTGGTTTGTGTTGCGAGTGTGATTATATACTGTTACAAACACAAACAATCTGATGAGTCTCTTCAGAAAAAAAGTAAAATTGTTGGTGCCCATTTTAAAGAATAAATATCATTATTCTGATTTTAAATTTTCGAAGAAACAATTTCTTGCATTTGAAGCTAAGTTATTTCTATTAACTTTTTTTAAGAACCAAACGTGTTACTGATCAAAAACGGTCAAATTCTCAACATTGTCAAAATTTAATCACTCTAAAGTACCTGTTTGGTCGGGTTTCGACAATGAATATAAAGTCAGCAAATGTACTGAGATTGTACAGTCGACGATTATCCGAAAATATTTCCAAATTGCAGAGCAGCAAAAACCATGGATTTAGATGCAATCATAGAGGAACATTACGTGTGTTTACCAAACCTAAATGGTTTGACCTCCACTAAGACAGATAACATTTTTTAGTTTTCGAAAAGGAACTATAACCCTATCCATCATTATAATGGCAACATAACTAGCTCAGAATGTAATACAAAACGCGAAAAACTAACAATATACAGTATTCTACAAGATAAAAAAAAACAATATACAGTATACCTCTAATTAAATTCTTACGCCTCGCCTTGGCTGATGCAGTCTGGGGAGGGCAGATTCTTAAGTCGATAGGCTATAAATGATAACAAAATTATGTAAAGACTGAACCTGTTTGAGGTCTGACGAATAAAACAAATAAATAAAACATTGAATTCTTTCTTTAAAAAGTATATGGTTCAAATCATCTCATGATCTGGTGTATTACTAAAACAAACTTCAAGGAATATTACTTACCAAATTGTGAACATTAAATACTATGGTCAATAGAAGAACAGAAATGGGGAGTGTTGATATATGATAGACGCTTAAGCTTAGATTTTAAAATATCGCAATTATCATTAGTGTACCAATAATTTCTGTCTGTTAATTGGATGCAGATGGACAACACCAAGAGCAAACATTAAAAACACTTCCATGCTTCTACGTTATGTAAGTACATGTAGAGATGGACAATGAAAATAAAAGCAAAATCTTTTATTATGTGGTTTGTGAGGTTCCATATTGATAGTCAGATCATAGAAATCCATGAGGAGAGTCACAAAAATCTGGAATGATGGGGCATGGTTGAGTAACCACTGAACAAATTAGCTATACGTGTATAAAGGCTACTTGGAAACTTATCACAGTGCAATGAACAGGGCTTACTTACTCGTCAGCAATCTCTTACTCTGTTCGTAAACTCTTACTCTGTAATGCTTTTTCGTTTTAAATGGCTTCGACGATTTGTAGGTTTATGAATTGCGACGCTGGGTGTATTTATTAATTTTTTTTTGCTCTTTTTAATATTTTCCTGTGTACAGTTCTGTTTAATTGAATCAACGTGTAATTGAAAAGTTACGTTCATCTCTAACATAGTCGTTTTTATTAAATTAAATGGACATAATAAACTTAAATGGAACTTACCAATTGTGAAGTTTATGATCAAAATCATAGTAGCACACAAATAACTCCTAATATTCAACTTCATTGTTGATCGAGACACTAACAACCACTTAATCTTTATCCATATACATTAATCCCACGAGTTAATCCCGAAGTGTTACTCCTTTTACATACAGAGATAATAACTTTAATCCAGAAACTATTTTTACTCGATTTCTCTCGAATATGAAACTAAAATAAACAAGATAGACCAAAATATTTAAAACTAATCTAAAATCTAAAATTCTCCAATCGCAAGTTCAAAACACAATTCTTCGACTGGGACAAATTCAATCAAAAATTCTTGCGGAGTAATCTAATAGTGAATATTACATCGACATTTGAATTCGAAACTATCGAGCTTCCATTATTTTGAAAGTTCTGAAGTTAGTTCCAATTATTGGTACCTGAATAACATTTTATTTTCTAGTCCCTATGCATCACTATAACCATAACTATATAACCATACCTCACCACCGAATATCACCAAATTGGTCTTTTAACTCGGGATAGATTATTCACTGTGGTCTAATTAAAAACCATATATTCAATCATAGTTTAATTATTCCCAATGTTCAATTAATGATCATTTTTAACGTTTCCACCTGACTGCATAAATTGTGATGTTAAACTGAAAACTGTGGTTGAAATAATACTACATTTCAGCTGCACACCTTACATTAGCAGTAATCATATCATAAATTTTAAAGTCAAATCACAATAAAATACTAGGATACGAATAACACAAATTCCATTCATGATAATAGAAATCCGATAACATACAAGCACCGTTTGTATAGATCTAAAACGTATGGCCCACTCTTGTATCGTTGTTTCACTTGCTTCATTGAAAAGTGGCCGTGAAGAAAAAGAAAGTAGCGAATCGTGTTCTTTTAATGTAGTTACACTACGAAAACGACATAAAGCCAATTATCAATAACACATGTTAATTACCTACAGTATTAGAAACTATAACTATAAGCCCAAAATATTATGTACTTTCAACTATAATAGTGACAGCTGCAAAAACTGTGTGGGCAAATGTTGTCAACGTACATCAAAAATTATAAATGAACTCGTTTAGTATAACGTATGAGATTATGCCAGGAATAATAACAAGAAAAACGCACACTTATAAAGCTTATACTTTTGAGGGATAAGATGAGATATTTTAATTCTCACAAGCCCCTTTTACTGTAGTCACCCCGATGTAAACAATAATGGAACTGACGAAACTCCGCGGAAAAAGTTAAAAGTGGCTTATAAGGCATGCGCAGTAAACCCTTTTCAGAACGATTACAGTTACGGAACGAGTCCGTTCTGAGAACCGTTCCGAGAGCACCTGGTCGCAGTGGGCCAGAACTTTTACATTACATTTATATTCACTCGTTTTTTAAATTTAAATTAACTATATTGGTACTAATTATTAAACAGACTTTTGTAGGTTGTCCTACATTCTAGACCCCAGAATGAAATTTCCTACATTCTAATTATAGTAACGAAAGTTGCAAAACCATTAAGAAATTGGGAATCCGAAGCAGCATGATGATGGAAATACATTTAGCGACAGGATTTGTAAAGTCTTAATAAATTGAGTTGCTACCGGCATAATTGGTACAGTATAAAAGAAATTAACAACATTAATGAAGTGAGAAGAGAATGAAGAGATAAAAGACCGATCCAGTTTGCTCAATAGATATTGCGGATCATGAGAAAGGGTGATTGAGAGTCTAAATATTGTATTTTGATGGGTAGATGCAATTGTAATGTTCTGAAATAATATCATTAGTTCCTAAGCAGCCTTTCCACATGATAGTCGCCAAGAATCTGAAGAACTTTGGATTCCAATCCAGTACTTAGATTGTTAAACGAGCTATTTTATACCAGATGCGTTTCACTTTGTTATCGTTAAAGTTGACCAATAGAAAAAAGTCTTTAGTGATTAAGAAAAGAGAAGAACATTAAATGATGTTAGCTTGTTCTAAATTTGTGCCATAATTGGCTATTACCTTACTGGCGACCCAAGCGACCATAAAATGGATATGAGCAACTCCCATAAAATTTTGTCTGGTCCTCATCGTGCCGATATCCATCAGTATATCACGTTCGAGGAACTCGTATGTCCGACAGGTACCCATTTACATTTTGCAACTTTGTGAAGGTGAATCTTCGAATATGAGGTAAATTGCTGTTTCTGCGAGTCTAGTCTTTCGGTTACAAAATAAGATCTTCATTTACATTAGACATCAGAAGGTTGATAACGATGCCCTTTCTCTAATCCCGGGTTCCCAACCAATCCCATGGTTTTTCAATCGATTAATGTGTAACAGCCACGACCATGCTAGTACAGTTGGGGACACTAGGGTATTTTGATTAGCTCGAATAAAAAAATCATACAATTTACATCGTTCTGAATGTGTGAAGATATGAGATATTTGCTCAGAAGGTGTGAGGGATGTATGAGGTTGGAAACAACTGCATGACTCTCAGTTATTAAGGTAGGTTGTAAAGGCCACGATCCATTTTCTACCTTTGAAAAACATATAATTCAAAGATTTCGCTATCCGATTTAATCTGGTCCTAATTTTTCTATTATTAAAGGGAAGTAAAGGTATAAATTATTTCAGACCAAAGTAAACTACCTTTTATCACATAAATAATAAGGAAGTGGATCATATTCTTAAACAGCTATTTGGGCCTCTGACTGCATGTAGCAATTTCAGCATTGGAGGAATTAGAGGTCAATTAAGTTTTAAGTACTAAATGTGACAATAGGATATGTGTAGTCTGAAGTACTTCAAGTACTATCTTAGAAGCTGGAGTTATCTCCCCTACTTGGATGACATCATTATTATTAGAATGCCTCCCATATTGATTGTATCATTGAAATAACATGCTTGATTATATAAAGTTTATTATGCACAATTATTGTGTTCTAACTACATATTTACATGGTGACAGAAGTATGGATTTCTAAAAAAAACATTTTGACAACAAGTCAAGTCTATAAATTGTAAACAATGGCAGAATATCTCAGGAAACCTGATCCTCTCAGTTTCACTGGAAATATAGCTAAAAATTGGCGAATTTTTTAACTTGATTTTGACATTTTCATTCAAGCAGCAGGTCATTCAGAGAAAACAGACAAAGAAAAGGCATACATTTTCCTTAACTTAGCAGGCCGTGACGCCATAGAACGTGAAAGATCGTTCACCTATGTTGAGGGTGAATCAAGAGAAAAATCTAAAGGATAAATTTGCTTCAATATGTGGACAGAAAAATTTGACTGTTGATAGAAATGCTTTTCACACCAGAGTTCAACAGAATGATGAATCATTTCAAGAGTTTCTAGCTGATGTTCGAATCAAGGCCTCTGTGTGTGAATGGGGACAATTAAACGATGACCTAATTAAGGACAGGATAGTGTGGGGCGTTAGAAGTGATCATGTAAGAAAGATTTTACTTCGTGAAACAGAACTAACATTACAGAAAGCTATCAACATATGTCAAATTCACGAAACTGCAGAAAAGAGTCTTTCTGAATTAAACAAAAAAGACACTAACTCTAAGCCTGATTTAGCAAATTCGGAGATTGATGCAGTTCGATTTCAACAAAGAAAATTCACACGTCAACCAGGAAATTACACGAATAATCAACCAGCATATAGGCCTACACAGCGATTACCAAGATCACCAAATCCAAGACAACCAACTTTTAGTTCTTTATCAAGACAACCATTCAAATTACCCATAGACAATCATGTGGAGAAAATGTGTGGTAATTGTGGAACAAATCATCCTCCAAGACAATGTCCTGCATTTGAAAAAACATGTTCTCATTGTGGGAAATACAACCACTTTGCTAAATGTTGTCGATCACGCGTTTCTTATCGTTTTGATAATCATATGCCGAGACAATCTGTCAGTGAACTATATCAACAAAATGATTACATGCAAACTGAATTCAATGATTATGACCCTAATTATGTTTTTGACATAAGCTCTTTTGATGTATTTGGATTATCACAATCCAACCCTTCCGAATTATTTGTTAAACTTTATGTTAATAACTATGATATTCACTTAAAGATGGACACTGGTGCAAAATGTAATGTTCTACCTTTTTCACTAGTTAAACAAGTGGCACATTTTAATGCTGTTAATAACCATAAACTAGCAAAATTAATATCTTACAGTGGTAACATTATCCACACTATTGGTGAAATAACATTACCATGCTATCTTAAGGGAATATCACATAATATATCTTTTCATGTTGTTAATAGTAATGTTACACCTTTGCTTGGTTTACAAGATTGTTTATCATTAGGTCTAATCCATGTTAATCACATTGACACTATTAATATCTCAACAACATCTACAAATGGTGGAATCACTGAGTCATATATTTTACACAATTATCATGATTTATTAAACAGTGATTTGGGTTGTCTACCCTTAGCTTATGACATTGATTTAGATGATAATGTAACACCTGTTATACGCCCACCTCGTCGAATACCAGTGGCTCTACAAGACTCTGTGAAAGCAGAATTAGACAGAATGGTCAAAATTGGTGTAATTGTTCCAGTCACTCAACATACACCGTGGGTATCAAACTTAGTTGCTGTAAAGAAGAAAAACTCAACAGATTTAAGACTGTGTATTGATCCATCGGATTTAAATAAAGCTATACTACGTCAACATTATCCACTCAGAACTATTGACGAAATCATCGCACGCATACCTAATGCTAAAAAATTCACTCTTATCGATGCATCTAATGCGTATTGGCAGATTCCTTTAACTGAACAAGCATCGTACAAAACAACATTTATAACCCCTTATGGTCGTTTTTCGTTTTCTTCGTCTTCCTTATGGCATAAATAGTGCAAGTGAAGTTTTCCAAAAAACAATGGATCAACTATTCAGTGGTTACCCTTGTGAAATAATTATTGATGATATTCTTATCTGGGGAACCTGTGATAAAGATCATGATGAAAAGTTAATAAAAGTTCTTAACAGAGCGCGTGAAATTTATCTAAAACTAAAATTAAAAAAGTTTCAATTTAAATCGACAAACATTGGCTATATAGGTCATCGATTGACTAGTGAAAGCTGATCCTGAAAAAGTGCGATCGATCACGGAAATGCCTACACCTGATAATGTGAAAGCCCTTCAACGTTTTCTAGGAATGGTCACTTACCTATCCAAATTCATTCCTCATCTTAGTGAATTGGCTACTCCATTACGCCAATTTTTACAAAAAGAAACAATGTGGAATTGGGACATGAATCATCAACAGGCATTTGAAAAACTAAAAACTGTAATAAGTAACCCACCCGTTCTTCAATATTTCAACGTCAAAACACCAGTAACATTAACTTGTGACAGTTCTCAAAGAGGACTGGGTGCCGCGTGTTTACAAGATGGATTACCAATTGCTTATGCCTTACGTGCTTTAACTCCAACGCAAGAAGGATACGCACAAATAGAAAAAGAACTATGAGCCATTGTGTTTGCTTGTACTAGGTTTCATGAATATATATTTGGAAAAACTGTAACCGTGGAATCTGACCACAAACCCCTAGAAACTATTTTCAAACGTCCCTTAGCAACACCAATGCGTTTACAAAAGATGCTACTTCAATTACAACGCTATGATCTAAATATTATTTACAAGAAAGGCGCTGACCTACACATTGCCGATACTTTATCTCGTGCCTATCTATACGAAACCAGCCCACAACTAGAAGAAGATAATGATGTAATGTGTCTTATTCCAATCACAACAGCGAAATATCAAGAATTAAAACTTGCTTCTTTGAATGACAATACCTGTCAAGAACTTCGAAAAAATATCATGTACGGATGGCCACCTTACGAAAAAGATGTGCACCCAATATTCGCAAATTTTACTCCTTTCGAGACCTGCTAACAATACATGTATGATGACATTTTATACAAAGGTGAAAAAGTTATAGTTCCGAAAACACTGCAGCCTGATTAAACAGCACAAATACATAAAGGACACATTGGGATAGAAGCCTCTAAACTTAGAGCACGTGATCTATTTTATTGGGATTCAATGAATCGGGATATTGAAAACTTTGTATCCAGATGCGCAACTTGTAATCATTTTAAAGCACATCAACACAAAGAGCCCCTTAACACACAACCGATTCCAGATCGTCCATGGAATGTTTTGGCATCAGATTTACTCACATGGAATGGAAAGAATTACTTAGTTCTAGTCGATTCATATTCAGGATGGATTGAACTTACCTATCTTCAACATACTACCTCCCGAGCCGTAATTGACAAGCTTAAATCTCATTTTGCAAGATTTGGTGTACCTGATAGTAACTCTATAGTGACAATGGACCTCAATTCTTTTGTAGAGAATTTAGGAATTTCACCACAGTTTGGAATTTCATTCACAAAACATCCAGTCCTGGCTATCCCCAAAGCAATGGTTTAGCCGAACGTGCTGTAAAAACGTAAAAACATTTTGGACAAGTGTAAGCATGATGGAAGTGATCCGTATATCGCATTATTGAACTTTAGAAATACATATCGTGATGATATTCTTAAATCACTTGCCAAGCGTCTAATGGGTCGACAAACCAAATTCAACATGCCTATGTTATCTAATCTACTTCGTCAAGACAATATCAACAGAAGTGCTGTCCAAAATCGTCTAAGTCAATTAAGATCACAACAGAAATCTGCATATGGCAAGAATACAAGGACACTGCCACCATACTGGAAATAGGGTTAGATTACAAACAGAGAAAGGTTACCAGAAACTTGGGACAGTAATATCGCCAACAGCTGATCCTAGATCGTATTATGTTGATTATGACGGTAATCAACTCAGGCGAAACCGACGTCATCTTTTGCATGTCAATGAACCTCAGCCTACAAATAATTATAATCCTGATGAAGATTTTGGAGCTTCATTTAATTTTGGAGGGGTGAAGGGTTTATCCCTCCAGTTGAACAACACCAAGAACCAGTAAATGATAACAATGTAGCTGTTCAACAAGCTGTTCAACAACGGGTAGATAATGTACCACATCCTCAGCAACCAGTAATCACGCGTAGTGGACGTATATCCAAACGAAATCCGCGATACAACAATGACTAGTTTCCAAACCTCGAATATCTATAGACAAACCTTTTATTCATGCAAAGAAGCATTTTATAATTTCCTTAGTTACAGATACCTTGATTGTATTAATGTATCATTGGACTATGATTTAATCTTTTGTTCATTTAGGAAAGGGGGATGTGACAATAGCTTATGTGTAGTCTGAAGTACTTCTGTGGCAGGGTGCATTTTTATAAAAATCTGGTTGTTTTATTTAATTGTTGTTTTATCTTAATGCACCATTACTGTTTTAATGAGCACATAATTACCTTACACTGGCCTAATACTAAAGTCTTAATTATTGCCCTCTCTTAGTTTCTTAACTTAACTGATCTCACCTGACCTTGCCACCTTTTGGATTGGCCAGCTTAGTGAGCTTTCAGTGAGTTTCATCACCTATCCAGTCAGAAACTTTACTTTTATCTAAGTCCTTGAAGTTGAAGGAAGTGTGTTTCAACCTTTTATGAAATATTTCTTACTTTCAACTTTATCCTGTTTCACCATTTAGTTATTTTCTTTAAATAACTTCACAGGTATGTGTGTTTTCTAGAGTAATTGTCTTTCTGGGAAACTATATTTTGTATGAGAGATGTGCAATTGTAACCATGGTAGTTTAAATGTTAGTAATGGCAGCCATCTTTAATTTATATGCTTTGTGGAATTATAAACCTTCTTTTTCAATATTAAACTTATATTATCTATAACTATTTGTATTATAATTATCTTTAATTATAATTAGTTCAAAGGTTTTGGTACTGAGTTTAGTTTAGTTATATACTGTAAATGTCAATATCAACTTAAAACCCCATCTTAAGGGTTAGTTTTATTTTACATTATATTATATATTTCATTAGTCCATTTCATAAGTTTTCCCTCCATGGCATATATTAGTTAACATAGTAATAGTGTAAGTGTAAATAGATATTTTATGTGCATAGATTTATATTAAGCTTTACTGTGATAATTGTAAGATATAGTATTGTATATTTGTGTTGTATATATATCTAATTGTTTAATATTATCATTACAGGGTTTTTATTAAAGTTTATGAACTGATAAAGATAGTTTTGATATCATCTGAGTTAGTTTCCCTTCCCCCCTTTTCCCTTCCCCCCCGTCTCCTACGTAGGTTTCAACTAATAATACCAAGCCATTATAAAGCCAAACACCAAAACTTGGCGAAAAAGAAATGGACCTAACACTCCTTTTTTTCCACTTCTACCAGATTATTGAAATCTACGGAAAACACTTTCCGTGTGAGTTTCCTTTGATTTTCAAAGTCGATTCAATATATATATATAGCATTTCTATTACAGTGTACCACCAGAGTTCTCTTCAACAAATCTTTTTGTTTCAGGATATTTTTCAAACACTTTCACCATTCTAGGGTCTTGTGCCACAGATAACAGTAGAGCCGGTGAACAAAATCCTGTTTGTTTCGCCAGTTTTACAATTTCAAGACCATCTTTACCCAACCGAAGCGCAAAATGAATTGCAGATTGTTTTTGCTTATTTTCGATTGTCCAATCACATTCATTTTTCAGAAACATCTTAATTATTTCCATATTCGGAGTTTTGTCCCTTGGTATACTGGCTAGGTATAAGTTCAAAGGAGTGTCTCCGTCGCCATCTTGAATATTAACATTAGTTCCGTAATCTAGTAAAAGGTGAATTGAATCAATGAGATGATTCTGGCAAACAATGTGTAAACCCGTTTTCATCTTCGTTGCTTGAGCATTGACATCGCAACCTTTCTGAATCAGGGTTTCCGCTATATCAGTCATGTCATTGCTCAGAGCATGCATTAAAACGCCCCATCCAAAAAAATCCACTGAATTAATATCTGCTCCTCGATTGATGAGGGTCAGTGCCCCTTTCGCGTTTTTGTGCATGATTGCCCGGATGAGAGGCGTGGATTTGTCGTTGTCTTGATCGTCAATCGGGACACCATGCTTCAATAGAAGGTCAATAGTATTTCCATTTTTACTTTCAACAGCCAAATGAAGAGGCGTCTTTCCTTGATTGTTCCTTAATTTCACGTCACATCCGCTTTCCAGAAGTAGTTGTACTATGGAAGGGCTTTCGTCGATGATAGCAAACATCAAAGGCGTCATGCCCTCATTGTCACTAAAATCCACTATCGCTCCACATTTTATCAACTTGGATGCTACTTCAATTTGGTTCGGGTTGTCTGATTTAGATATATAACACAGTGGTACCCTTCCTAAATCGTCTTTTATGTTAATGGCAGCACCACTCTCGATTAGAAGTTTAGCATGTGTGGACTTTCCTTGCAAAGCAGCTAAATGCAGAGAAGTTTTACCATCATGGTTAGGAATATCTAAATCACACTTTTGCTCCAGAAGTTTCTTAAAAACTTCAGTTAGCGCATAGCTGATGCTATACATTAACGGAGTAGAATTTATTTGATCAGCCGAATTTACATTGGCTCCATGATCAATCAACACAGTAGAGGTTTCTTCATGTCGGTTCTTGACAGCGGCTAAAAGAGGGGTTTCGTTATCTTTCTGAACGTTGTTTACGTCTGCGCCATAATCCAAAAGATGTTCAACCTCGTCTGTCCTACCGTGTTTCGCGGCTATAAACAGATCTTTATCTATTCGGTGCATGTTTGGTTACGATGTCGTGAAGTAACTGAAAATGTAAATTTGCGCAGTAATTAGTGGCTTTGCCACAAATGTTAAAAAATACAACCAATTTCATGAAATTACCTTACAACCATAGATGGATAAGGTTAACTACGTTGTGTCAAAATACTCATTTACCTTCACTCCCAAAATAACTAACAAAAAGCTTTATATCTAGCTCAAAGCCATTGCGTTTCTTCCTAGTCCTTTGCATGATATAACCTACTAAATCAAGATATGAAGCTTTTGTGTATTCGATATGTAGTCCGAACTTAAGAAAACATTTTAAACACAGGTTGTTCAGATAGATTGGGATTTCATTCCGAAAAATGTTATTGGTGGCTGAAATTGTAATATTAAGCTTTCATCAAAAATGTCTGTGTTAATCAGAATCAGCGAGACCAATCTAATCAAAATCAGATTACAATTTTCTTTTTTTTTTACATTTTTCGTTTTCTGATATTTTAGTCTACATTGTAATTAGATTGATGCTAGACACAGCCTGTAATCCTTTTTAATAATGTGGCAAAAATCTAGCGGTCGGGAGAATGGTCCTGGAAACTTCAAACAGTAATTACCTTTTCTCTAGACATCATGTGTATAATCATATTTTAAATTTCTTGTTTTTATTTATATATTTTTTGTCAAGTTTGCCATGAGTCATTTGCCCCATTTGCTGCTTACACGACGTAAAAACGGCCCTACAAGTAAATATTTCGAAAAAAGCTGACCATTGCCCAGCCTTATTTAGATGAACGGTAACTAGTAAAATTATCTATCAGTAACATGTTAAAGATGATTTCGGATCATATTTAATGATGTATACGTATATGATTTACCTTATATCAATAATAATTCAACAATATGATTTCAAGTTCTTCCCACACCTGTACTGTTAGAATACTGAAATAGGCATTGTGTTGAGTGCATAAACGACTCTACTTTAACTTGTGACTGTTTATTTGACTATATATATTACATACTTTATTAGGTGCATTCAAACACAACGACCTATCACAAGACATTAAAAGGAGTTTCTCTTTAAATAGAAGTCTTAGTAACTTCCTGCTTACCGAGATTTGAGTATCGGGGGATATTTGCTTATCCAGCTGATGTCAACTTTTTAGAATTAAATTATGGCTCCAAGATTATCTACAATCTATTTAATCTCTGAAAGTTAAATCAGACAACACCTGTGAGGCTGTTATTCAACAAAACTCTACCTTTTTATTCAAAGATATCCAATAATCATTATACAGTAATGTAACGTAATTAATAAGTTACTGAAACTTAAAAGATATTACCTCTTTGGTGTTTTTTTCTTCAATATTATTATAGCAACTGCGTATTGTGCAAAAAAAGCTTGCTAAGACAAGTCGATAAAAGCCCATAATAGCAATTAATAATATTGTTGTTAACGTAAGCGTTCGGTTAACGTAATCGTTGCGTAAAAAAACAACCTCTATTGTAGTAGATCAACAAGTACACAAAGTTTATATCAAGCTCGGTTAAAAATCGAGCCTCTATTATGTTCTTAAACCTGTTCCATCTATGCCGAATTCGTTAATCAAAAACTTTGGTAACTGATCTCATATTTCGCACATTGTTTGAAAACTACATCCTTTATCACGCCTATGAGTTTTGGCGAACACTAGGACAATACTTTAAAACTGAACATTGTCGAAATTCTTTATACTCCACTGACAACCCCCTGGTTTATCATAAGCATAGTAACAGAGGTTCAAGGAAAGCTAATATGCATTGAACGTTGATAATCATGAAATTTATTTTCCCCACAAGGTTTTTAGATGGTGATTTTCAACTGGGATCTGTATGTGTCCCGCAAACGTATTTAGCGTGAAAACGATGTCCCGATATACCAAAGTAATATCAGGCATGATCTCGGTAGTATCTGGTACAAAATGCTGCAAAAAATTCTACTCAGATACAATGTAAGCCGAGGCCTGTATACTGTAGTAATGTCTAGTAAATGTACTCAGACTACAGAACTGAAAATTCAACATTTTCTTTAAAGAATGAAAGTTAGAGAAATTGTATGGAATTTTATTGAGGTGTAAAAGAATTGGTGATTTATATACATATTATTAAAATAGGGCTGAAATGTGAGGTTTCAGCTGACTGCCTTTAATTCTACATCAAAGACTAGTGTACTATTAGCTGGTATTGGACCTTGTTTATGATTACCATAACTGAAATAAAAAACAGATAGATTAATATAACATAACTGTATAGAGTAAATAAGATACACTATATCATACTCCAACTACCTGCCTATTTTTGGAGTGTGTAACCTCTCTCAAATGGAATAATGCATCTTGTCTACTCTATTTGATTTCCACCTGTCAGTGAATCTGTTATAGTAGTCACATATTTTTTTATACACATCATTGATTGGATATTTTTTTTCATATCGTCCATATAGACGAAAACAACAAAGGAAACTTCACCTGGTGAAACTTACCCGAGTTTAGGAGGCACTATTAATCTTCTTTTACCACCAACTTTCATTCCTAGATACAAAAACAAAATTAACAACTTCTCTGACAAGTCATGTATACGATGCTATACAGTTTGTAGAAGTATAATTTCATTACATCATCATGTATCAAGTGGTTGCATGATATGCCCACTTCCCTGTTAAATTTTGAGTATATTAATATAAATCTATGTCAAATTGTACCAAAAACTGATTGTGTTCACAAACAAATTTTGACACGTTTTTACTAAGTCAGGGGCAGTAACTCAAAAAGCAATCAGTGAATATTGTCAATTTCAAACTTGTCCAAGATCTCATCTCGAGCGAACCGACAGGGGCAACGACCACATTATAAAATGGACATATAAAGACATCTGTGCTTTATGTAGGGGTTTTGGGAAACCTAACCATAAGTATGCATTGACAACTATAACCCCAGTTTAGTCTCCATATTATTAACAAGCCATTGACAAGTTAAATCTTTTAAGGAAACTAACCTTTTACACCTAAATCCCATCCTTTTATGACTTCTTGTTTACCCAATCTAAATTTAAATGGTTTACCACCAGTACAGGAATCAAATTGTTTACCACTCGACAGTTTACCAACATAATACATGTGAGCCTGAAATAGCAAGATGACAAGCTCTTCACAGTTTCTGATTGTGATCATTCAAATCGGTTCTCAAAATCCCTATCTCTGTAAAAAAAAAAACAAGCTTCATGACACAATTGAAGAATCACAATGTAGAAGTGTAGTTTTACCATCTTATCAGGTTTGGCTGGAGGACCATTACCAACTTTGACATCTTCAATAACTAAACCATCAGCTAAGACTTGTTTTTTATTAGGTGTCTTACTTGGTGTTTCTTCTTTATTTTTCTGTCAGGTAGAAATAATAATATGTTTATTGTCAATCAAAAGAACTCTTGTTCAAAACTACACCTCAGCCTCTATCTGTTGAAGCTAATAGAATTTGATAGAAGATCTTAAACAAAAGCAGTACTAAAACAATTGTTATTAGCTCTGCAATCAACAAATTCAGTGATTAATGGAGATACACAAAATCTGTTTAGATAATTGATTTGATTTAACTTTTATAACGGATCATTGTATTTTCACATATTAACAAGTAATGTTCCATGGGCATTTTTTTTCTCTCTTACATTCTGAATCCTTGACTATGTATTTATACTACAGTAAATGAAACAAACCTTTTCAGATTTTGGTGTATTTAGAGCACTATTATTCATTTCTTCTTTATTTTTCTTCTTTTTCTTTTTACTGGTCTCTGTTTCTACTGGTGTACCATTTACTTTAGGTGTCTATACGTAAACAATTATATAGTGTTAAAATACGTGACCTTAGGTATGCTACACTCTTGTGATACTGTTGTTTCTTTTACATATGACAAAATGCATCAGGGCAGATTCTTGCCCGAACTATGAAGAGCAACTTGCTGAGGCTTGATTTTTTTATATAAATATTAACAATAGACTAATCATACCCTTGAAGAAATATTTTGATAAATGTAAGCAACCTTGCCTTATTTTTTGGAGATTTATTTTCTGTGTGTTTGTTAGGTGTCTTTTGGTCAGTTTTTGAATTTTTCGGAGTATTCTTAACATGCATCACTTTTTCTTCTTCTTCATCTTCCTCCTCTGAATCCTCATCATCATCTTCAGAGTCATCATCATTATCTGAGTCATCATTATCTGAGTCATCGTTATCTGAGTCATCATCATCTGAGTCACTGTCATCATCATCATCTGAGCCATCATCCTCTTCAGAGTCATTATCACCATCAGAGTCACCATACATATCTACAATGGAAGTATTTGTTAATGACCGTGCAACATTAAAATGTGAAGTTGCGAAAGGATTATCAACACTATTTCTTGTGCCAAAAGTCAAATAATCTTAAAACATTTGTATTTGTCAAGTAAGGTTCCCATTTGTAAAGTAACAGGATATAAACCTACCATCTTCCTCTCCTAAGGTAAAATCAGCATCTTCATCATCATCACTATCAAAATCTGCATTATCTATCACTGTCTGTAATAAAACTCTTTGTCAGTTATACCCAATATTAACTGGTATGAATTACTACATACAGTATTTTACAATCTGTTCTTGTCAGCAATTGACTTAATAAGAACTCCATCACCTTCTGGCCTTAGTACCTCGCAAGAACCACTATCCATAAGCAAGAAACCTCACACTGATAGACGTACTTTACCATTACCAACTTTTACTGCAACTCCATCCACACCAATGCCGACGCCAAGATCGAACCCTGAAACACCGAAACCTCAACGTACCAATACTCGCCGTCGCTGAAGTTTAACCACCTCACCCTCAACTCCAGCCTGTAAACCACGACGTCATAATAATGAGAAGGATAAATCCAAATGGTCTATTCCCACACTCACCAAACCATTAGTTATCATTGGATCTTCCAACATCAGCAACATCCCGTTCCTACATCCAGATACCCAAGCCAAATCTTACCCTGGTGCCCGAATTCAGCATATCAATACATTACTCTCCAAGATCTCTCCAAAAACCATTCCGAAAAAGGTGTCATTTCATGTTGGCCTAAATAATAAACAGGAATCAGGAGAATCCATACACAGAAGAATGCTGAAACTCCTCAAACTTGCCAAGTCGAAATTTCCGTCTGCTACCCTTTACGCCACACAGATTCCTTGCTCAAAGGAGCTACAATTAGCTGAACCTCATTTAGTCAATAACCTCCAGAAGTTCAACAATCTATTATATCATAAACCGTCTACCAATGCCCATACTATTCCTCGCTTCAATGGAGTGGTCAGTGTCATTTCGGATAACATCCACTGGCTGTCCGCCACTGCAAAAAGTATTTATTTTTCATGGGTCTCCCATTTAAACTGAACGCGGGGGGGGGGGGGGGGGGGGGGAAAATCCCCAAAAATAGGAAAAAATGG
>NW_008706746.1:2860927-2960148 GCF_000327385.1 Lottia gigantea
CTCTAAAATTAGGAGAAACTGTGGTTAACCTCAGTTCGCGAGAACTTTCTCCCCTTGAAGAAAGAGTTTTAGATAGAGGTCTAACATTTATTCCGACATCTAAAACTCTTTCCCATGGACCAATTTTATCGTCGGTTGAACACGTCAATAGGACTTTTAAGTTAAATTTCTTTTTTCAGAATAGACTCGGCATATGCAAGCGAATACCGTTCATTGAAAAGTCTGGTTGGACTCCACCAGACAGCGCGATTGACTCAGATATTTTGGCTACTTGTGCTAAATTACATGAAGAAATATCTCATTACCTTTGGTGAATGAAAAACACAACCTCACCAAGTTTAAAAGGAAAGCTTTGAATAGCCTAAAAAACGATCAGAACATTATAATACGAAAGAGTGACAAAGGCAGTTGCTGTGTCATTCAGAATCGCGAAGACTACATTTTTGAATTAGAGAAACAATTGAACAATGCTAATTATTACCGTGTACTTGATCAACCTATTTTCATGGAAACTGCAAAAGATAAACAATATTTTAAAAACTTTAGTAAACAAACAATTTATTTCTGATTCCCAATATGACTATCTTTCAGCGAAAGGCAGGCCTATTATCTCAGATTGCACGAGCGAATCCTACTGGGTTTCTGAATACATTTACCATTTTTTACTTCCATTAGCGTGTAAGCATCCGTCATATCTTAAGGATACCACCGATTTTGGTGAAAAAATTAAAAGCTTGACTGTTCCTCCAAACGCAAGATTTATCTCATTAGATGTTACGAGTATGTATACCAATATTGATAATAAAACCGGTTTAGACGCTGTCCGAAAGGCCTTTCTTCGAAATCCCTGTGTAGATAGACCCGACAAAGAAATATTAGAACTTTTGGAATTATGTCTAACGTGAAATGACTTTGTCTTTAATGAAAAAATTTATCTCCAGACTTCAGGCACCGCGATGGGCAAAAGATTTGCGCCGAGTTATCCAAACATCTTTATGGCTGAGTGGGAACTGGAAATTTCTTCCGTTTCCCCTTTTGAACCTTTCTTCTATGGAAGGTTTCTTGATGATATTTTTATTATTTGGACCGAGTCTTTAACAAATTTTTGGCAATATTTTGAAATTTTTGAAAATACTACGGTATTCAAAGTACCAAGTTTCTCTCAAACAAACAAATTAGACATCAAAGTATTTTTTAAACCAACGGATACTCACCAACTTTTATATAAAAACTCTTTTCACCCAAAACATACTTTTACGGGAATAATCAAATCACAAATTTTGCTTTTTTTTAGAATTTGCACTCAAAAAGTAGATTTGCAGCTTGTAGACTAGTTTTCAGTAAATTAAGAGAGAGGGGCTATTCCAAACGATTCTTGCGCAAAATTAAAAATGACACTGTTTTGGACCTTTTGAAAATTAATGAACCCCCTCCTCCAATAAATAACTTTGGCGCAATACCATGTAGAGGTTCTCAGTGTCGCACCTATGAACATATCCATATGTCTCATTATTTTCAAAATAAAAAAAAACGGAAAAATATTTGAAATTAAAGAACGTCTCACGTGTACAGATAAAAATATCATTTACCTAATTTCGTGTAAAAAATGTGACAAACAATACGTCGGCGAAACCCAGAACGCGTTGCAAACCCGATTAGGCGGCCATCGCTTTGATTTAATTTATAGCAAAAATATACCAATTTCTCGTCATTTTAATTTACCTGACCATTCCATTGAAGACCTTCTTATCATGCCTATTGTATCAATTCCTGACTCTGATATTATCAAACCAAAAACCAAACGATTACAGAGAGAAAGCTACTGGATGGACCAACTCCAAACAGTGGCTCCAAATGGACTTAACATCCAGCATGATAATCAAATGATTCCATTTGTTGCCACCTTTAATCATACAGCTGCCAAAACCTCATCCATCGTCAAACAGTATTACAGTGAATTACAGAACAGATTTCCGAATGTATATACCAAACGACTTGTAATTGCCTATAAGCGCAATAAAAACCTTAGTAATTTTCTGGTCCGTGGTAGACTCGATCCCATTGAATCCAATAATACTTGACCCCCCTCTCTATTTTCTAGCTCATTAAGCATAATATATTCTAATCCTTATATATAGATGTTTATCTTTTCAGAACCTATTCATACTCTTTTCTTTTAGAACAAGAAAACTTTCATATTATAGACTTGTGTTTATTGCAGATTACTCGTGGTTGTTTTTTTAACTTAATACTAACTATGCTAACATCACCTTATCTTGTATTGAACATTTATCTCTTTATTTGTGACCTTGGCCAGTGCTCTACATAGAAGTTTTTAGGAACTTCTTCACTCTTAACACTTAATTTATATAATTAATGGAATTGTATTTCAAATTATATAATTTGGTATCAAAGTGATCTGGGCTTGTCCATCATCAACAATCTTTCTTATCAGAATGAAGAAGACATAGTATAATTCCTGCAGTGACACATCTAACTTACAACTTTCTGTTTCTTTTTCTTAGTAGCCTCCTGAGCCTTTTTCCGCTTTTTACCAGATTTGATGTCTTCTATAGGCAACAATTGTGGAACTTCACCTGAAGACAAACATTTTGTTAACATATCAATTACCTTTAATCAACGTGATTTGAATTTTTATCAGATTATAGAGAGGTCTTCAAACATTAGTGCATTAGTAGGAAAAATTAAACTGCAATCAGACCTAATAAAGCTATAATCATACATTCTGGAACTTAAATCAGACATACTGCGGCTTAAGTAAAATTTGAGCTATATCAAACATTCCGGAGCTGTAATCAGTATCACAATGAAGTATTATATCAAGAAATAATCAATGGAAGGAAATAAAAATCCATGACATAAAGAAATATGAGATACATATAATAAGCAGTAAGCACAAACCATCAGAATCAGTGTCAACTTCTGCATCTGAACTCATCATGTCTTCTTCACTCATGTCAGGCATTGTATTATTTATATCATCATCTCTTTCATCCATTAAATATCCACTCAGATGTATAGCACCTGTTAAAATTATCAAACATCATCATTTCAATTAATGAGGACATACACGCATACATATTATATACATGAGTAGGCCAAGACATTTTTCACGAAGTTAATAAAATTTCATATCACTGTGCATTCTTTAAAAAGGAATTTGGTACTTATACTCACAAATTAGTCAAATGCATTAGGATAAAACTTAAATATCCCAGGTATTTTGCTGTCCATTTGAAAGATAAAATCATCAAACGACTGACAAAATAGCCTTAATTGTATTGACTTCTATTCAAAACCCAAATTAAAAATAAAAGCACTATATAAGTTTTGATACTTACTATTTCCACCAGTAGTGAATAATGTGATTTCTTCACCTTCTGTAAAATTCAGATCTAAGGCTTGTTGCATTGTGCGATGATGTTCCAATGTACATAAAACAAACTCTGCTTTATCTTGTTGAATCCATAATGAAACAGCTCTTTTACCCTTTGGTAAATCTTCTAAAATTTAGAAATTAAAACATAAATTCTTATGGTAACAGTCAATACATAACGTCAAAGGTATGCTATAAAAGAATATTTGATACATTCAAGAAAAAAAACAAACAAACATATTTAGCAAATTGGCAAGAGCATTTATGAAGAAAAAGCAACTGTACCTGTTGTTGGTTCCAACGCAGCCATGGAAACATGAAAGGCTGTCTCCACCACTTGTGTGTAGCGTTTTCCTCCATCTAATGATACGCCTTAAAAAAACAGGTTTTGTAAGTCAGTATGCAAGTTTAATTTAATATTTTGGGAAAGGATTTCAGGCAGTAGCCTCAAGAAACTCAGAGAGAGATAAGACTCTGAGTCTTGTAAGAAGTTAGTCAAACATATGAACCTGTAAGCTTACATAACCTTGGGTCAAAGCAATAAGTTCCTGGAATGTCAATTGCTGTGAAAGTAAATGACCAAATTGCTGATGGCCTTCAGGAGTTTTGCATGGAAAAGATCAATAAATTTCACTCCTCATTGATTTACATGGGCGCAGATCACGGGGAGGACAGGGGGACATGTCCCCCTCTCCCCTCCCCCCCCCCCAATGAGAAAACCTGGGTGCTGACTTTTGTGGAGTGGCCAATGTTGTTCTATGGGTGAAGTGCATTATCATTTCAAAGTACGGTAACTTCACAATTTGACCATTAATGTTGTATACACAAGAAAGCCTATTATTAAAAAAGTTGAGGAGTTGTCCATTTAAAAGCAATAGACAACTTGGCTATTTAAATTTGTCCTGGTCTTTTAAAAATTGACGTTGGCATTTTAAAAAAGACTTGTCTTTTGTAGTTGTGAACAGTAGGCTTAGTTGTCTTTTAGTGGTTAAAGAGTTGCGTAGTATTTCCCTTGCACGTGTGTTATTGAACACGTGTTTATATTGTTCATACTCCTCTCTTGATAAAGCCGGCTCACCTCATAATGTGTAACATAACGAAATGCTCATTCATATAATAAGAGAAGTTATATACTCAGAAATTTCATATTTATCATAATACTTGCCCCAAAACATGTTGTTACTGTCTACTTCTTTCAATATAACCATAATCTATTAGAGACAATCGAGCACTCGAGACCACGACCAAGTCTTTAAACCAGCAAAGGATTGTCGCAAATATGTTATGATTGTCGCGAAATTTTAGAAGCATGGCCTTGACTTTCCGATACATCCGGAAATTATATGGAACTATCAACCAATCAATTTCTTCAAGAGATATTGGAACATATTTTCATTGGGCAATTATTCAACCTTGACCTTTTATGTTAACATTTGACCCAAAGTTCAATTTTACATCAGAAAAGTGAATGAATGAAAAAAAAAAATGGGTTTGCTGATGGAAATTTGTGTTTTGGTTATCATTTCCCTTCTACTCAGATGGTCAACATCTCAGGGATCTTATTCAGGTACACGAAAAAAATTGTTTCATGTTTAGAGATCTACTTTTGAATTGACATATTAACCACAACAATGTTTCTTAATTCAGAAAACTTAACAATTTAGAATGATTTTTTTCAGGACAGGGTAAACCACCTATGTTTGGTGATTATGAAGCCCAACGCCACTGGATGGAGGTAACAGTCAATTTACCAGTTAAAGATTGGTAGGTATGGTAATATATCAAATTGATCTTAGTCTATGACATTGTGGTATTTGTGTGATAATTTTTAGACAAGCTTATATGGCTCAGTTGATCTGAGGTAAAGAACCACAGAGCCAAATAGAACACAAAGGTGATGTTTTATTGTTCAAATTTGCATTAAAACTAAGGGTAACTGTTTATGAGAAACATATTGGACAGAATTTACATATCCATTTTAGTAGTTTAAGATATGCATTTCTTGAATTGTGATAATAACAAAGTATGATTGATTAAAGACTCATATGATTTAGATGTAACTGTAACCTTATCATTTGTTACAGGTATAGAAATACAACTGAGAATGATTTATTGTACTGGGGTTTGGATTACCCCCCTTTAACAGCATATCACAGCCAAATATGTGGATTCATGTAAGTAATAAAGCTTAACTCTTTGAAGATGATAAACTTAGATGATGGCTGAATTTGGATGTATAGAAACAAGAAGAAAGTGATTTAGGTTTTAACATGAATATTGGCATGCTTTTGAGAATAGTGCAAATCTATGTACTTTAAAGTGATACTATGTCTTAGAGTAAACATAAAATTTAAGTTCTCAAGAATGGTCAATATTTTAATCAGCAAACTTACCTGGTGTCATAAAGTTACAACAGAATCCCTGTAAAATCTGGAAAACTGATAAAACTAAGTAATTATTGAAAAACGCTTAATCAATATTAAGTGTTTTTCAATAGTTAATTGCATTTTTATGGATAATTTATAAGTTTTTTGGATTTTTCGGATTATATAAGTATTCTGTTATGTTATTTATGACACTAGATATATCTACTGGATGAATATAAAGTAAATGTTGACACATGTTCAGACCACTATTAAATGATTTTATTATTTTAGTGCTCAGTATGTCAATCCAGAATGGGTTAGATTGAATACATCTAGAGGACATGAAAGTTATCAGCATAAACTATTTATGAGATATTCAGGTACATATATATCTTTAATTCTACTATATGATTGCCATTGGGAGATGTTGGATCAAGGAAGTAGGCAGGGATACCTTTGTATAGTTTAATCTACCTGATTTAAATGCTTTGGTTTTTTATAGAAAGGGTTAAATAGGTGTATAGTTTAAGAAGATATTAATTGGACAAGGTAATTGTTGAGCATAAAAATTTGCCTCCAGACTATCGTCTATAGATGTTAAATTTGTGGGTGGTGATGATTGCTTAAAAAACAGAAAAGAATATTAACTAATGTTTTAGGTTGAACTTTACTTGGTGAAGTATTGGAGAATGTGGAGCTTTGTATTTCATGCCATTGCTAAATTTGTATCCAAATTGCCAAATTTGTATCCAAACTGCCAAACTTTTATTCTACTCACACCATATTTGTATTTCAGTGTTTCTAGCTGACATATTGGTATTTCTACCAGCATGTTTGTTGTATTACATATCTCAAGATGAAGTTGAAGATAAGTCAATGGTAAGGTTGCTATTGAACATGTAGTAATTCATGTGGTATTTAAATATGATTTGCAGGCTGACTTCAACTGATCATCAAAATATACCCTGATGTACATAGAGTAAATAACATCAGGGTACATTTTCATATATTGGTTTGTCAGAGAACAATTTAATTTGCCTGATTTACCTACCCTTTATCAATCTCTAGCTGTTACTATAACTGTTTTAAATGTATTGCATGTTATAGTCAGCTCAGATATCTATAATAAAACAGTGATGTAGAGAGACTTTTATAAGCTGACGATATTAACTGTAATTCATATATTAATGTGCATTGATATGTAAATATTTTTTTTTTTTTCAGATTTATGGATTAATGTGTCTATTACTATACCCTGGTTTGATTCTCATAGATTATGGTCATTTTCAGTATCCTTTAAAACTACACAGTACTCTCTCTAAACTAGTAACAACTTAAAGTAACATATTCATCGTGTGTTTTGATACTTTCTCGCTCTTTATGTAGATGCTGGATAGCTACAGAAGTCAGTCAGATGATATTCAGAAGCAATTAGGATTTCCAATATTAAAAACTAGTTCTATTATATGACATAAATGGTCTTTACTGATATAAGTATATGATCAAACTTCATTTTCTCTCTTAAAGGAACATTTTGGGGTTTGATTTTAATTTTGAATATATGTAAATAGTCTGCAGTAGTACTCGAAAAGTATGAAAATCGCGTAATTCCTTTAAAAAATACTTAAAACTAGGAATTTTAGTATTTCTATATATGTCTTTTCTATAGATCATAGAGTATCTTAGAATGACGAGTCATCATTTTAACATTCAAATACGGATAACACACATGGATTTGAAGACTCAAATTTCGACGGTGAGCTGTGAACATTATCACTGATTGGCTTAGTTAACAAATTCCTGTTTCTAAAGTATGATTATTCAAAAATGGCACTACTGTCTCTGTAAGAATGTTACTGAAATTGGAAAAGATGGTTTAATATTTACTGGTTTTTGGTGTGAATATTAATGTTTCTCCTTAACCTCACTCTAGATATAATGGTATCAGCCTGGGATTAATGATTATGGCTGTAGCCAGTTTAGGTCTCAAACAACAAATTCTTGGCGCAATATTTTTCACATTGGCTTTAAATTATAAACATATGGAATTATACCATGCTCTTCCCTTTTTTATGTATTTATTTGGTGTAAATATACATACTAACTCTATGAAAGGGTATGTAGACCTTTGATGTTTATGTTTATAGTTGATCATGTTGTCAGAGTTAAACTGAATTTTAAAATGAAATGTATTGATACTTTGCTTTCTTTTCTTTCAGAGTGTTTCAAATAGGAAAAATTGGTGTAGCTGTGATATTAACTTTTATGTTATGTTGGTTGCCATTTTTATCTGATATCGATTCATTCAGAAATGTTTTAATTCGTTTATTTCCTTTCAATCGGGGACTGTATGAGGTAGGTTTAAAACATTTCATTGAAATTTAAGCACATGTTTGCTGATGAAAGATTGTATTCTAATGGAGCTTGTTTCATGTTTTTATTGTCAAGCATAATAACTGTATTATATCCAGTATTTTGAATGTTGAGGGCCACATGAATTATCATGGATCCATGTGGGATTGTTGTCCAGTAAGCACTTAAGATCATGGAGTTCAATTCCCCTCTACAACCAATACCAAAGATTTTATACTTAAATTTTTCAATATCTATAAAAAGAGCATAGTTCTGTAAATATAATCTTTATGAGTCAACTTAAAAAATTTGTGAATCCATGTTGCTTCACAAAGAAAAAGTGTCATTATGTTTCTGGCCTTTTGTGAATAATGATCTGTTTTAGGATAAAGTTGCTAATCTCTGGTGTAGTTTATCACTGGTTATTAAATTAAAAAACATTATGTCTCAACAAGCTCTAGTAGTTTTAAGGTAGGCTATATTGTTTTATGTCTATATTGTCATTCTTAACTGAAACTTTATACAGTTATAAACAGCTGTAGAGTTTATAAGAAATTAAGTTTTCAGCTAGATGGTTAGATGCTTAACTCTTCATTCAGAACAAAATCATTTATTGAAATGTGACATCAATATCTCCTGTGATGATATGTGATAATTAGATATTAGATAATGTAAAAATTGAACATTTCAGTTTTCTATCAACATTAGTAGGACTTGTACCATCTGCATTTCATTTGTTATATAAACCTACCTTAACTAACTTCAAATATTCATTGGTAAGTTGTCATGTTATTTACATCAAATGAAACGTAGTTGGGTGGTCAACGATTGTATTTATAGATTTGGAAGTGGTTTTTTTCCCCCCAAATTTCGAGGATTTGCTTTAAGATGTATGTCTTTGAGGACTTCGGTTCAACCAATTTAATCAACCATTCCGTCAAGCATGAGAAAAATATAGTTTTGTAACCAGCCAGATTGTTCAGTTGCATTTTTTTACTTTTGTTTGAAACATTCACCAAATGTACTTATATTTTTGTATTTATTATAGGTGAATTCATCACTAGTATTTTTCTTGTTTTCATTTCAAGTTCATGAGAAATCCATATTAATTCCAGCATTGTAAGTATTTTTGAGTATTTTTGAAAAATTGTTTAAAAATAAAAAATTGCGATTAAACATCCATCCAAGACTGATATTTGTGAAATGTTTATCACATATATTATATTTTAGATCTGTATGTCTATTAGCTGACAAACATCCATATATAGCACTGTGGTTTCTGTCTATTTCAACATTTAGGTAGGTTTTACAATTATTTTGTAAGGTATTGTAAGGCATACTTACAATATAAAACTAGATCAATATTTATGAGACTTTAAGCAACAATGGTAAAATTTGACAAAAGCTTATATTATTGTACCATCGGGACATGTCTTGGAATTGGGGGCCAGCTTTTCAATGAAGGGCATGTAATCAGATTAGCAGAGTAAGAAAACAGTCTTAAGAGGTTTCTTTCTGATTCAGAATTACATCATAATCTTAATTTAAATAGATGTTATTTCACTGTATTCAACTTTTAGAATCATAGTTCATTGCATATATTTGTAATTTCAGTATGTTACCTCTTTTAATAAAAGATGGTTTATTGATACAGTGTTGTGGACTTTCAGTAGTGTTTCTAATATTAGCATATTATTCATCGCAACAACAATTTAGTCACTATACATCTAGATTACAGAATTGGATGAAATTTATGGTAAGTTAATACGAAGACAGGAGCTAAAAGCTTTGCATGTTATTTGGCTAATATAGCTAGAATTTAATTTTCTTTAGAATTGAAAATATGATTATGAATCGATGAATTGCCAAAAGTAGTTGACCTGAATGATTGATTCATATACTAGGTTATTAATTTTGACCTGGTTGTTAAGCATTCAGATTTTAATTTGGTTTTTTTTTGTTTTTTTTTAGTTTTTTTCTTCCATATTTGGAGCAGTTATATTGACAGTTTGTAGTGAAGTTGTACAACCACCACCAAGATTGCCAGATATATTTCCTGTTCTTATATCTGCTTATTCTTGTGGCCATTTCCTATTTTTCTTATTTCTATTTCATTATTGTCAATTCTTTAATAATGTACCAAATTATGTAGAAAAACATCGTAAAGTTTCCCAACATAAAAAGTTTTCAAAAGAGAAAAAAGTGAAATAAAGATACTGATATCAATAATATTCTAGTATTTGGTTATTTGTATAAAATTGAGAAGGGGTTGGTAAAACTCAAGTGGAAGAAGTCAAACTGTTGTTTCTAACCCATAGCTACTAATAAACAGTCAAACTGCAATCTAACTTTATCAATTGTTTGATCCTTTCTTGTTTCCTCAGCATTTCTATTGAGTTGTCAACTAGCGTTATGGAAGTATTGCGATTTGTGGAAATTTTCAACATTAAATTTAGTAGAACATTCAATTAACGATTATATCCAGCAATCATCTCTACAAAATAAATTCTGTCTAGAATTCACCTTATAAATACTGAAAATTGTCAAAATCAACTCTTCAAAATTTATTGTGTAATACTTAAATTATAATTTTTAAATACATGCAAAGTCAATATCATTAGCTAAAACAATTACTTAATAATGCTGCACTTTCACCAAGTTTCTTTGATTCTGTAATTGTCTTATATTTTGAGAGAACAGCAGGGACATCCAAAGATAGTCCTATAGCTTTCATATTATCATCTTGATGAACTAGAGTCCCAATACAGACAATTAACCGGAAAGCTGCTTCATTATCAATATTTCCGTCCAAAATTGAGCCTGCAGCAGACAAACATTGCGACTTTCCCTCTTCATCAGATGTTCCTAATAAGGCAATAGAAAAATTTAGAAGTACCGTTGCTATGGCTTTCTGTATGTGTTTATTAGTTGAATTTTTTAACGGCAATAGGGCGGAGATGATTTGATCACGATTTTCACAATTACTCATGGCACCTTTTGATTGGCTGAAAGAATTAGCAATGATTCGAATTGCTAACATCTGATTGGCTGTTGGTTGATCAGGTGATAGGTATTGATAAAGACCCTCTAAGAATCCTGGTTTACTAGTAAATAATGTGTTAATCTCAGGAGATGTGATACGTAGTCGTAAAATATCTAATGCTGGGAAAACCACATCTGAAATATAAATGAAGCTATTTGTAAATCTGTTATCCTTAGAATAAAAATACTCCTTTTTTTACATCTATGAATTAATTTTCTTAATCAAAATTCTGACACATGAATCATATAAACAGAGACAACAAGTATTTACTTACTTTCTGGCCATAACAACAATCTACATAAGGTAGCTATTTGTTTATCTGTTGATGTTTGAGCCGTTATAAATGTATAAAACTCCTCTAATTCACTCTCACTAAGTTTTTTATCACTCTCTACAGATTGGTTAAACTCTTTTAATTTATCTGAAAATTCAAATCATATTAGTTGATTATTCACTGAAAATTTATTTGTTTTGAAAAAAAGAGCTATATATTGAAATGCAGTAAGGATCTAAATTTTATAGAATAAGTCAATATCATCTTACTTGCAATAAAATATTTCAATAAAAAAAAAAACAGCTTAGCTAATCTTAAAACTTACTCATGATTTGTTGAGGATTAGATTGAGATAAAGTAAGATAGATTGTCACAGGGTAATAGGTATTATTTAGTTGACTGGTACTATTATTAGCTCTATAACTACCACTTCCTATAATAGAATAAAATATACACTAAAATATCTTCTCACTGTATAAGGTAGATAAACTATGATCTTCAAGATTCATCTTTTTAAAATACGGATGCTTCGGATTGGCATGACATTATTCTGTCATCCGAATACAAATCTTCTGTGCAATAAGGTACATATTTGCTAGTTGATAATGTTAATCATTTTCAATTGGTGATATTTCATGTAGGGCCTAAATGAAATACATTTCTCTTAATATTATTTAACTATAACCTATTTCATTTCTTTATTTCTCAATCTTTTTTCTCCTATTTTTTTAAGATGTTTGGTGATAAAAACTATTTGTAATTAATTTGATTACAGGCTAAAATATCATAATATTATAACAGACCTGTAAAAGGGTCCGCTCCATGAGGTTGTGCTATACCAGAATTAGATTGATTGGTATAGGACGGTATGTGACGTCCTGCTCCAGTGAAAGGGTCTCCACCACCAACACTACTACCATTGGCTGCTGGAGCACTGCCTGGTATATATCTTCCACCACCTTGATAAAAAAATATGAAGAAGATAAGAGTAACACAACTGATAAAGAAATTACACTTATTTTCATTGAAATTATTGGATGATTCAATTTGCAGTTTCTATTATTTTGACATGCAAATCCCAGAAATGCACCATCATGACAATTTCACTATCTGTTGCGATGAGGCAGCACACAATTGACTTGGTGTTTATTCATTCTCATCTTTAATAAGCATTATATTTGAATTGCTATTGGCTAACAAAATAAATGAAAATGGAACTGCCATAAGGATTAAAAAATAAGTTAAATTATAAGCTGTATTGTACATTAGCAGAAAGAGCAATGCTAATACCTAATTCCTACATCAATGAAATCTATCATCTATCTATACATACTTGTAAAAGGGTCCCCAGCACTGGGAGCACCTGTATTCAATATAACACCTTTAGTATTATCAACTATAAAATTAGCTACTTGGTCAAGAAACAACTGTGATAGATTATTGTCATCTAAAAAACGTTGAGCTGCAAACCAAGGATCTTCTGTTGTATTGTAGGGTAGTTTTAAAGGAGGTTGACCTTCTTGTATATCCACAGTGAAAACGTAATCATATTCCTGGAAATATAGTTTTATGGACTTATAAAAAATGTGTGGGGCATTACACTTTTAAAGCCCTATTGATGGAAATATTTCAAATTTAGTTATACTTAAGGATATGAATGAAAAACTCTTTAGCCAATATTGTTTCCTCCACTAATCAGGTACTCAATTTGGTAGCGTCTTACTACAGTCTGAAGCAATTCAATGTGGTACAAAACGTGTCACACTGACAGCTCTTACCTGGTATAAAACAATGCGCCCTCAACAACCTATCCCTTAAAACTACTCATAGAGGGTGAAGGCATTTATTCCAAGATTGATGCGCCCGCAAATCAACTTGATCACGGGATGCAAAAAGAAAACAATGGTAGAATTCAGCTTCCTTCGATGAATGTAATAGAATGGGTGAAGCCAGATGTTGAGAATCTATCATATGACTCTGTGGGCACAATACAGATACAGATACAGATTTCTGTTGAGAGTGAATTTAAGTTTACGTAAAACACCAATCAATTTATAGGCAGACTTACAAATCGTATCGATATGGATCGACCATTTTAGATCATTCGATAATGTGATGCCAAGATGTTTATGGAATGGTACGAATTCTAAAGGTTCCTGATCGAGAATCAAGTTTGGTAATTGGCTTATGGGTTTGGTTGAAAAAAGGACTACTTTGGTTTTAGAGGGGTTAAAGCTAACAAGCCAGTCACTGGACCATTGATACAATTTAGAAAGATCATTATTCATAGAGATTTCAATTTCAGATATAAGTGACTTCGTGCAGCCAACAGCTGTGTCATCAGCAAACAATCGCGGTAAGTTTTGAAGAACGTCTTGAATGTCATTTATATAAATGAGAAAGAGTAGGGGGCCTAGCACAGATCCCTGAGGGACGCCAGAATTTAACAATTCTGCCGGTGATAAAGCATCATTAAGAAATACACGTTGGAATCTATTAGTCAGGTAACTAGATAACCAGTCAAGAAACTTACCACCTATTCCATACTTTGACAATTTTAAAATAAGACCAGGATGGTACACACGATCGAAGGCTTTAGATATGTCAAAGAACGCGAAACATGCGAATTGTTTCTTTTCAATTGGAACTAGAATGTCATTGTAAATCTCAATCAGTTGGTGAACTTTTGAATGGCCTGGTCTAAAGCCGGATTGATAGGGATAGAGTAGTTTGTTTTCGTGAAAATAATTATAAAAATGTTTAAAGATTACTCTTTCAAATAATTTACTGATACAGCTCAGTAACGAAATTGGTCTAATTACTTACATCCCAGGATTCTCCTTTCTTATAAAGGGGCATAACCCTCGCTTCCTTAGTGATGGGATAGTACCTGATTCAAGGGATTTGTTAAATAAGAGGTGAAGAGGGTAACTAATAGAAGATGCAGTTTCAGTGTGACAAGTTGATGCATTGTAAGGCTTTAAAGTGAATTCAACTTGCTTTGAAATACTAATGTGAACATTACAATAGGCATTAGTATTCCTTCAAACTGTCGGTTTAAAATGTGAAATGGTTTCTGGGAACAGTTTCTAGCCTATGTGACAAACACGCCACAATCTCACATACTACAATCTGTGAGTAATCTCTAGATATAGTAAGAGATGAACTGAGAGATTTGTAAATGACAATGACATACCTTTCCATTATATAAAGATTTACCAGAAGAAGCTTGAGTCCCACCAGATCCACCAACTATATCTCCTATTTTATTCCATTTACTAGCTGCAGAATCCCAACAATATAAATATACTTTACCACCATCTTTTATCATTTTATTCTGGCCTTCTTTTACTCCTGTCAGAAAAAAATCATGAACTTAATGATTAAAATGTCATTTTAAACTAAATAATCTTTTAAATTAGACAAACAATATTTCTGCTATTCATTTTGAGAATAGCTATGAAGTTGAATTCTATATAACAAGAGAATATCTTGTATAATTATCTATGTATTACATAATTAATTAGGTCTAACTAACCTGGATTAATTAAAGCCTCTGGACCAGGTAAATCTTCAACATTTATATCTCCTATCTGTGTTTGTATAGTAGATCCTGCTATCATTTCATCAAATGCCTTCAATTCTTCAGGTGACGCTATTCTATCAGGATTCTTGGTAAAAACTCTTATAAAACCATCACTAGAAATATTAAACATCAAAATGTTTATTATATATCTAAGTCTAAAATATCAAGCTAAGAAATTGATTTATCTAAAAGACAGGTTTTGGAATTTCTTCTCCATATTCAATGTGAAATTTTAAATAACACCATTAAAAGAACAGGTGCGGCTTTTTTGGTGGTTGATTTTAGACTTGAATGTAAATAGTCTTCAGAAGTACTGGAAATGTCCTTTAAAAATAATTCAAGCTAGTAATTTTACTCACTATTTCTATATATGTCTTTTCTATATATCACAGAGTATCTTAAAATGACGATTTGAGGGCACAAATTTCGATGGTGAGCTGTGAACACTATTACTGATTTGCTTAGCTAATTATTCCCCTTTCTGAGACTAAAGTATGATTGCTCAAAAAAAATGGCCCAGAACTAGTAACAAATTGTGAAAAGCCAAAAGATCTTTTGTTTCTGGTTTTCTTGAACAAATAGAAATTTCAATCATCTGATCTGATCTTAAATCATAATAAAAAATTACCTGGCCCCAGACACAATATCACCATTAGGTAACGTACAGACACTCCATATAGACTGTGTAGGGTGTGGTATAGTCTGTACACAGTCACCTCCCTTCCATACCCTTACAGTCCTATCTTCACTACTAGTAACAAAGTCTTCACCATTAGGCAGTAACGCTATACTATACACATAGTTAGTATGACCATAGTAGGTAGCTATACAATCTCCAGTAGTCAGCCAGCGTTTGATTGTAGCATCATTGGAACATGATAGAAACTCTCCTGATCTGACACTAGCAAGACCTCTTACACAGTCTTCATGACCTGGAAAGAAATCGAAGATTTGTCAGGACTCGATAATACGCCTTTGACGATTACTGTGATATATGCAATCTATAAGCATATTGACACGCATACAAAATAGTGTAGGCTTCCAATTTCTTAGATTTTACTACTAATCTTTACTTTATTATTGCCTTAGTATGTACTACCATTTTTATTTTTTTAGCTTACCTCTAAATGTCTTTTCACATTTACCAGCTTTCCACATCTTAATAGTTCTATCAGCTGAACCTGTTAACATGACACCATCTTCAGACATCGTAACTACAGCCCACACTGCTGACTCATGACCTAAAATAGAGCTTCACATTTGACCTTTCTGCAATTTATTTCATCTTTTGATTTTCAATTATTTCTCACTACATTCTTCTAATGTTTGAAAAACTATTATGTGCAGATCAAGTGTCAAATTGGAACTGAAACAAATATATATTTTGATATAGCTTGATTTCAACCTTCTGTTGTTATTATCTTAACAAATTCTATTATGCTATGGTATTGTTCTTTTGTTTTTTTTCTGAATTAACCTGCTATAATAAGAACTACAATAATGAACTTCTCCAAACCTTCAAGAGTCATAACACACTTTTGATTCAACCAGACTTTTGCAGTTTTATCCCAAGATCCACTCACAAGGAAACCAAATTTACCAGTTGCCAATGTACATACTGAAAAGAGAAAGATATATTGTCATGCAATAAACTGAAGACAAAAATGCAACTTGAATTACATAAAAGTATTAATGTTTAGTTTTACAAAAGCTGTTAAAAACTATTAAACAATTAACTAATGGCTTATTAGTGTTGACATGACTCCATTCATGTTTAACAATTTTCATTTGTTAGGCATAACGGTTAGATGCAGTTGCCTTTAAAATAGCCCTAGAACATTGAGATTATGATGAAAATATTGGTTTTTAATTTCTCCTTTAATCAAATCATTGCAAATTCAGTTAGTTACATGATAGGCACTTACCAAGCAAATATAAGGATTGTCAAGAGGTTTTCTACATTTTGTATGTTATCAGAGTCACTGATACACATAAACAATTTAAAAAACCTCTTTCAAGTCCCTTTGAGAAGAGAAGATAATCATTGTAAAGAATATAAAAGTCACAATAGACAAGTACCTGAACTAGAATGTCCTGTTAATTTATAAATTGGTTGTGGTGAATCTAGAGTATAGGCCAAGATGGTGGAATCATTGCTACCAGTGAATATCAAACCATTAGGATATTTATCATCAGGTGGCATAACACAAACACTTGATACAAAATTATTATGTCCACTCATAACATGCCCCTCTTGATAGCCATTATCATTTCTGAGAAGGAAATAAGAGATAATGCTACAGATTAATACTTGATTCATTTCTCATCTGTTGTTACATTTAATAAAGCTTTGGAAATTCAGGCTTTTACATTAAACAATAAGATATCTTACACCTACATCAACATAATAAAAGATTGTCAATGACAGGAATGGTAATGACATTTTTAATTTTATCTTTCTAGAGTTATTTTGTCTACAACACTGAGTTCTCTATGCTTATATTTTCATACTTGCAAAGACATTCTTAGACTAACAGTAGTATTTTGAGGCTGCTATTCCAATTCTCATAAAAGTAACAGATAAAATCTTTTAAAAAATTTACTTTGCTCAGATAATATTCTATTGGATCTACTATGATTATAAAATAAATGGTAGAAGAAATTAAGAGAATGAAAATGCACTAATTGAACTCTGATTTTTGGATAAATAGCTTATGATCGTACTCGATAGGCATCCAAATTCGTGCCGTCACATCTCTTGATCCCGATAATATCCCGTTTTCTGGATAAAGAGTAGAACAGACGGCTCTAACGTCTTTTTCATGACCAACAACATTACAGCGCAACTTGTAGGGCGCAGCCATGTTTGTTAAGAAACATCATCGTATTGTTAAGTCTACTGACTAAAGCCAGCATATCCTAAAAGATAAGTAGAAAGAGGATAAGTACTGTTGAAAAATTCTATATTTATTTAAAATCATGGTCGAACACAGTCATAGATATAACAAAATTCAACTCAAATATTTTATTTGGCATAACATTTGCTTTGGGATAACAGAAGTATATATGTTATAGCGAACATGCCAATGGGCGGAAGTAAACAGAGAGTTCCACTTGTTCAAGAAAAAAAGCCAAAGGAAAATGTCAGGAATAAAAAGAAAAAGAGGATCAGAAAGTGATACAGACGATAATGCAATATCGGCTGATGGTATGTTTAAACATTGGTTGATTGCATGCTCAGTGTAGCTTCAGAATTGCAATCATCAACCAAGACTCAAACAAGAACCATTATTCCCATCAAACTCCTCACTGACAACACTCAACGTGGAGTTACTGCCCCTAAATTGCTGTAATATAGATTAAGCAAAGAATTCTTCACTCAATCCCAACTATTTACATCCTCAAAAACACTTTTATTATCCAGACCTCATGAATAGAATTACTGCTATGATTTTTCAAACAAAAACAAGACAATTCAAACCAAATACAACTGATGTTTGTTTGATGGTAATTATGTTTGATACCCGTTGTGAAAATCGTGTCTACGACTTACTCATGGGCAAACATACAGACAATATTCAGTACTTCATAACTAAAGGACGAGACACAATGTTTTTCTCAAAAAATCGTCAGTGTGCGTTCGTAAACAACAGGCCTACAACAAAAGTGATTGGGATATATCTGGCATGTTTGGTTGTATGCATACAGACATATTGTTGTGATAGCTCTGCAGAAATCTACAGGAGGGGCCTAAGTCCCCATAAAAAGTGTGCGCTGACTACACGTCCCAATATTAAAATGTCATAGAAAAACCTGCATTACATCAAAAATCTGTTAATGTTAACCAGTTTTAATAAATTTTGCTAATTTTACACCTGGTCAAGGTGAAGGTTGGAGAAGTTGTGAAAATTGATGTCAAAATTTCTAACAGAAATTAACAGCATTCACTCTATAAACACAAAAATCACTTATCGAACGAGGTATGAGACCAAGACTTCTTGAAACAAATAGGCCTACATACAGCTGAACACAACTTGGAAGAAGTATTTCAACAACTATCTGTTTATGCTTTAAATATCAGAACATGCTTGAAGCTGTAGACTACTGCTTATCTTCTTCTTTGAAATTAAACTTTATTGCTAACTTTTGATGTAGTCTACCATATATTGATCACAATATATTCTTATGGATTTCAGTTAAGGAAGAAGATGGAATGGATTCTCTGCCTGCATCGAGATCTGCTGGCCGAGTAAGTCTTAGTAGATTGTAACGTTTAGTACTATAGTATTA
The DNA here is from genome assembly GCF_000327385.1 of Lottia gigantea. Taxonomy (NCBI): domain Eukaryota; kingdom Metazoa; phylum Mollusca; class Gastropoda; family Lottiidae; genus Lottia; species Lottia gigantea. Next base: position 2,880,236 of record NW_008706746.1, read on the forward strand.
TTCAATATTCAGTGTTTTATGAAAACTTTTTATTGAAGAAATCATCAAACAAAGTGTATATTGTGATAGTTTTTGTACCTTTATGTGTGGCTAATAAGCTAATAACGACATAATTAGAGGATATAAAGATCAAACTGAACCAATACACTATGAAATACGCATAAAGCATTATATAAATGCTTATTTTCTGAATATTTATCATTTGACATTTATCATGCTGACAATGTTGTGAGGAAGTGACAAATCCTGTTTCTGAGGCTGTGAGTCAAGGTCTGGAATCGGGAATATTGAACCTTATATAAGCTTGCCCTCATCAGTTTGGTTCAATGGTTCCATCTTATATTTTGATCATTTGCAGCTTTCTGATTCATATTTAAAAAAGAATAAGCTGATATAGATTTATTCCTAACAAAAATCACCTGTTCCATTTGATTTTATTATTCTCAAAGGTATCATGGATTTATATTTTTCAGGTCCGGAAAAAATCTGCAAAAGTTCTTGAAATGGAAGAATTTGAGGAGGCTGAGAAAAAACAATATAAAAAGCCTGATTCAACTAAAAAGCAAGTCCAACCAGTACAAACACCTACTAAGAAACTAAAAATCAAAACGGAAGATGCTGAAACTGTTGAGCCTGAAATAGAAACAAAGTCAACAGAAGTAGAACCCGAAGAAGCTGTGGTCACAAATCCAGTTACTCCTCCCACTAAAAAATCAGGCAAGAGTAGTGTTATCAAGTTACTACTGAGTTCACCTGCTGTACCAACAACACCAGCAGTTAGCACGAAAAATGTGACTAAATCAAAACAAGCAGAAGTTAAAAAGGAACCAGAATCTCAAGGAGTTACAGCAAGTACAAAAAAGGCAATCAAATCTAAAGTGAAAATTAAAGATATGACGTCCCCTACTAGGACTGCTCCTCCTGACACACCTTTACAGATTGATACACAAGCTGATGTCAAGCCAACTATACCCTTGACACCTGAGCCACTAACCACCCTGATACCTCATTCAACAATTTACACCATGTCTGAAATTGCATCCATATCACCAGCCCCTTCACAAGATGGAAGCCTAAAAATGAAGTTGATTCTGTCACCTAAACAGGAATCAACTGACATTCCTGAATTTAGCATGCCTGATGCCACACCTGTGGTCAAAAGTATTAAGAAAGTAAAGAAGAAGAAGGAAGAGCAACCAACTGAAAGTACATCAGTACCTTCTACAACCAACAGCAAATCCCCATCAGAAGCCATGCCAAATCTTGCTGCATTAGTGAATGCGTCTGCTACCAATGAAAGTGTGCAAAAGAAGAAAACTATTAAACTGAAGAAGTCAAAGAAAGAACTTGATTTTGTGTTTGAAACATTGAAGGACACTTTTGATCCCCATGATGTAGATGAAGAACCACAACTTGTTATAGCGGATCCATCACAAGAAGTGGAAAAGAAGAAGAAGGTTGGAAATAAGTTAAAGAAGAAGGCAAAGTCAGCCCTAAATGATAATGGAGGTATGGAGAATTTTTTTTTGTAAACTAAAAACAGTGTGCAATAGATGATTAAAACAATTCCATCGTGCCCAAGAAGTTGGTCAATTTGTTCTTGGATCAATAGAACCACAGACAGAAAACAATATCTGTAGTTCCTGGAATTTAATAAAAGATACAGATTGAAATACATTTTAAAACAATTATTCTTTTTTTTGACATTATGAGATCAAGTTTTTCTCAAATAAAGCAAACTTGCAAACAGAGGCTCAAGATACCCTTAATCAAATAAAAAGTCTAAAGAAAACTCTTTCATATCTGATCAAAGTATAGCATATGGTAAACCCATGCTTTATTTGGGAATTAGAATTACTATATAAATGGATCTGAAAATTTTGTATTTTACAGAGAGTACAGTGGGACCAGGAGGAAATATTGCTACACACTCAGTTGGAATTGATAAACAAGTTTTTAAGAAGAAAAGAAAACTTAAGACTGAATATCGTAAAAAGGTTTGGATTATTATATTTCAACAGTATAAAGTAATCAAACTTAAGATTCAAGTACTGTTTAACATTTTTTAGATAAGATAATTTTGATTTGACAACCATGTAAAAAATATAAAATATAAAACATAATCCGTAAAATGTACAATTTTTGGAAATGTAATTAAATTGCTAAAAGGGAGTATTAGAAGATCTGCATTGAAAAATTTTTTATGAATGAAACGTCAATGAATTTGTATTCAGATTGAAAAAAGTGGGTATTAAGTCACATGGTAAGGGGGTTTTTAAATTCTTGTGGAAATTATAAAAAAGGGTTTTATTAATCTTCTTATGGGAAATGAATAGAATTTTGTCTTCTTATTTATAGCCAAAGATAAAGAAAAATAAACGGCCACCAACTGCTTATACATTATGGTGCAATGCCCACAGACATGAAGTTCTCAAAGAAAATCCTAAAATGGGTGAGCGTTCTTAACTCTGAAAGGTTTTTAATCATTTCTCTATTTGCAGGGACAGATTTAATTTTTTTTATGATAAAATTTTTCTAGGAAGTAATCCCATAACAGGTCTTAAGTGGCCTTCAAAGTATAGCTATCACTACGAATAAGAATAAAAAATTAAAGCAAACACATCACTCATGCAACTGAGTTATGTTCGGGACTCACGACCACTGTCATTTCACAATCTGTTAATTATTGCTTTGGTGTGAGGGCACCTTAAAATGATGATTATTTTTAAACTATTTTTAGATTTTTCTCAAATGAGTCGAAGACTAGGTGTTATATGGCAAGGTTTATCTAAAAAAGAAAAAATGGTAAGATATTCCACTAATTGTCTTGTATGAATAATCTTAGACATTCTTTCATGTTAAAAAGGCACTAGAAGGTGTATAGGTGTTTTAAGAACTGTATATAGGTGTTTCTATTGGTGCACTGGAACCCTAGAAAGCTCTGAAAGTGATAACATCAATTGCAAATTTTGGAAGAAGAAATTGCAGTTTTTTGATAACATTAACTGATATAATTTTTTTGCATTTTGAATAAGGCATGGAAGAGGAAGGCTAAAAAGTTAGCTGGTAAAGGTTCAACTTTGATTAGTACAGGAAAAATGAAGCCGTCAACATCCACACAACCAGCACAATTAGTTCAACAACAAGCTCTAAGTATAGTAACAACTCCCATTGTCCACACGTCTACAGCTCTAAAATCACCCAATTCTCTATCAGTAGACAGAAATAGAAAACAAGCAGTAGATGATACAATAGCAGTTGCCTTCCAAAGGGTAAAATTTTGTGATATTCTAACACCTGAGTTATTTGAGCTAATTCAATGATAATAATTCATAATTCTGTCATGGAGTCACATAAAATGCTGAAAACTGACTGATTTGTACACTACTGAACTCTATCTGCCAAGTCATTTTCATTGCTAGAAATTCAAAGTGAAATTCATAATTCTATTTTTCTATTTATCATTTTTTATAATGAAATCTTAATAGAAAATGATTTATATAAGGGAATTGTACACAAAAGTGGAAGGCTTCTAATAAGGTTGAATTTGGTATGTTTTCAGGGTTTAGGAACTGATCCTGTAGATGTGGCAGCACATTTAAAATTAATGGGAGAATCCTTATGTAATATTGGTATGAGATTACAGGAAACTAAAGTAGGTTCATTTCCCCCTAATTTTTATGAAATATTTAGGTTTGTATATTTGTTAGGTTAATCTAAAAATAGAATAATGTATACCTAAGGACATGTTCAAAAAAAAAAAACAAACAAAATAATTTAGTAAGAAGTAAATAGAATGTGATCTAAACTTTGTCCAACTACTAATTACTGTGTTAAATTTATTAGAAATAGTATCTTGATACTTTATATTGTGTGTGAGGCTTACTTTTTTGTTTATGTATCTATATGAGGAATGTAGGTCTTTTCCTTTTGGTATCTGTTTGTTCTTTTGTAAGACTCATTCTTTTAGTCTTTGTGTATTTGTGACTCTTTATCTCATCTCTTGTGACCACTTATAACAACTCGTGTGTCTAATGACTCTTTTATGTCAGTTCTTGACTCTTGTAATGGCTCTTTTATATGTGTTCATGTTTCCCTTTTGTTTCTTTCAGCTTTGATGACTTGTAACTATATTAGTACTATTTAAATGTGTGTTTTGGTTCTGTGAATAAGATTGTGTCCCTTGTATATGATTATTTGGTTCTTGTGTTATTTCTTACTCTATATATCATTAGTTGGCAATTGTATCTTATATTTTTCTGTATTTCTGCTTATTTGCTTGTTTGTTAAAAAAAATTAACATATACCTTATGTGACTCTTTTTAGATAATTAATTCTTATTTTTGACTCATTTTCCAGGGTCATATGGCTGTTCAAGGTGGACTCTCAGTGCTTTTGGACTCATTAATTTGTGCTTGTGGACCTCTTATGTGCTTAACCCAGCAACTGTATGAATTGAATGGTTGTGACCGTAATACTCATGCTAAGACATTAGACAATATAGCCTATATAATGCCAGGACTTTAACCAAGTAGATTTAGTGTTAAGAATGTACACAAACTCATTTTACATACATGCTTCATTTTAATCATCACTTGTTTATTTGTTTTGTTTGGATTGGGATATTTTTAGACCAGAACATTGCTGTTATATATTGCTGGTTCGTTTTTTATCTTATTTGGTAAAGCTGCGAATATTGATACAACAAGAGACCTGAAAAAACCATTGGAATGTCATTACCATGACTTATCCAAATAATTACTTAAACCACAACCCCTTAAGATGAAAACTCTTTTTATAAGAATAAGCAAATATGGATTCCAGACGTACTCAGATAGTGTATAAAATGATAGGTATGCAAAAATGGTTCTTTACAGAATCAGATAAAAAAAATTCTGTCCACACTGTATATTTGAACCTAATTTTGTCCCACATTTCATAAAGCCTCCTGCATGTTGATCTATTTGTTAAAAGTAAGTGAATTTTTAGTCGAAAAATCAGCATCTATTCCAGCTTCTGACAGCTTGTTTTTTAGTTGTTGGCTGGAGTATGGTCATAAAACTTGGCCCTTTTTGCTGCACCTCAGAAGAGGGCTTTAAAACTTCAGAAATTGAAAATGTGGTTTAAATAGACATAAATAAGATAATTTCAATTATCGGCTCTCACACCCTAATACCTTATTTTAGTTATTTAGTTTTTTTTTTTATATATTATCTCATATTGGTACTTTTTTTTTTGCAAAAATAAAAAGTAATATTGAGAATAGTATTCAGTATTTTGATATACCAATGGTTATTGGGATTGTTGAGTCATGGTAGATGAGTTTTTATTTTTACATTTCACATTGCCCTTGAACATTTACAGCTTTAATGTAATGAAGCTCAGTATGCTTTTAGTTGTACTAATTGTTGCATTCCTTAGGACAACTGGCAATACTTATTATTCTTTAGAATCAGTAAACTAGATAATCACACATATCTAGATATCTGACTAATGTAGAACTGTCAATTCCCAAATAGTTTCACTCGTTTGAATCATGTCCATTAAGATAGATTGTGTTGGCATATTTTAAAGTTTGAGCCAGTGCTTCTGAGAGTTGACAAGAGACTTTTGAGCCTGCTGACTCATTTTCCCATCACCACTAAAGATTCCTTTTCCTATTTTTGTTGGTTTCCATTATTACCCAGTTATTTATAGAATATGACTTAAAAGGGATTTAATTAGTAATTGCTTTGTTGTAAAGTGTGAATGGTTTTATTTCCTTAGAAATACACAGTATTCAGTAATTATTGTGGTGTATTAAATTGAAATAAACAATCACACTAACTTATCAAAACTAAATTAACTTATATTTCAAGCCCAAAGAATTAATAGCATATCTGTTAAAATTCACAGAAAAACACTCTCTACAGAGAACAACTTTATCATTCAACAATTGACATCTTATGACATGAGATGCGCACGCAGCTACTACTTCATTTTAGCTCGAAGCTTCTACTGGGAGAACTTCAAACTTTGAAGATCTATCGTTTTCAAAAAGCCACTGGCTATTTAGTGGTCGGTGAAAAATAGACGGGAGAGTAAAATTGCTCGAAAATATTTTCAAATTATACCTTAGGGTCAAATTTAATAGAACAGAAGAGAAATGAAATTCAGTTTTATGTCCTACTTTTCTGTTTCTGTTCTGGCGGTCAGTGCTCTCTCGAGTCTATTTGATGAAGGGTTTCAACACAAGAAGTTACTAGTTGTAAAGTAGACATGTGAATAGCTTCATAAAACAAAGCTGTGCAATGATCCAGGGCCAGTGAACTTATTAAAATGACCTGTTTTGTACATCACAAAGTAGTTTGCACATCATTATATTTGACCAATCATACTTTAGTCTCAGAAACAGGATTTTTTAGCTTGGTCAATCATTAATAGTGTTAACAACTCACCATCAAAATTTGAGCCTTCAAATAATGAGTGTCCAGAGTTGTTGGCGTTTGAATGCTTTAATGACAACTCAGCACTTTTTATACGCCTACATGAAATGGGGGACATATATTGCCGTCACCCATGTAAGTCTGTACGTCTGTCCACAATTGCTCGTAAAAACACTCAAGAAGACACAATTCTTGACTGAATTCGACAAAAATTGGTGTGATCGTTTTTAATCACCCAAGGACGAACTCTATTGAAAATCAGAAAAATTGAATATATTAAGAATGAGTTATTGCCCTTATTTTTAAAAAGCGTTCAAGTTTTAATCTGTAAGCACTTTAGAAGGCCCATTTTCTTTCAGATATTGACGAAACTTTTATTCAGTATGTCCTCAAAAAGTTCAAAGGAAGTGTATGACTGAAGATTGAATATTTCATACTGGTCATTGTTATTGTACTGCTAAATATTTTTATTCAAAATCAAAGCTGCCAGTGGACATATATCACCTTGCCTTGCAAGCTATCTTTTAAGACACTCTGTGATAATAGTACTTCTAAAGACTATTTACATATATTCATGACCCAAATCAACCCCCCAAAATGGAGCACTTGTTCTTATAAAATTCATTTGCCTTCAATTTTGTACAGTATAGCCACATTTACTAAGTTTTTCACTGGGTTATGTTTAAAGTCTGTGGTTCGCCATTTCTGGGAATTAATTTGAGTCTTAAATATATATTAATAGTCTTGTTAATAAAATATACTTGAAACTTTAAATTTCACTTCCTATATATACATCTTTTCTATATATAGCAGAGTCTAAGAAACGAGTCATGCCTTTAAAAAAAACCTTAAAAATGCATGTATTTGAAACGAAGGTACTTTTGATCAAACAGATTGTGAGTCTGTCCCTTAAAGCCCGTAAGTAATTCGAACTATTTAATAATTGTCAGACCTCCTTATTTTACTATCATAACTATACAACAATATCTACATTATCAACATAATAAACATATTTCTTTCTGTCAGTGAGGATCTAATATAGTACTAGGAACTATTCAAAGATTAAAATCAGGATGGATTTCAGACTCTACAACCTTTTTTATACATCATAATTTACATGCAAATTGTAATGGAGAACTCATTCCCATTTTGAAATGTCTATTAAATTTCCTGTACACGACATAACACTGTAACCTCATGAAAATTCAGACTGCGAAATTACAAAGACATAAAGTGTATTGTAGACAGAAAATATGAAAGTTCAAGCTTTCATTACAGAAAAGATATTAAGGGAAAATATAGGCTATTTGATTAGAGAGGAGATTTTCTTGGTGAGCAAACTTAATTATTCTATGTACAATATTTTATCATATTATGTAGTGTAAAGAACCTCAAGAAAGTAGATAACAGGGACAATGACATCAAGATTAAGGAGAGTTTAAGAGTAATATTTTAAGATTATTGATTAAATTGTTTATGGATTAGAAGTAATAGTGCAAGATTTATGTTCTTAGATGCAGTTTATGTCTAATCTAATTTCAATTTTGAGATGAAAAGGGACAAGATATGGCTGTATGATCAACCACAAACCTAGTACATGGGTTAATTTGTGAGCTTTAAGTTGTAGAGCACACTCTCAGTATCACCTTAAAGGTTGTCATTCCAAATTAAACAGTGCTAGCTCACTGATTTTGCTGAAAATTGTTAAGCATTTGAGGCGACTCAAAAGAAATGATGGCAAGAGTATAAAGAAATATTTGTTATTTTAATAAAAAAACAGATTAGTTTCTACTTCAACCATCTAAATATCCCAGACTACATAATTTGTATCACATTGATCAAGGAAGTAGACTCAAATAATAAGATGCTTGAGGACTCTTCCAATACGTAAGATGCATATCTGTATATAATATCTTAAACTTGACTACACTGTTCAATGACCTTATGCCATTAATATGAATACTACTTATCAAATATTTGTGATGATTGTTTTAAATTTTAAATTTTTCAAGTAATTTTCATCCCAGTTATGAAATGAGCTTCTGATTAGCATAGTTTGGATTTTAGCACTTTAACTTACTATTCTTTTGCTTCTTAATGTTTTAGTTTTTGACTACATTTTCGATTGGATTGATGTGGAAAATATGTATACATTTATAGTATTTTTGACTTGCGACTTTGTTGACTTCTGGGCAATAGTAATTGTTTTTTTTCGTGTCTTTGACAAACTGAAGTTTTAATTAGACTTTTTAATTTTGTTTTGGAAAATGAGTTGAACTGGATGGAAGTTTATGCCAGACAAGGTATAACTTAGAAATAAGATTTCTCTTTAATATCTATTAAGATTTATGGTACAAGATCATTCTAATATTTAAGTAACTGTATGTTAGAATTTTTATCGAAGATTTATCTTTATATTAAATAGCTTTCTTACGTGTAAGTTGATTTATTGCGAAGTAGAAATATGCTTTAATAGGTTAATTGAAATACGTCTTTATCAATAAATTTGAAAATTGAAAAAAAATATATATTCGACCATAATTATAATAGCAAATAAATCTTTGAACCTTCAGGTATGTTACTTTAACCTTGATGATAAAAGGGAATGGATCTGCAGTTTTATGTCCTTATTGTCAAAACTGTACCAATTTGGTATCAAATTCATATAAAATGCTTCTCCAAATATTTCAGCCTACAAGTTTAAACCAAATTTTTTTTTTAAATTTGCAGAATATACTCCTTTAAAGTATCAATCTACATGCAATAAAATCATTTGTTATCAGTCTATATTACTGGTTACAGATGTCCTGTTATTTACCTGGACATCTCCTTTAAATATGGAATAATATAGCAGCAGGCTAGAAGTAGGAGTTAAGAGTAGAAACAAGTAGAACTTGAGACCATATTGAAGACAGCAGTATGATGGAAAATCTGAGATATTAGTTGACATTATAGTGAATATCATATAGACAGTGTAACAATAGTCTTACTCTCATATATTTCCATTTCTTACTTTGAGCTTAATGGATCCGTGTAGGAAATGAATTATCTGAAGATGTAAGTATAGTTGTTTTATTTTATCTATGTTATGACAGTAAGACTAACAGGTATATGTATGTATAAGAGGATTATAATTTTAGAGCAGGTCCCACCTGAATCCATCTTCTTAAGATTTTTGTGTTTCTATGGATATTAGGAATACTGCTTTGTGATAAGACTTCACTGTAAATTACACCAATGTGGATAGGTAATATAACTGTTACAAAAGAATATAACATGACAAGTATAATATAGAAACCTTTTGGTTGAATCTCAATAGTATCTGTGTTCTATTGCATTGTGTAATAATTGCATTATTTGTAGTGTTTTTTTTTATAGCTGATAAAGGACTATCATGGAGACATAATTTTCTAACAAAAAAAATGGTTTAAATTTAAAGTGGGAGTATGAAGTAACAAAAATTGTTAGAAAATCATGTCTCCTTTTATCCAGTGGCCAGTGCCCAAACTGAAAGGAATCGCTGGAAATGGCTTCTAATTCTGGGGGGGTAGGGCCTATCTGGTGCTCTCATACCCATTGGAAATTTTCCTGGCTGTAACTTTCGTCTATCATAATGTTTAATAAAAGTACATGTAGATACTAAAGAAAGAATAAAGGAAGACCATCAAATATTCTTCCATAGAAAAGATCATAAAAGATGCATTTTGAGTCATAAAAGTTATGTACTGTAACAGAAAGGTTTTTTTAGTTGACAGTTTTATTTGTATTTTAAAGCAAATTTTGGTACTAGTTAAGCGATGTGATTTTGGAGAATTTTAGGCATAAAGTTACCAGATATAAACTGACTTTGTTAATCCACTCACATCACAAAACTAAATCTGGTTTTGCCTGAAGTGAAATAATCTCAACTTGGAATGATCTGAATTGCCTAACAGGAAATAGGCCCACATAGTTGAGATCAAGTTCAATGCTTGTGACTTTTGAAGGTCATACCATTTTGTTTTTAGATCATATTTAAACTTAATATCATATATTTTATTGAAAAGTACTATGGATAGCTTTAATTAGTTTTATACACGGCTTTCAGGAAAAATACCTATAATGTTTATGGAACAAGGCCAGTTGTTGTTTGTTTTATCAAAGTTACAGTTATTACAAATAAAATTATCAATATTATAAGAAATACATGTATGACCAGAAATAGATATCTTAACACTTGTAAGGAATTAAAACATAGATAAAACTCTGATACATAATCCATAATCCAGTATCAGTTGACAATCATATTCATCTATTCTAGTTGATAATTCACAATTCATAAAAGAGTTTAACAAAATAAAAGTATCCTAGGCTATGAGTCTAGTTTAATATATATTTCATCTTTAGGCCTAAGTGTTATTATTAGTAATATTTCATGGACTATTGTTTCAGGCTCTTTTTTTCACACAATACACCAGAACTATTATATTCCAAGTGTTTTTAACATATGGATAATTCATTTTTTAAGTGAAGAAGTCATATAAGTCTGGCCAGCTGACCAGAGACCAGTAATTTAATCATATATATAATATACTGTCTTATTAAAATTATATAAGGATATAGATACGAGTCAACACAGGATATCATTATTTCATATTGATATTTAAAATGGCTGACCTTTTCTCTTTCCGTCTGCCATTAATTAAAGGGAACCCATTTTAAATTTGCCTATACTATACATAAATGTTTAAACTGTAGTTATTGAGTAATAGATTTAATAAACCTTTTGGCGTCTCAGTCTTAATTGAAGGTAAGTTTCTGGTGCATCTGCTTGATTTTTAGGGTTCATCATTGCTATTTTTCGTGGAATTGTGCAATGGATGTTCAAGTTGAACAAAGTGAAAATTCTAATCCACTCTTAATTCAAATCATTTTGAAAGGATATAAATACACTCGTCCATAGAAATATCTGATTAGCATAAAAAAGTGAATCAACATCCCAAGCAGGTGGTAATTTTTCTGGTCTTAAACCTACTTATTGATGATGAGATAATAATGCTAATTCCATTTAATTATCACCCAATATAGATTGAAACTAGGGTAGGTCCGATTTGACATCATTAGTAAATATAGGTATTGACATATCTCACAGGCAAACTGGAGATACATTGATAGAGATGTGCACTTTGAAATAAAAGACTGAACAGAATTTTCTAACAGAGCTTTCTAATCTTTGTATATATACCATTCAATCTCTCATCTGATTTGATTCCAGCAAGTCTTGAAAATATAGACTAGATTCTGATGCCACTACTGCAAATGTTTTCCTGTTATTCTGAATAAAAACGCAGGATTTTTAGACATAGGACGCAAAAGAGAAATGGTTCAAATACATGCTATAGGTATTCCCAATACATATTCAAAATTTTCTTTGAATTCCAATTTAATTTTACAGATTATGTGATTATGACATCAAACAGGATGTTAAAATTATCGGACATGTCTGGAAACTTCATTTCAATTTCAATTGATATATTTCTTCTGTGATTTATCTACTTTTCATTGATATTCAGACAGCATTTTTATACGCCCTCATGAAATGGGGTAATAAATAATAAAACTTGACATCAAATACTATCCTTTAATACCCAACGTTTCGTCAAAAAAGTTTTAACTTCATCAGGGGAAGAAACAAACTACAAATGGTGGAAGGCAGTTAAGATTAAAATTACAATATGACCTCATAAGGTTTATGACGTCACAATCTTAGAAACCACAAAACAAGAGAAGGGTCAAATCACAAAATGGTGAGGCAATTTGATTCTTGACCTCAGAAGATTTATGACATCAAAATCTTAGATACAACATAACAAGTATGTAATGATGATTTCATGATTTACCAAAAAATCTAAACAGGAAGGGAAAAAAGGGGGGGGGGCCTATATTGCCGTCACCCACGTCCGTCCGTCCACTAATGCTCGTAAATACTCTAGAAGACACAATTCTTGATGGATTTTGACAAAACTTGGTATGAGTGTTGGTAATCACCCAAGGATGAACTCTATTGACAATCAGAAGAATCGAAAAATATTTTGTATGAGTTATTGCCCTTGTTCTTGAAAACGCGTTCAATTTTTAGAGCTCGTAAACACTCTAGAAGACACAATTCTTGATGGATTTTGACAAAACTTGGTATGAGTGTTGGTAATCACCCAAGGATAGACCCTATTGAAAATCAGAAGAATCGAAAAATATTTAGTATAAGTCATTGCCCTTGTTCTTGAAAACGCGTTCAATTTTTAGAGCTCGTAAACACTCTAGAAGGCACAATCCTTGACGAATTTTGAGGAAACTTGGTGTGAGTGTTTGTTATCACCCAAGGATGAACCCTAACGAAAATCAGAAAACTCGCAAAATATTTAGTATCATTTATTTTCCATGTTCTTTAGAACATATTAAATTTTTAGCTCGTAAACATTCTAAAAGGCTCAATCCTTGACAGATTTTGACGAAACATGGTGAAGTTGTTTATTATCACCCATGGATGAACCCTAACGAAAATCATAAAATTCAAAATATGTTTCATAGGAGTTATTGACCTCATTCTTGAAAATTTCAAATTTTAGCTCTTAAACACTATATGGCATGATTCTTGCCGGAATTTGACAAAACTTGGTTTTATTATTCATTCAGTACTGCGCTGAAGATTGAATATTTGCCTTCTAGAGTAATCACAAGCTAAGAATTGAACACATTATCAAGAATAAGGTCAATAACTCATACTATTCAGTATGGCCCTAAAGAGTTCAAAAGAAGTGTATGACTGAAGATTGAATATTTCATACTGGTCATTGTTATTGTACTGCTAAATATTTTTTATTCAAAATCAAAGCTGCCAGTGGGCGTATATTACCTTGCCTGGCAAGTTATCTTATTACTAAGATTATTATAACATAAGCTTGTCAGTTTGACTGTCCAATAAGAAGTTGCACACCTTTATTTGTATAGAAAGTCTGTTGATGATACTCCAATTTGATAAGAGTTTTCATTCCAATTATTCCATTATTTTGTATTTATTTTCTATTATTCCTCTAACTTCAACAATTAAAATAATAGGTATTAACATTGTGGAAAGGATGACAAAGAAAGAAAAAACCAGAAAGAAATCCAATAGCTTTTACCCTGTTCAAATAAATACGTTTGATTGTAGTGTCACAACAACTGAATAAAGGCTGATCCAAACTTCTTGTCCGTAGATGTACCAATTTTTTTATATGTATATACAAATTATTACAATTGGAAAAATCATTTTCCTGATCGTGAAAAGAAGTTTTGTGCAGGTTTGTTGGTGATTGAATTACTTAGATTTATCATTATGGCCATGTTTCACAATAGTATGTGTAGGAGAGCATCACTCATTAATATATCATTCCTCATGCTGCACACACACACCCTTAAACACCTTTACACACCTCTAACCACATTTTCCAACAAGACAAAAAATAGTGTGTCAATCAAAGGAATGGATCCTTAGACTGACTGTAAACATCTACTGGCTGTACACAGACTTCCATTGATTCCATATAATAGTAGGACAATTCAAAGTTTCAATAATAATGGTCGGAGTACATTTCTTCATAGTTACAAAATGAACAATTGAAAGAAAAACTATATTAAGATTGAATTGATTTACTGATACAGAATCAAGTTCATGATGTTTACTGACATTAAGAATCTTGAAAGCTTTAGGTCTATTTTGATTCAGAAATGTAAAGAATTCATTTTTATCTGGGTCCAGTTTTTGCAGCTTAGTCTAAATTAGATTATTACTGTTTCTCAACTTGTGTTCTGCTTTTTGCCAATGATCTTTCCTGGACCTATGGTGCTAATAATGAACTGAATGTTGTTGTGAATGAGATTTTTATGGTGACCCCAGAGGTGTTCTTCTGTGAGGAAGTAGGAAGCTTAGAGTTTGATTAGTAAGGCTTATTGTAAAAGAGGGTTATCATGTGGAAAAAGATAGCTTGCCAGGCAAGGTAACATACGCCCACTGGAAATGATAAAACAGTATTTAGTGACTACAGTATGATTTGTCTCATGTCAAAGAAATTCTTACAGTTTGAATTCAATGATTCCACCAGGTTTTTAAAAATCAATATCAATAACCCAAATACATCAAATAATCGCATCAATTACATGATCACACCATGTTTCATTAAAATTAATTGAAAACTGTAGTCTCTAATGTGTTCACAAACAAATTTTGAGGCATTTTTCTAAAGTCAAGAGCAATAACTCAAAGGCCGTTCATCGAAATATCGTCAAATTCGATCTTGACCAAGATCTCATCAATATAAATGATCACACCAAATTTCATTAAAATCAGTTGAAAAGTGTAGTCTCTATTGTATTCACAAACAAATTTTGACGGGTTTTTCCTGAGTCAAGGGCAAAAACTCAAAAACCGTTCATCGAAAGATCGTCACATTCGAACTTGACCAAGATCACATCCATATTCATGATCGCACTAAATTTCATTAAAATCAGTTAAAAACTGTAGTCTCTATTGTGTTCACAAGAAATGTTGATCGACCGATGGATGGGGCGGGGGCGACGACAATATACGCCCACATTTCCACATTTATCTGTGTCCAGCGCATTCCAGGCTTAATCTAAATTGAGATTAACTTGTATTCTGCTGAAAGTTTTGTCTATGATCTTTCCTAGATTAATTTGACAAATGAGAATTGGACTAAGAAAGAAAATTTAAAAATTACCCAATTTTAATAATCATATTGCAAATAAAACTGTTAATTCCGAGATGTAAACAAGATACAAAGAGCACAGATTCACTGCACTACCTACTGTCCCCTCTGAAAAAATGTTTTTTGGGCTTTGTGTAATAATATTTCATTTGTTTAGTTTTATCACTAGATCCTAAGGGGAAGTAAAAAGATACCCTATGCACAATAATCTGTGAATATGAATCAATAACTGTTTGCTACTTCATGTATGATACTTGATTTAAATTGCAGTGTACTTTAGAATTTCAGAGAATATTTGTGTACTTCTCATTTTAGATGGTTTATTGATAAATACTTTATGTTTGTGCTGATTGAGACAAAAGAATACCTGTCAAAGCAACAATGAATATTCTGAGAGCTAGATCTCCGGCAATTGACATGTTTAATTATAAAACATTGTCATTGACAGGAAGGAAATCAGATATTTGCATTGAAATACCTATTGTTTTTACATGGCAACAGACCACTTAAAGGGCCATTGTCATTTAATTCTTTCCAACCTGATTCAACTAAATGAAACACGAATTTGGCATATATTAACAACTTACAGTATGGTGGGGTTTTTTGTTACATGGTATGTGGTTCTATAGACTTTGGCAAGTTTTTACTCTTTTGTCTGTATTATCTTCTCTAGTAATGTTCACAAATAGTAGAAAAGTTTAACACCTTTCCATGATTACGAAATGTTCTGGAACTTTGTCAAAAACTCAGTCATTATCACCATTGACATTTGGAGATTTTTAATTTTTTTTTATTTTTCTTAAGGGTATGGTATTTTTGACATCAGGCCTGACTGATTCTTTCTCTAACATATTGTAGACTGTTTGGCATTCGCAATAACACAAGCAGATTATTATCCAGTAATCAGGGATATTCGGTAAAGAATTGAAGACCAGAGAAAATCAAACCTTACTTTAGAATATCTATTTGGAAAGAATTTGTTCATATCTTTTCAAACGGGAAGCAGCAAAGCGATGTATACATTATATGACCTCATTTTCAATCTAATGATCTCATTGGTCAGATTTAAATAGCACCACAATCTCATTTCCACACCCACAAAACAATGTGTAGTGGGCTTAGTTTAATACAGGTTAATAAGAGAAAGTCAAAACTAGTATACATGATACGTGTTGTTACATGCCAGTAAATGTAACATTGGAAAATCAAGTTATATGATAATCTGTGTAAAATGACCTTTATCTTACAGATTGGTATTGTTAGACAGAATACATAAAAAGAATAAATAAACTAATGAAAGAATAAATTGTATTTTAGTTGAACCTGACAGTGTGATTAATGTAACAATATAAAATATAATTGATTATAAATTGATTACATTATCTGATCATCAACTGTTATAATGTTATAGGTTATTACATAGATTTTCTTTTAAAAACTGATTAATTTAAAAACTTATATCATCAACAAATAATGTCAAATTGTTTCAGATTAGTAGGTCTTGAAGTAAGCCTGAGTTTGATTTTTGACAAAGATTCTTTTAACTTACTCTTTAAGTGGTATAGAGTCTAGAGCCATCAGCATGAAAAGTCTCAGCAAATTTGATACATGAGTAACTGAACGTATTAAAAGAAAAGTGTTTGATAATTGGTTTAAGGCAAAAATCTGTTATATTCACTGCCAGACAACCCAGAATTTTATTTCATATTCCATTTTCAAAAATGTTGTATAGCAAGTATGATCATAGCTACAGAGAACTGTGTGTTGAACTATGGCAGGTTTCTGCAGTCAGATTGCTGATATTTTTTTAATCCAATCAAATTGATCAGATTACTTCACTGTATTACAGACAAACAGGAACTATTTGTATTGAACTCAGAAATAAGTCATTTAGGTGCATTCCAAACTAAGTATACATGGTCATCTTGACCGTTATTAGTGTATAACATCTAGAAATTAGATTAGTGCAAGTGACCTCAAATTAAATGTATCAATTTCTACTAATTTGTAATAAATTATCATTTGTTAAGTTCAAGTCCATTTTAACACAGTTATTATGTTGATAATTAATATTAGATAATAGTTTATAAATGTTTGATCTTAATAAGGGGGAAAGAAGTTCAGAATTTGTGAAACTATAATTCGACAGTATAATATCAGTTGTGTTCAAACAATTGTTTACTTCTATTACAAGAATTTTCATTCTGTGACATCAACAAGAGTTCTGAGGTTCACGGCTGACTTGTAAGAAAAATGTTAATTTGAAGAATTTTAAGTTTCCAGAAGAGCCAACTTTTCATGTAATTGTTTGTGTGATGTCAAAATACACAATGGCTTCATGTTTTTTTTTTAAAACAAGATGATTTTGATATAATCAAACTATACATTACCTCTACTCATTTCTTTATCTCAATCACTTTCATTGAATGAATCATTGCAAGATGAAAAATTCATCTTTCATATTGAAGTTTGAAAGGTTCTTATTTGAACTGTTTCTTGAGAAGTTTTCATTGTCAACAGATATGTGTTGTTTTACACAGTCTTAATCTTTGAAATTGTTTCATTGTCACAACAGAATTGAGTTATGAGTGATTTTTAACATTTCCTTCACAATATTATTGTAGTTTAAATCCATCACGGGGTGGAATTGACCATTTATAACATTTTCAACATATGGTTGAATGCAATGTTTCAGTTTGATTTGAAATCTGTGAACTATGTTTGGAGGAGTGAAACAGTTATTCATTATGAGTCAAATTAAACATTAGTTTATTAATGGTTTAATGGATTTTGATGTTGTGCTTAAATTTGATTATAAATCAATTTTGAAACTGAGTGGAAGTGAAATTTTTTTTTAGTGAACATTGTAAGATTATGATTTCATGTAAATGATGCCTTTTAGATGAGTTAAACTGAATGTGAACACACCTTAGTTCAATTTTCATAATTAATTCTCAGTTTGTCTATTTTAACACTTGTCAGTTTGAGCTGTTTTCAAATTCCTGACCTATATCTAACAGATATTTCTCCAAGTGTTAGACAATAACAAGAAGTTTAGATTAAGAAAATTAGCTGGGTACAATGACAGGTTGATAGGATACAAGGAAACAGTTGACAGCTTACAATGAAGAAGATTTATTGAAAAAATAAAGCAGAAAAACAGATTTTCAATTTGAAGGAATTTAGTTTTTTTGAAGTATATTTTTTTTCAGAAAAATAATCAAGGTTAGAAAATTTTTTCTGAATATTTTTGTCAGTATGGCAATCAATTATATATATTATGCATTATATTTATACGCCCACATGAAATGGGGGGCTTATATTGCCGTCACCTCATTCCGTCAGTCCGTCGGTCAGTCCGTCGGTCCGTCCGTCCACTATTGCTCGTAAACACAATTCTTGACTGATTTCGATGAAACTTGGTATGGTTGTTTGTAATCACCCAAGGATGAACCCTATTGAAAACCGGACGAAACGAAAAATATTTACTATGAGTTATTGCCCTTGTTCTTGAAACTCTCGTAAACACTCTAGAAGGTGCAATTCATGACGGATTTTGATGTAACTTGGTATGAGTGTTAAGGATAAACCCTATCTAAAATCATAAAAATTGAAAAATATTCAGTGTGAGTTATTGTCCTTGTTCTTGAAAACGCGTTCAATTTTAGCTTGTAAACACTCTAGAAGGCATAATTCTTGATGGATTTTGACGAAACTTGGTGTGAGTGTTTATAATCACCCAAGGATAAACCCTATTGAAAATCAGAAAAATTGAAAAATATTTAGTATTAGTTATTGCCCTTGTTCTTGAATACGCGTTCAATTTTCAGTTCGTAAACACTCTAGAAGACACAATTCTTGACGGATTTTGACGAAACTTGGCATGAGTGTTGGTTATCACCCATGGATAAACCGTATTGAAAAACAGAAAAATTGAAAAATATTTAGTATGAGTTTTTGAAAACTCGTTAAAATTTTAGCTTGTAGACACTCTAGAAGGGACAACTCTTGACCGATTTTGATGAAACTTGGCATGAGTGTTTGTTATCACCCAAGGATAAACCCTATTGAAAATCAGAAAAATCAAAAAATATTTAGTATGAGTTATTGCCCTTGCTATTGAAAATGCGTTCAATTTTTAGCATGTAATGACTTTGATGAAACTTGGTGTGAATGTTCGTAATCACCCAAGGATGAACCCTATTGAAAATCAGAAGAATTGAAAAATATTTAGTATGAGTTATTGCCCTTGTCCTTGAAACTGCTTTCAAATTTAGCTCTTAAACACTAAAAGGCATGATTCTTTCTGGATTTTGACAAAACTTGGTTTTATTATTCAGTCCTGAAGATTGAATATTTGCCTTCTAGAATTTTCACGAGCTAAAGATTGAATACGTTTTCAAGAACTGGGGCAATAACTCATACTCAATAGTATACAGTGTTGTGCTAAAAAGTTCAAAAGAAGTGTATGACTGAAGGTTGAATATTTCATACTGGTGATTGTTACTGTACTGCTTAATATTTATGTTCAAAAGCTGCTAGTGGGCATATATTACCTTGCCTGGCAAGCTATCTTTTTAAACTTTGTAAATAATTGAAAAATGTTTTGTTTATAGATTATTCATAAGGGAAAATTTCAATATGGAAATGCAAAACATAACAATTTATGATGTGGATTATCATGTCATATAAATTGTATTTTAAGGTCGTAAATTTCTTATTACGACTAATTTTAACTAATATATATTTTAACTTGGTATATGAAGAATTATTTGATAATTGTACACAGCTCTTTATCATGATGTAATATAAATTAAATGAAAGGAGTTTTACGCTCAAGCCTACCCTTTTTTGATTTCCAAATATTGATGCTCAGCATAAATCATCATTCATTATTGAATAAACAAAGTAGGCCTACCAGTCATCTCGGTGACATGTCAACTCGGAGACAGTTAACTCAGTGACATAGTGAGTTAACCCGGTGACAAACTCGAGTTAACTCAGCGACATTTCTAGTTAACTTGGAGACAACATATTATTGAAATAAAGATGGTATCTTAATAACATTGTTTTGTTTTACTTTTTATAATTTTGTGGGGGTTTCATTTTCATTTTGCTCATACTCGATCGGAACTAAATTTAAACATGGTTTCGGTAGTGAGCGAATACCTATATTTATGAGATCTTATGAGTTATTGCCCTTGACTTAGAAAAAATGTGTCAAATTTGGCTTGTAGGCACAATAGGAACACAGTTTTTATCTAATCTTGATGAAACTTTGTATGCATGTATATATTGATGAGATCTTGGTCAAGTTCGAAATTGGTAATAATTGAATGGATGGTTTCGGAGTTAATTCCCTTGATTTAGTAAAAACGCGTCAAAATTTGGTTTGAAGGCACAATATTGACTAGTTTTTATCCAACTTAGATGAAACTAGGTATGCATGTATATATTAATGAGATCTCGGTCAAGTTAGAAATTGGTAATAATCGGATGAACAGTTTCAGAGTTATTGCCCTTATGTGTACAGCAATGAGACATTGTTCATGTTTGAATTTGATGAACTGTTTCAGGTTTTTGCCTTGACTTAAAGATGATTTTAAGATTATTTGAAATTTCATTATTAAGCCACTAAAGATTTTGTTATCATTTCTGACAGCTGATAGTTGTCTGGCAAGCTATCTTTTCAATTGTATCCTTCGCAGATGAAAAATCAATGATGTAAGCTTACCGATACTACAGGAATACCATTGCATTGCTAAAACTATGCATTAAGTTACATTTCCATAATATCAGTTTCCATTTTGAAGTTAAAAATGGATTTAACACTTTACAAAAATTGAGAAGAGGGATTCCATGGCGGTAAAGAGAAAACAAGCATAAGTTTATAAAGTGTTAAAACAGAGACATTTTTGTCTCTAAAAGTGAAACTAGAATTATTGAAATGTGGATATACGTATATTTTATACGCCCACATTATAATGTTGTCGCCCCCGTTAGTCTGTCTGTCCACAATTGGCTTGTGAACATGATAGAGACTACAGTTCTTATCTGATTTTAATGAAATTTGGTGTGATCATTTATATTGATGAGATCTTGGTCAAGATCAAATTTGACAATTTTTCGATTAAAGGTCTTTGAGTTATTGCCCTTGACATAGTAAAAGCGCGTAAAAATTTGTTTAACACAATAGAAACTACACTTTTCATCTGATTTTAATGAAATTTGGTGTTATCATTCATATTGATCAGATCAAGCATGCATTTTATTCCTATAATCCCTTGTGTAAAATCAGATGGTTTCATCTAGACCAATGCTTGTGTTAAAATAGGAAATGCTACCCAGCATCTTACTCACTGCAGTAATGAATTCATAAAGGAACATTGTTGCAGATAAGAAAGTCATCTTGATGTTTCTAAGAAATGAAATCAATTAAACCTTACATGAGAAGGTGTCCAGTCTGTCCTAATTCCAAAAGCATATGTATTAAAATTACATCACTATGGAAATCAATATAATATATCATACTGTATAGGTGTTCTGAGACATCTTGAATTGTATACTGATTACACACCAAGGGCAACTGATATAATTAATTGATATCTAGCATGACAGTGAAGAAATATATGTTATGTAATCAGGTTGAAATACAGTGGGCAGTGGAATAGCTCAGACATTTGGCTTTTTTCCTTGATAATAAGGTTTGAATTGCCTTGAATTTTAAAATAGATGTTATGTTTCAGCCAGTGTTTTTTTTATTTGCAAGCTTCTTCCATGATTGGCTTTAATCTAGGACAATAAATATATTATTAAATAACTTTATATAAATATTGATTATTATCTGTAGATGTATTGATTGATATCTAATTGTGATTCTAGTGAATTATACAATCTGTTTTAAATGCAGTTGGATGTTTGATGCTGTTGGATTGAATCTCTTTCAGTGCAAGAAAATGTAGATCTGGCAAACCTTTGCTTTTTTAGCTGACCAAATTTTCTAATTTTGCATTTCTTACTGGTTCAGCTACCTATTGCAGCATCTGTTCTTATATCAGAGCAGTAAAAGGGACTGAAAGCCTATGATGAACTAATGGTTTCAAAAGTAATGTTAATTTTCCCAAACCTTCTTGGTCTTGTCAAAATATTATTGAGAATTAGTGAGCATATACACTTATCTTTTATCTGTATCTAATAATTAATCATCCCATGAGAATCAAAATATGCTAAATCACATCAAAGTGCTCATTTTGGTTAATTGTGAGATTTTTGCAAAGATAACACTTACCGTTATTAACAGGAATTAACATAATTACATTGATTTAGTGGTAAATATATACTGAAAGGTTTTCAAGGACAACATATTAGTTCAATTACTTTTATTAATATTTAATATGTGGCCTTCCTCTACGTTCTACATATTTTACTAAGACTTGGTAAACCTGTCCTAGATCAATTATTGTATTATGATTGCCAGAGAACGTAAGAAATTAATTTACAATATGGAATCGTCAAGGATATTTTCTGGAAATATTAATAATGATTACAATGCTTTCAAAAATTCATCAAGTTATTTTATGGGTTCTTTTTATATTGGTTTAAAAGAAAAAAAGGAGTTAAGAAAGACTGTAATCTTATTCAGTTTGCAGTAAGAAAAATTATACCATTATTGACCTTTTTATAACTTTCCAATTGGCAGCTGCAGTGGTTTGTGCAACTGACTGCCCATGTTAAAGCTCCTTTAAGGATCAGTTGGAAATCCTATTGCATGTCTTCATTATCTAAATCAGGTGCGAACCATATTCATTTATGTTCATTGCAATTTCCAAAGGCATATCATAACACAAGTTGTAACAACAGGGGGTTCGGCTTATTGATCTATCAGAGCACAAGAAAGTTTTTCCTTAGCAGCAAATAGTCCAGAATATAAGAGATTGCAATGGCTTATATTGTTGTAATGTAAGAAATTAATTTTCAATATTGATACAATATTAAGTCTCAGTAGAGTCTATAAGGTCAATGATATATTGGTATAAATCAGTGACTATTCAACAAATTGATTTCAGATCATAGACTGATAATTTAAAAGGTCTCTGAAGTAATATTGGACAACTGTTACAGAACAGAATGATATAGTACATACGTATTATGTATATTAAATTTATATAAAGTCTCATAGAAATCCACGCTGATTATCGCGGTCATTTTTCTCAGGATTTAAAAGATTAAATTTAAATATTGAAATAAACAGACTGTTGGCATGAAATATGAAAGCAAAGTCCCAATTTATATCCATTTTGACTTTACTGAAAAAATGTAGCTTTAAATCTGAATTTTCTCTGATTGCCAGTCTAACAATTTAAAAAAAAAAACTGGTTTGGCTGAAGGAGCACATTATATAAAAACTACCAGTGTTATTGCACATGAATGCTAGGCCCTGTACACGAATTGAGATATTTTGGCTAGTTCGCATCTGGGGCTGATTTGTTGGCATTGGAAAAAGTTGGATGTAATTTTACCTGTAATTACTGTTATATCATGAACACACTAAGTCCTAATTAAGGTCTAATTAGACACTCATTATTTTATGGATCTATATGGCTATAATAATAACAGACTTATGTTATATAATTAGGCCAATTCAAATACTGCCTTTGTTGGAGATAGCTATTTTCTATATTAACTCTTTCCACTGATGGTCTCCAGGATAGCTAGCTCTGTTGCTTTTTTGTTTGTTTTTTTTAGCTTGTTTCATTTGGCTGTACTTAAACTGATCCTTGCAATAGTTGATGGTAGCATTTAATGGAAAGGGCAGAGATTGCCTGCCAGAGAGTATCATCTTTATGCCATTGGACCCCAAAATCCTAGTGTTTTGCATTAAAGACTTCAGACTGCCACCAGGAAACACATTGACCACTTCGGTTCTACAGTCTATCTTGTTATACTACTAAAATGTGAAATTGTAATGGTTAGTCCAAGTTAGATGGTGATGGCCTAGGTCATAACGTACAGATTTATTAAAAAACAAGGTGCAAGTTAAAGGTTAAGATAATTAGATATGTTAACTAAGGATGTCTCTGTAATACTATCTGTGGTAGTATCATTTCTTTGGTTGAAATGGATGAAAATATAAGAGTCAGTATTCTTCTAATTTATCAATAATCATCTAAAAATATAACCTGTATTGTATTACAAAATCTTTTCATGTATCTATAAGAAAATTAGAAGCATTAATATGAATAGTCATTGTAGGAAATTTTGTGTTACAGAAATTGAGTTGGATGAAACAAAGAATTATTACACCTGGCCTTGCTATATGGTCAGGCTAATGACAGATATTGCAGCCTTACAGAAGGAAATGAATTTGAATTTATGAGTGGATCATGACTTTGTTAACATAGATATGTCAAACTCTTCAGTGTTGAAGTCAGGTAAATGACCATAAAATAATTGATTTTGAAATTCAATCTGTGAGATAGTGCTATTGTGGATTACAAGTCATAGTTTATGAGGTTTTAAGGAAATTAATTTATTAAAATGTCTTTGTCTTTGTGTGTACAATTTGGAAAAAACTAAGAATTATGTTATTCAAGTTTCAACAATTTCCTTTTCTTCTTTAAGCCGTTGCCACAATTAATTGTCAAATCCACAACTGAGAGTGTTGAAGATATTTTTACTGGATAATCCTGTGCTGGCTTTATGTGTTATTTTGACTCAGATATATATAGAACTGAAGAAAAATATACATGTAAACATAATACTTAATGTCCCTGTTTGCCATGAAATATGCAGAAATGTCTCTTGATGTATTTGACACTCCAGAGTTTTGACACAAAATTTTCAGATAATTTCACACATTAAAAACTGTCATGGCAACTTGCTCTATTATTAGGATAGGCAGAAGAATACAAAGCAGAAGGACTTTTCACATTTGGTTGTGATTGACTTCTCTCAAACCCAGAACTACATACTGAAGAAACGTGAATATGAGTGAAATATTGCAAAATAATTTAAGTGACACTGTAAATTAAGTAAAATTAGTTTTTTTTACCAGATTATCTACCACAATGGCATTGTGTTTTTGTACATATGACTTACTTTGGCTCAAGTAGTAAAACAACACCTAGCTTTGTTAAAATATCATAAAGAAAACTATATTGTTGTACTGATTCTGACAAAATAATTTCAGGTAATTTTACGAGTCAATCACAAAATTGTTTATTGAATTATAACCCATACAGATTGATTTCTGGATTGAAGAAATATTTTTGGTTGTAAACTACTTTCAAAGAATACTGTCCCTTGGAAAATGGTTAAAAAAAAGAATTCTTGAAAGCAGTGACTGTGGAATCTATAGTTCATACCTGTTCACAGTTCGAGTTCATACCTGTTCACAGTTCGAGTTCATACCTGTTCACAGTTCTAGTTCATACCTGTTCATAGTTCTAGTTCATACTATTCTTGCTTCTGATTTTGCTATTTTTGTTCAATAATGAGGGGAAGAAGACAAGCTAATTTGCAAGTGGGGGTGGGACTACAATTTCAGTCTGTCCAGTAATTGTCTATGCCATTAAAACAACAAGACTCGATTTCCATTTTGCTATTTTTGTTCAATAATGAGGGGAAGAAGACAAGCTAATTTGCAAGTGGGGGTGGGACTACAATTTCAGTCTGTCCAGTAATTGTCTATGCCATTAAAACAACAAGACTCGATTTCCATATGGTCATTATACAGGAAAAGAAGTAGTCAATACCATATTTGTTCATGATGTTTAATGACTTCCCACAGAACTTTTGATGTTAAGACTGATCTCCATTGAAATGTAATGTCAAATTCTTTTTGATCCGATCTACATAAAAAACCTATACCTCTTCTTAACTCATCTGCACAAAATACAAATGGAAAAGATGAAAGAAGATAATGATTTTTCTTTTCATCAAAAGAAAATATTCAAGGTTAAAGTATTCAATACATTGACACTTGAACTCAAACTTTCAGGGTTGTTGACAGAATGATTTAAAGATGATTTTTTTTTTTGGGGGACATTTTGAACGTTTTAATGTTTATAGATTTTATATATACACAGTTTTATTGAACAATAATCAATAGTTAGAGTTTAATGCAATTCTTTAATGTGTTTCTCCTGTCCAGATAATAGAGAGTCATGGTGCCGGAGTCTTCTTTAAGCATATGGTACTTGTGATATCTGCCAGTGTTGTGGGGTGTAGAGATTGACATTAATAGAATGAAATTCTTACATGAAATTAAATGGGGTTTTACATTCTACTTTTCTGCACCTGATTGGACTAATGATGATGGCCCATGCCACACACTGTGAAATTTGTGAACATGCACAGTCATGGTGCCTCTGTTTATTGTCCCATCCAATTGACTACTTTTCTTGACAGGAGAAATCCTGATAGAAAGTATTATTGTGATCAAAAATAGGAGATTAAACTCTACTTCACTTCATTTTGTTGATGACTCGAGATAAGGTTATTGAAAATTGTAAGGTCACAAGGAAAGGGACATTAAAACATTTCTAGATTGTATTAAATTATATTTGTAGATCTCTGTAGACATAGTTTGATTTCAATGAAATAACGTAGAAACATTGTTTTTGCATTAAAAGAATTAGTTGAAAATAATGATTTAGATTTTTTATGTTAATTGAAAACCTTCCATTAAACATTTCCAAGGCCACACATATTTGAAATTAAAACTTTACACACAGCCAATCTAGATTTGATAAACCATGTTTTGTCAGTCTAAGTAAATAGCTTTTATCAGTAAACCATGGAATGAGGTAAAAGCTCTGTTTGCACAATATACAGTAGCTGATAGATATTGGATGAATTGATTGTAGATAATGGTGATACAGAAAGATTTATGGATAGAATTAATGTTTCGTGATATCATCAGTTCCAATCTTAGTATACTGGTTGACGATATTGTTTACACATTGAATGTGAATTGTGGATATGTTGAGGCTATTACATGTGAAGGAATATGTAAACCTCTGTTTAGTCTTAACATTCATGAATTGAATGTGTAAACCTCTGTTAATGTGAAACCTCTGTAAATTGATTTAGTAAAGAGTGCTTAATTGGTTGACATTATAACAGTGTCTTGCAATCTAACATATCTGTCAATTTCGGTATAATTCATTATTTCTGTTGTACTAGTGGATATTTTGTGAGGTATTTGATAGAATATTTGGATCGTGTGCTTTTAAGTTGGTCAAGTATATTCAAACTGGTTTAAATTCATTTATAAATCAGAATCAGTAAAGGTTTGTTGATTTCATATCATATTTTAACTAATAGAGGACTAATAGATCAATAGTAAAGAATGTAATATTTACTTTACTGTGGGCAATATACAAAAAAAATATGTCCAATAAAATTTGTAAGCTTTTATTACATTTCAATCCTAATATAAAAAACTTGCCATGTTTACAACCGATGCCAATAATATATTTTTTATCTTAATAAGATTTTTCTTATATGGCAGACCTTTACTATGTCCAACATGTATATCACAAAACATTAAAATATTCAGATGGTATTAACCTGAACATTACTATAATATATGTTCAATCAAATAACTTTTAATGATTATCAAGGGAAACATTTGGTATATTTCATCAATAGATGATCATGAAAATGAAGCTATTGAATCCAAGGGTGTCACCAGGCTTTTCCAGTCGTTCCCATATGTTCAGATATGACTTTATCAACAAGCTTACAAAGCTTTTATTTTTCCAATAATTGTTTTATCATTCAATTTTTATTTTTCTGATCCTTGGTCCGTGGAGTCAAGTAATAAGCACATAGTTTTAAATTGTATGGTTGCAATTGTGTAATAAGCACTGGTTGTCAGTGGCTCTTTTAGTTGGCTTGATGTACAATAAACTAAGGGTCCTGTTGATGTTTCTATGTAACCTTTTTATATGCCCACATTATAATTGTCGTCACCCCTGTCTGTCTGTTCGTCAACAATTGGTTTGGCGACAGTCAGTTTTTTTTAGTTATTGCCCTTGACTTAGGAAAAATGTGTCAATATTTGTTTGCGAACACAATAGAGACTACAGTTTTGATCTGATTTAAATGAAATTTTGTGTGATCATTAATAATGATGAGGTCTTGGTCAAGTTCAAAATTTTTGGATGGAGGTTTTTTCAGTTATTGCCCTTGACTTGGTAAAAATGTGTCAAAATTCATTTGTGAACACTGTAGACACTACACTTTTCATTCAATTTTAATGAAATTTGGTATGATCATCTATTACAAAGAGATCTTGAATTTGAATTTGAATTTGAAGTTTTTTGTATGAACAGAATTTGTATGCTTGTGAACGTGATAGAGGTGAATGTTTATGAATATTTGTGTTGGTTTAAATCAACAACATCTTGGTACGATTTGACGCAGGTTAGGATTGTCCACTCTTGATATAATGAAAATTATCAGGGAAGTGGGCGTATCTTGCTAGGCAACCACTTCTTCAGTAGCTTAGAGTTACTGTTGCTCTTTCTGGTGGTTGTTATTTTTGGCAAACTCTTTATAGCTCAGTGAATTTAACTTCATCAGTCATTCCTCAGCATCACAAATGGACATTTTTGTATCTAATCAGTGGCATTTTTCAAAGCTTACATATATTCAAGGCCCAAAGCAACCCTCTTTAATGGAGATTGTTCCCCTTGAAGACTGTTTTTTGGATTATTTAATAACTAATATAGTAGAAAGTCTAATCTTTAAGATCTTGACATACATATTGTTAACTTGACAGTGGTACCAACTGGATTAGCTCAATGTCAAATTACCTATCTCTTTAAGGCTATTATAGCTGTCAGATTGAGGAAATGTACTCTACATTGATATCATTAAGTTGTTAGAGACAAGCTCGATACAGACATTTACAATATGTTATGAACATAATTGTTGTTGTTAACAGTAAGAGTTAAAGGGAGTATTCTGAAAAGCGTCATCTTTGTGAAAATGATTGATGAAGAAATAAAGGCAGTCAATCATTTTGTTCAGTTCTATTCATGAAAAGCATTGCCGGTATAGTCGACCTACAATAAAATGTACATGACTACGTGATATTATTCCAAGAAAAACATTCTGTATTTGTATTGATGACTTCTCAGGCAATACTTTTTTTTTGATAGCCTGTTTTAGAGTTATTGCCCTTGACTTTGTAAAAAAAAGCCTCAATTCGTCTGATAATGCTAAAGAAGCTAGAGTTTTGATCTGATTTGGATGAAACTGATTATGTAAACATCAAATTATTTTTTATTCTGTAAAGTGATTTACAGTAGCATAAATCAATCTCAATCATTGAGTCATTAGATGACCCTATCCCTTAAAGTTTAGGTAGTATGTATAAACTAGCAACATTAGATTTTATTTTATCATACAAAAGTACTGTTCTCGGGTTCATAATACAGGTTCATAAAAACAAAATGAATTTGTGGCACAGGTTAATAACTATGGTCATTGTATTCATTCTTTCAAGTTCAAATTTAAGATAAAGGGCATCAAATTGTTCTAAATTTAGTAATCGTATGAATGTGTTTACGCAAGGAATTTAAGGACATTGTGAGTTTATTGATATTACACAAACACCTGTTTATTGTCTGTATGCTGTTTATAGCAATGATCTGCTATATAGGCAACAGATTTGCTCTAAGAACTAGATAGTTATAAAGACTAATAAGCATGCAATATGTAAATATTATTTGATCATGTATACACACAAGAGGTGATAGCTGATACATAAATAATGATATTAATGTCTAGAGTCAGCTATGGTTTAGAATTGCTACTAATTGTGTTGTGTCTAGGTGATATTGGCACTAATTGATATTGTATACAACTTCAATGACATTCTGAAACTTTTTCTTCTTTTTTCCTGTCTTATGAAAATTAAGAATGTAAAAATAGTCCACATAAAGTCTTATGTCTCAAGGCCAGGATTTGGAAAGAGTGTGAGGGTAAGTGGGTGGTATTTATTCTGATTCTCAGGTTTGCTATAATATCACTAAATAAAATACTAAGATGCCTATTCTTTGCTTGGATTTGGTTAATTAATTTCCTAAATTAAATAATAATTTACCTTTGCTTTTTTTTGTCATTGATAATAATTTAAAAAAGTGTGGATTTTTACCAACTTTGAACTAAAAATGTTCAAGAGGTCATCTGAATGCAAAGCCACAAAGTTCCACTTTCCTACCCCTATTGATTCTTTAGGCATTTTCAACAAACAGCTAACATTACCTTTTTCGATGTGTTCGGTAGGCCTACTCAAATTGTTGAAAAGAGCTATTCAAGATTCCTTTTAGTTTGTCTTCGTCTTCTGTCACACAATCAGCATGATTAAGTTATGTTATATATTTGTATTGTAAATACTCCCGTTTGTATATATTAAATTTTTCTCAATATGTCCAGTCTCAATTATAAATATATTGTCCCTTTGTGGATGACATATTGCTTGAGGCAAAAGTAAATAAAACTGGCAAACAAATACTTTTGGATTGAATGATTTACTAATCTAATAAGAAAACTCTAGGAAAATTAGCTTATATGTCACCTACAATCAGTGAAATGGTTGCTAAGTAACTGATTCTGACATTTATGAAATCTTTTTGATTATCAGCAGTATGAAAAGAACTGTCATGGTATGCCAATGTTAGAAGATATTAATGTAATTGAAAGACATTTATTAATAATTAACTGATATTTACTATAAAGTACCCAACTAGATACTTACTTATACTAAAGTGAATTTTCTGGAGTGAGTTAACATGGTGGGTAGGCCTACTATGTTAAAATCTAATCATGGTTAAAAATGGTTAATTGTCTTTTAATGGGATATAGTGGTATAAATCAAACGAATGGATCAGATATCTTTATCCCTTGCAGTTGGACGGTAAGACACACTTGATGATACTTTTTGTTTGAGGTGTCCACTACTGTACAATTATTACTCCTGATTTTGTCATGCTTAAGACTGGATTTTTGGTTAAAGAAATTGCTTTGCTTATACAGATTTTTATTAAATACAGAGGTCTGGTGTCAGATTGTTGTCAAAACATATTTTCATCTAGGCAATAGATCATACACATTCAACATTCCTAGACAAATGGATATTTGAGGCAAACAAATCTGACCTTTGCTGACTTAGTAAACCTTTAAATTAGCATTATTTTATATTAATTTTGTATTAGTTCATACCCTTTATGCAGCTAGACAAGATGAAAAATGTTATTTTAGGTGCTAACCTGTGTCTTGATATAGTAATTTGTCAATACTGTATTGTCTAGTGCATAAATCTTGTTTTTTAAAATGTTATAGGTCAAATTCTTAGGATCCTCATTCTGTCTGAAGCAATCTACTCTATACCTTCTATATCATTTGAAATTTTTTTTAGCAGGTTCCAGACTTGTTGAAAATGTTTCATTAAAGCCCGTGTAAGGTCTGTGATTGCTCGAATTTCTAATCTAGTTATGAGATTTTTGCCTGAAAAACTTGCTTTTGGAACTGTGAGGGGGCCAGCCACAGTGTAAGGGAAGAATTGGAGGCTTTACTAGTTAAAAATGTAAGACTAGATTTTATCTAAGGATTTGTTATGGATGGTAGTAACTGGTGGTATCCAAATCTGATCTAGTGATGTAGCCAGTGTGGTGCCTTGAATCATTTGTTTTTCAATTTCACTTTAACAGATGACCAGGGAAGAATAATATTTGTTAATCAAAATTGATTGATGATTATGTTTTAAACTAGTCAAATTGAATTTCGAATTTTATTCGATTGATCGTTTTGATTTGACATCAACTTTATAAAATTCAATTTAGAAATAAAACATGAAATTTGTTCTTACTCTTGAGTTTGACGAAGTGTGTAATCTTCAGACAAGTGAACTTATTTTTTTAAGATGAATTATATGTTTTAATTCAATGGACTTGAATGGTTGATCCATCATAGTCTGGTCGATGTTTTTCAGGAATTTCAAAAATCACCGATTTCAAGTAAATCGGAATAGTGCTTTTAAAAGCACAAAGAATCCTTGATGTTGTATACAATACAGACAAGGAAATCAAAATATCTAAATCTGTATTAGAACAGAATATAAAAATGCTACATGTCATCTGTATTAATTCTCAAATATCAACTTATCTAAAAATCACACTATTTGGGCAAATTTATAATCAAATGAATTTAATATTTCCTCAATTAGGTAGATAAAACCTATTGTGCTTAAAGGGACAATTGACTATCTCAGAGCTCATGAAACTATGAAGATATCTCACTCAGTCACTTTAAACAGTGACTTCAATGTAGATACTAGCCACTATGAGATGGTTTATGAATCTATATTATGGTAATGAAAATGTAGGAGTAACTATAAGATCATAATCCTACTTGTCTGTTCCCTGTTGAGTGTAATTTAGAAAAGGACATATAAAGCCATTAGTGTTGACTTGTGTCTGTTCTCTGAAATCATAATTAAACTGAAGAAAGACAAATTATCACCTAAGTGTTCTCCAACCATTTATTCAACTAAAGAAAATATTGTGAATACAACATCTACTTTTCTGCATTAGAATAGACCAAGACTATAAGCAATGTCTTGTACTGTGCAAGTAATTTGTTTAAGATAGTGGTACCAGTCTACTGTGTCTCTTTGTTTTTTTCATTCCCCTCTGGCATGTATCTCAATATCTGAAAGTAATATGTGCACCTGTGACACTCTAGATGTGCATTCAAGCAGACTACAGTGTTCTGGGATCAGAGGAATCATGTAATTTTCAAGCTGAAATTGAAGTTATAATTATTGATTATGTTGATTTGTTAACATTTTGTTAAGAATATATGTCAGTTTTCATTACTTATTCACTTGTCCTGGAGCCCAGAATTATCTGGCTGTCTCTACACGTGGTGTTTAAGATTAATCAAACAAAAATAATTTGTTAACTGTTATCTTGAAAACATTTATATTGCATTCCAATATGCATTGCTCTATCTGCGTTGTAAAATACACCAGATTTAGTTTACAATAATAATGGTTTGGTTTGTTGACCTCAAACATTAATCCACCAAAAATGACCATAAAGTCTATAATGATTTATTAAGATGTGTAACTAACTTAAATTAAATTCTTTCAATATTTCTTTATTAATCATATAGATAAGGTAAAAAAAACTCTGGATAATCATTTTGAATATGGTTATTACTTCCCAAGAGCTCATATCATGCTCCCCATATACACTCCTGGCACATGAGTAAGCGAAATCACTAAAAAGGATAATACTGGCTTTCCTTATTTAAAGAAAAATAAATGGAGCATCATAAAATGCATGGAAGTACTGACAAGAGTTAGAAATGTAAAAGATGGTTACTTATTTTTGTTTTAAGAAAAGTGATTCTTTCCAATTTTATGTCAGTAAACTATGCTTGGCACAGTGTTTAGTATGCTCAGTTTGAAACATGTATTTGTAAAAATATTGTAATTCTTGTTTTTTCCAGATTAGATAGAAGATGTAAACATAAGATTTTTGAACATGACTAAAACTAGGTATAATCATGCTGGAAAGAATGTCGACCAAATCTCTGCTTAAAAATGGATCCCATCCAATCAGACCTGTTGCTGTGGATTTTCGTCCATTTAATATCACAAGATATAGTAAGTTTGTATATTTATTTTACATAAAAAACATTTCCTAGTTAGTTATTTTATAGCATGAACATTTTGACTAGAAAGGGGAGTTTTAGTCTTAAATTTTCTACAATAAAAAAAATACAATTCCAAGCAGGTCAATAATGGAAATTTAACTAGTAAATAGTCATCCTTTTTCAATTTCCAACCATGTTAAAGTACAATGTTAACATATCATTTACAGTATTAGCTTCTATATTGATTTTATATTTCTAATTAAGGTTTTTTTAATGAGATGTCTAATGATCATTATGTCTAAACAATGTAGTCTTTAGTAATCAATAAATACATGTTAAATTGTAGCCTATACATGGCTCTTAAAAAAGGATTTAAAAAAAACCTATTTGGCAAAAACCAAATTGCTGTTGGCATGCTATAAAATGAAAACAACAATATTAGCTGTGTAGACACCCAAAAAGATCTGTTGAGGGTGGCATCAGGTTTTTTTCAGAGATCTACTAGTTGTTGTGATAGTAAAGTTAAGATATAAGACCAATGTTTAAAGTCTAACGACCCTGAAAACCAGCCCTTTGGTGTTATAGCAATGCTATATTAAAAGTAATTTGACTCCCTTATAATACAACAATGCCATGACAATGTGACATTCATGAGGCATGAAGAAAATCATGTGACATAAAAATATAGTATGTCAACTTCTTGCTTTGCTTGGTTGCCTTGACAAGAAATTATAATGCAAATTCCTAAATAAATGCCATGATGACAATTATGTTTCTTTTAAATCAAATAATAGGATCAAACCATTCTTTAATCATATAATGTTCCCAGACACATCATAATGTGACATCATTCTCTTTAACACACCATAGTCACAATAATGATGGCATCTTAATCAATTTACATTATCTTCAAACTAATTTGATGTCTTTCTATAATGCAATGTTTACAATAGTATGACATCATTATCTATTTCTCGCCAGAGTCACAATAATGACATAATTATACAAAATTTATATTGACATTTATATTACATATGACATTTATATAATGGAACCATCATATTAGTGTGGTATCCATGTCTTTTGAGTTCAACAATTACAATGATGATGTCTTATAGATGCAATGAGATTTTGAAAATGTACCATTATTAGCTATGTAGACACTCCGTAAGAAATGCAAAGGTGACAAAACCAAAGATTTGCATCAGGTTTTCCAGAAGATGGACCTGACTTGCTAGTGACACCTAGTGTCATGGCAGCTTTTAACATGCTCTTTCTATTCATCATAGAAGATTTCTATCAAAATATTTGATCTATTTCTCTTTTAACATAAAATTGCTACAAGTTTTTAGCCTTGCTTTTAACATTGTGTAATAGTTGACTTTAATGGTTGCTCTTAAAGATCAAATGAAGAAATACAAAAACAATTCTGTTCATTGAATTCTTAGATATCCACTTTAGAAAATCTTTGAGCTAAGAGGATAATTCTGTGAACCATAAATTGTTCATCTTAGCTTTCACTTTCAAATGGAAAATGGTTTAAGAAAAAGCAACATGGGGTATTAAAAACATGACAAGCTTGTCACATGTCATCATCATTGTGATTTCAAAGTAATACTACCTCTAAGAATTGACATAAAATTCAAAGTCTCAAAATTGGCCAATAAGAGTATATATTCATCTGAATCCCTGTTATTTGATGATATACTAAGTAATAAGGCATTTTTCAAAAATTATGTGTAGTTTCATTTGATATTTACTTAATTTTATGGATTTATCCAATATTAAAAGGATTCTGATGTTGTTTATGACGCCACGGAAGTCCAATGATGTATATAGACTCATTATGGCCATGTTTAAAAAATTAATTATTTTGGTCATCCTAAGAGGTAATATACCTTGAAAGTAACTAGTTTTACTGTGGAATTATAACACACAAAATATCTTGTATTCTTTATCTTTATCATTAGCTCCTACTGAGATAAACTTGAAACAGAACATAAATTTCAATAATTTTTTCTTCACAGAAATTTCTCAGATAGTTTCTTTGAATATTTATTGATTTTACTGTGTTTAATGTGCACCTCAGTTCTCAGGTATAAATAGTTTTTATAAATATGCAAATATACAGTAAACTAGATAAAGATAGATTCAACTGTACATAAACTGGTTTCATTCATTTTTCAGGGCCAACATTGACAGTTGAGAACCAAACATGGTCCTATATTTACTGGGTATTGGTTTGTTTTCTGGGAACTTTGATTGGTTTAAGTTTTGCTTCCTGTAAATACTGGAGGTGGTATTGTATTCTCTTTTCTTTTGTAAATGTTTTTAAAGTGTAGGAATGAAAAGAAAGAAATAACTATATTTTACAAAGATAAAAACTTATATTCACTATTTAGGATCCAATCTACTAGCTGTTCTTTGACAGAGCCTCTTGGCATTGATCTTTATTTCTTATCTTATTCAAGGTCATCTGACTTGCACATGCCAACATAAATTAGAATCAACAGATGCCATTTGTTCAACACAACCAAGCAAATGTCTATTTTCAGTTATATGAAACTTCAAGCACCTATAAAAGTTTGTTATCTGTCTGCAAATAATTTTACTGAACAACTGTATTCTTATAGATGACCATAAACCTTATATACAGATGATTTTAAGTTGAATTTACAAAAACACATATTAATCAAATCATTTGTTTCATAAAGCTAAAATTTTCATATAATTTGATTCTCATTTTATGAATAACAAATTACTGATTAAAAATACATGAGTCCTTATTGCTAATCAAAAATCAAATTGGATGTAACTGGCAAATTAAATAAAAATCGACTACTGAGTCTATGTATTAAGTAGGTCAAAAGAAAATGTTAAACATATCAGAGTTGCATTTTGCTGATATATATGTTGATGATACATGATGATACATGCATATACATTGTTTTGTCAATAACATGGTGATGTTAATTGTCAACTATAAAACTTGCAAGGATACATGACTGTTTAAGTTTAAGAACTACATTTCTTACATTGTTGACTAATGGTGAGGGTATGACTTTCCTCATTGTGTCACTGATTATATTAACATTGACTTTTTAGGAAGCTTGCTTGCATATGCTTCTGTGCCAGGCAAACCTTTTTATTTTATAATGAAGTATTCACATCAGAGAGATCATTTAAAATTCAATTGCCAACTTGAACTACCAGAAGTTTATCTAGTTAAGCATCATCCACTGCTAATGACAGGATCACAATGGTCTAAAGATATATACTGTTAGATTTTTTAATGAGTATATAACTTTGAAGTTGGAATTATATTGAACAACATTGTCAACTAATGTCAAGCCTCAATTGCTACAAAAGTTATGCTAACTTGACAATGTCATTTTATGACGATAGTAATTTTATCTAAAACTAAATTGCCACAATAGTAATGCATGGTTGACAATGTATTTTATTGTCGGACTTTGCTTTCAGCAAAGTCCCAGTTTGTTATCGAAATCTCCATTCTTTTTTTTTTTTTTTTTTTTTTTTTTTCTCGAAATTTACACACCTTTCAGAGCTTAGACTGCAGTAGTTGCAGCAACCATTCAACTTCTCTAGACCTTCTGTAGTGGCAACGTGTTCCTTAAATATATATTGGAACATTTTTGCAAAACCGTAAGTGCCACAGTTCAACATGTGCAAAAAGTCGAAAGTCGGCTCTGGAAGGCGTATTTTTGCATCGGGTTTTCATTTTTACAATCTACCTGTAATTTCTGACCTGATAGCACTTGAAAAATTACGAAATTCACATTTTTCAATATTTTTGCAACTTTTTTGCTTTTGCATCAATTGATCTGAAATTTAATATGCAAAGGGGCATCACTAAAGTAAATAATATGTAGTTGTCAAATATTTACCTTTACTTTCGGTTTTAAACGGGGAATCAATTGAAAGTACAATCCACTTGCGGTCAAATAACTTCCGGTGTAATTGAAATAGGTCAACGAAATTTATGCTGATCGTAAGTAAATGCTAATACAAAAAAACGAAGAATATAAAATCCAGACCGGAAGTGATACTTTGGCCGCCATCTTGATTTTCTAATTTTCTTAATATCAAAATAAGTCCTTAGGGATAAACTAAATCTGCATAAATTTGGTGTTGATGTAATCTGCTGTCTAATGTTCACAAAAAGTTGCGAGCCGATTTTTAATTTTGCTTTTGCATTTTCACAACTTCCGGTTGAATTTTTTCAAAGTTTGAAAGCTTATTTCTTGTGACCTTGACCTTTGATGACCTTGACCTTCATAGGTTTAAAGGTCATTGACCTTGGCTATCATTTGATACTTTGACCTTTGACCTCCGACATGTACTTCCGGTTTTATAGCTATCCGTAAAAAGCCAAATTCGCAACTTTGGACTGCTCTAGCATGTGACCTAATTAACCTAGAGGGTTAATTTTTTCGGTTTCCTAATATGCTTCTCATGCGCTTTATATAGATATAGAACAATTGCTTTTTTAAAGCAAAATTGAAATTTTTTTTACAAATTTGAGTTTTTTTTTACCATATTTGTGTCTTTTTGATCTTGGTGTATGTATATCTTATGACCTATTTTATGGAGAACCTTGATATTTGGAATACAACTAGACACTTTGAATATGAATTCACCTATGACAAAAGAATTGGGGTGGGCGTGGCACATCCGGGTTGAATTACTAATTGTTTACATTTTGGGGCTGGGACATAACTCGGATAGGATACGTTTGTAAAAAAAGGGACTTTGCACACAATTACCTCATCCTTTTGGCCAGTTTGTGTTAACAGTTCAGTTGTTTCAGCTTTATAGTTCCAAAAAAGGAACGGGTTTTAACATTTGGATATTTTCATTTTTCGATTTTGACCTTTGTTGACATTTGTTGACCTATATCTTTTGACTTGAATAATGTAGAAGCTTGAAATTTGAAACACAACTGGCATTTGGAATATCAATTACCCTATGCAAAAAAAATTAAGGTGGGCGTGGCACATCCGGGTTATATTACTCATTATTGATATTTTTGGCCAGGGGCATAACTCGCAAAGTATACGTTTGTTCAAAATGGAACTTTGCATACAATTATCTCATGAATTGAGCCACTTTGTCTTAGGAGTTCGGTTGTTTCCACTTCATAGTTCAAAAAAAGGAACAGGTTTTGGAAATAAAAAATTTTTCAATTTTTGACCTTGACCTTTAATCCTATTAGAATCTTCTAAAAAATAAAAATTTATCAACTTTAGACTGTTCTTGTGCTTCACCTAATTATCGTCGATGGTTGATTTTTTTAGGGTCTTTAGCAAATTGCTACATTTGCAAAGTCCCACTCTGTGCCACGTGTGGCTCTAGTTGTTTTATTTTTTTTTAATTTTGGGTACTTTGTTTGCTATAACTCACACAAAACTTGTTATCACAATCTATCCTTTAGAGACCAGTATAAAAAGCCAGAAAATAAAAGAAGAAGAAAAGAAAAAGCTGACTATGAAGTTCGAGGTGAGATCACTGCTATATAATCATTTAAATTTTCTAAGATTTTGTATGATTAGTGTTTTCAAACTTTCACTATTAGCACTAACAATTTGAGACTGGAATTAATAGGTTATGTTGAAATTATCTCCCTGAATTTCACTTAAGAAGTGGCTAAAAATTTTAAGCAGTAGGATCATAATCAAAGATTTAAGGTGCTAATTTGGACCTTGTTGCACATCCATTCTCCGCCTTCAATTCTCAATATAGCAGGATTGATGATTTAGTAAAACCCAACATCCAAGTCTACAGTCTCATTCAGAGATAAAGATAAATGTAGAAATAAGATTTTCACCACTGGCGAAGAAGCATTCATTGCTGGAGGGAACAAAATTCTCTTCAATACACAAGCATTAAACATGTACCTTTTTGGACTCTTTGGATTGTTTTTACAATCAAAGGGAAGTAATAGAATATATTGACTGTTGCTGTTTCAGACTACATTTATTTGAATGTGATACAATTCGTGTTTAATATAAGTCATACTCTCAATATTCTGTCTAAATAAGTGTAAAAGGGTTTGGATATTATGATTAACAGTAAGAGTGGATAATCTGGTATGAAATAATGTAATTATGGGGCAAGCATGGTTCAAATACTTGTATTTGTTTTAATGGCTTTGTAAACATTCCTTTCGCATCCCATCATTAAAATCAACAGACTTGTTATTTTAAGTCGTGACAAGTATATAGATATTTTTTTTAATGAAAAGTAATTATGATTTGAACAATAGAAGACACTATTAGTCTCTAGGTGATAAAGCCATTAAAAATATGAATTAGACCAACAAATTTATTCTCTGTTTGAAATAATACATACATGTCAACCAATATCTATTGACCTGTGAACATGAGCATGATTTTTGAGTGGCATGATCTCTGACTAAAGTAAATCCTACAAAAAGCTAATTAAGAAGGGGTTAATTGTCTGTTCTATCAGCTTTAGCTGGAGGCGGACATTATCTTGGCATCTATCAACCAATCAACTGAAGGGGCTAATTTCAGATTTTGTCAATGAGGATGTTTTTCATTTTTTTTTATCTATGATAAGTCATGTTGCATGTAACCTTCATTAAGAATATAGGTGTTTATTTCTTCAGTCTTCATAAGCAATAGGTTTGAACTAGCCTGTAAATACTTCAATTTGATCAACTTCCAAAACATTTAGGTCAAGTCACCAAAAACCTTATTCTATTGACCTATGGACAAAACTAATCTGAAGTGGAAATGAAATTAGCTCAGAACAGGCTTCACCTTTTAATTTTTTCAGTAGAAATGTGGTTTATGTGACAAAACAACTTGGTCTCTAAGTTATAGGAGAGAGTGCTAATCCCCCAAAATATTACTGTTCATCATGTACCGAAACACATAATGAATGCATTCCTTTTTTGTTGGTTAAATCTATTTTATCCTTTATGACAGACTGAAATATGACAAAAATATGTAGAATATATCATAATGGTTAATCTTTATTATGTTCAATATTTACATAAATATTTGAATAGTATTAAAGGACAGGTTTGATCTGAACAAATATATTTAGATATTTGAATTGATAATATATGCATATATATCTCAGTAGTACATATAATTTGTGGGTCAATTTAACTTGTTTTAGGATGGAATATTGCCAAAAGAAACCCTGATTTGGTTTTTCTTTAAAGTGTAATTGTATCCTCTCATAATAGCAACAATTGTCCTCAGTATTATCAATGCCAAGAAAACAAGTGTCAACAGCATCAGAAGAGCTCATGTTCAAACTTGGTGATGATTGGAGTCTCTGTCCATAAAACTGAAATATCTTGTTGTATCAAATTATAATCCACCAAGCTCTGTGTTTCTCTACTGTAGTTACAATCATACTAGGTGGATGGCAATGAGCCTTTAAATAAGATGGAAAGGATAAAAGATATGGGATATAGAGTCATGTCACATGATCAAGTTATTCTATAATGTTACTATTAACACTGCTTCCGAACTCGCTAACATTCACACATCAATATTATAGCTTGAATCATAGACAGACCCTTGCTAATAATGGATTTAAGACTTTTTAAGCTGTTCTAATAAGCAACACCATTCATTAAAGGGACTGACATGATTAAAAAAAAAAATGCTTAGAAATGAAGCTAAAGATGGAACTAAGTGCATTGATACTAATTAAGTGACAGAGTTTATTTGGAACAAAATTAATGAAATGGATTGATTTCTATTAGGATAGATATACGAGTCAAACTTATAATTGATAATTGGATCAAAATGCATTTTCAAGTGGTAATTAATAGATGATTTGTGACATAATATTAAGGATGAATGATATAATGAATCTATGAAATTTTGTAGATTATTCAAAAAAATCAGATTTTAATTTGGTTAGTTACAAATCAAACTGAAGATTTGACTACTATGTATTTCAGTTAATCAAATTGTTTGCTATTTTGTTGATCTATTGGATTTATGAATGAGACACGCAAACAAAATTTGAAAATAATTTTGAATGATGCTTGGTAGAAAAGGATTTTGAAATACTGACAATGTAAATATGTAATCTTACAAAAGTGAAATATTATTCCAAGCAAAGAATTTTAAATAAGTGGCTACCTCTACATCCCTGCTTCAGTAAGTCAACATTAACTAGTTCAAAAGAATGTTTAGTATGAAAACTAACTAGGAAAGAGATTAATAATGAATTGAAGGAAACTGACTTGTTTTAGTCTAACAAGATTACTAACACATCAGAGTGAGTATAACACAACTCGGGTGAAAATTCATCAATAACAAAGCTGGTGTTTGATTGTTGCTCGAGTATTAATAATATTTACGTCAGTCATCTGCTCTTCCGTGGAAATATTAGCTGCAATTTTTACTCATTTAATAATTAACATAACCTTACTTAATGTGAATCGGTTTTTCAACTTCTGATTGAATCGGGAAGATTTCTGTAGACATGCTAGAATTCAATGGAGAATGTTGGTTCGGTAAGATGAGTGATGGAAGTGAATTCTCTGAGGTTGGAGTTAAAATTTCCAGACTGTGTCTAATTAGAGGATTTTAAAAATTGAGTTTGATAATTAACTGACATATGCTTGACAAATCAGATTTTCAGAAAACTTTAAGAAGGTTGTGCAGACGTGATTTCATAGGAGAATTGTTTAAATGTTATTGTCATTGTAACATAACATATAAAAATGGAAGAACCCTGACTTCATTAGTGTATAAAGATGTTTCTGGAAACAGAAAGGACATATTAGGATGGGTAAAAAGCTGCATGAGTACATCAGCCATCAGTTTTATAAACTGAAAGTAATACTTGGCTTATCTCTTGATCCTATAGCAAAGGAAGAGAAGGCAGTGGCATCAGTGGTACAAGAGGCTATACCAACTTCCAAATTCCTGGCAGTATTAAAACAGAAGAAATCTGAGAAGAGATTGAATATTGAAGTCAGGGTAAGTAGATTTAATTTTGTAATTAAGGCAAAATTTGTTCTGATATCATGTCATAAATCATTTTTGTTTTCTTTCAAGTAATTTTATGTTGTTAATATTATCTACATGTAGATGTCACATTTTACTTTTGATTTGATTTATCTTAATTATGTAAAAGAAATTGTAAAGAGGTTTTTAAACTTTATGTATGGGTACACTGATAGCATCAATTTGCACCATTGCAATTTTCAATCAGAATGTGGCGTCTGCAATTCAACTAAATCTAAGTGGTTTATGACATCACTACTGCAAAATCTGATTATATCATATAAGTCCTTTTGTGATGTCATAAAACATGGAATTGCAGGAACCACAGATTGAAAATGTTGCAAATTGGTGCTAACATTGTCCCTTTACACATAAGAAAGTTAACTCTGTATAATAACTCTAAATAATTGTGAAACAGTGGTGTGGTGGCTCCAAAGTGACTGGAGGGTCATAAATCATTTTGGTGCCCCCTATACTAATCCTTTTGTACAATCTGATATAAATAAGATATTTTAACACATGTCAGTCAATAATGCAAAATTCGAAATAATGACTTTTAACTTATAATTCTTATGGTAGCTAAGATAAACTTATTCTTAATGAGAGCATAGAATCAGAA
This sequence comes from Lottia gigantea, assembly GCF_000327385.1. Taxonomy (NCBI): domain Eukaryota; kingdom Metazoa; phylum Mollusca; class Gastropoda; family Lottiidae; genus Lottia; species Lottia gigantea. The sequence continues at coordinate 2,923,725 of NW_008706746.1, forward strand.
TATTGCTCAGTTCAAATGCCATGAATTTAGCTTCCCAAATACGTTGTTGAGTCGCGCAAACTGTCATTATAATTTTCAAGTATGAAAGTACAGGAGTGAAAAAAGGATTGTATCACAACTTATCTGTGTATGTTCACCTTTTGAAGACGGGAAAGAAAAATATGATGCCATTGTTGTGAAATAAAAATTTTACAAAAATAGATTACTTTCTATCAATCTGTATAGGTTGGGTCACTGGATTGAAAAAGCCATTCTAGGAATCAACTGTTATAATTAATTGTGAGTTTTGTTTGAAACACATTTACATTTATGAGGTTCTACAGTGCATAAGATATGTACTACATAATATGCTCTACAGGCTATTTATAAATTAATTTTCAAGTCACAGCTGTGAACAAACAGTCTTATGATTAACAAAAATATTGAAATTAGTTCCAACCAATAAATTTAGGTCTTAACATTACATATGATTTTTACTGAATGCATTGACATTCAATTTGTTGGTTTTACTACTTGACTGATTAATACAATAAGCAAGGGATCAAAGAATTTTCGGTGAGGGTGGGGTCTGAAAAATTTACCTTAAAAAAGCCTCTAGAAAGACCAGTGTGTGTCTCAAAATTTGTTTGTTTGCTGATGCCCAAGAGCATATCGTGGGTGACCGCTTGAAACCTCATATAACAATATATATGACACGGAATTACTTTTAGAAAAAACGCAAAAAACTATTTGTACTATTTGTATTTTTTAACTATTTGTTAAAAATTTTTTATTATTTTGTTTACTGCTATACGTGGTTTTCATTTTTTGAAAATATAAACCTCATATAACAATTTGAAATCTCTGGCCTATTGAACCAAAAACTTGTATATAAATACAATATACGAGGTTTTTCATTTTCATCCGCAGAAAAGGAACATTGAACCTCGTATAATAATATATTTTACGAGGTTTTAAATCTGACTGTTTATATACGTGTTATTCAATTAGTGCTTTTTGAGTTATTTACAATCAAGCTAAGAATACGAAGTTTTGATCACAAGATCCGCGCTTTTACGACCTCTCGAATGGTACCAAAGTTGTCAAAATGACCAAATATGGCATATACAGGGTTGAAAGCGGTCACCCCACGATATAAAAGTGTGGGACAACAGTAATTGCTATTTTTTGACCAAAAATTACAACCTATATTTATTTATAGCCTTCCTATGACCACTCTCTGAATTTCAAACATCCTGAGCACCTGGTCTCAAAAACATTTGTAAAAATAAAAAACATATTGCCAGTCAACAATCTGTATGTTGTATAAAACAGCTGTGACTGACTATGTCTATTTGTTATAATTTGTTTTATAGATAAAATTGAATCAATATTAGTTGAAATACATTATAATCACTGATTGTATTATAATATATTGTATGCAATATTTATCATATAGAAGTCCAATATGTAGGATGTTATCATAAATACATACATAGTTTTGGGAAAAATATTTTAGTATCATTTTTAAAGTTACTGCTTCTCCCTAAAGAAAACAGGCGATTTTTTTATTTTTACTTTTAAGGGATTTGTAAATGCATAGTCTGCAGCATACAACATCAATTTTCATCAAATCACAAATTCTGTTTGCTGGGCACTTTTATGGTTCAAAAGTCTGGAGGGTAACTCAACCTTGGGTCAGGTGTACACTGAGGCTCCATAAGCAATGCACTTATGTACTATTAATTAGACCTTTTACAATTTCAACACAAGTATTTTTGATCCACAATTTCAACTTCTAACTGCAATATATTCAAAGAAAAAGCTAATTTGTTATGACTCAATCGGTTACTAAGGTACTGACCGTAAAAACGGCAAAATGACACCCGGTTTATAATTGTTTGTCTCTACCATTTTTTACAGTATTTGAAATCAAGATTATGTAATAATAAAGAAAATCGAAGTTTAGGAAGCATGCTTAAATCATCAGTCTTTCTTAAAAATGGTTGTCTTCTGCTTGTTATTAGATTGAAATTTATTCATAGGAATTTCTATCTTACTTTAAAATTCTTTATATTTGACAGGCTATTGTGCGAAACCAAGAAGATTTTTCCTGTTCTATTGCTCAAGAGACCCACAATTCTTTGATGAATGTAAGACAGGAAGTTGTAACCTGTAAGTACACAAATATTCTACTTTTACATAAAATCGTTTTCTACTACCCAAATTCACATGATAAATACACTCCATGAATCACTCACAGAATATCCACTATAGTAAAACATGTTTCTAAATGACATTGCGTAATCTGAATTCGGATTAGCGAGAGTGTCGGAGTACTCAAAGTTTTGACATTTTTTAACATATGTGCCACATGTTACTATTTAATAATAAGACAATGTATACGTTACTATTATTTAATTGTTCATATTTTGAGCTACCGTACATACACTTTTTATTGTATTTTACGTTTTAAAATGTTGATTATTGTTGTTCGATGTAAACCAAATTTCATAGCTAAATATTTCTGTGAAGAGCGCGGCACTCAGAACTACAATGTTAATCAGATGTTGGTGAAACACGTGCTTATTTTTTTTATCAAAAAGTCATAGAGTTTAAATTATTGCTAGTAACTTGCCACATTTTTGAAGAACCTTACCACACTAGTAACTGAAATAATTAGTTTTTGCTAGTTGCCATCAGTTGCTAGTATTTAGCTGTCTTTGAATCTGATTGTTGATTTGAGAAGTAGGAATCTGCATTGTACCAGATGATTACAGTTACTTTAAGTCAATTATCTCAATATGAGAGTCTTGAAACTGCAACTGATCTGATGAGATCCAGTCAATTAATTCCAATCAATCAGAGCCTAAGTTTAGTTCTTTTCTCTTGAATTTTTGCCTCTCAGCATGTCTATGTTTTTGTAATGCATGAGATTTTTTAAGTATGAATTGTTATTTTGAATAGCTTTGTGTCTTCTGGGTTTGACAGGTAATGTGTTTTCCATTCAAAATGGTTTAGAATTTAAATCTGAGATTGAAAGCTGATAATTTGTTTATTTAGTTATGACAAGATGGTATTGTCAGGAATACGCTTTTGTCCAACTGCAAATTTTCAATCCCCTAAGAATCGAGCCGATGATGGATTTGTAAAGAATTTCTATAAGATGATTAACAGTCCAGAAGATGTTAGATTTTTCAGTGGTACAATATGGTCTTGAAAATGTGAAAGGACAGTGTAAAGATTGTCTACAACAAAAAAAAACAGCAGATGAAAAATGATGGTGGCTGTGGGATCTAGCCTTGGTCAAATGAGTTATCTTTTTTATTATTCTATTTGACCCAGCTATAATTTGGGATAGATGATTACTAATTCTCCTATTAAGAAATTATTTTTAATGTTTTATTGAGAAATATTTTGACAGTAGAGTGAATTTGCTATTTGTTTCCAAAAAAGGGCAAATGATAAGGAGCTGTTCCTTTCTTTACCTGGCAATATCAAACACAGTGGGCAAAGCATAATGAATACAAGGCACCACTACTGCAGTATTTTAGAAGAACATTGGGTTAACATAATTGAAAAAATTTCACAAATATTTTGTAAATTCAAATTGAAATGAATACTTTGTGTGAAATGAGAAGGTATCTCTCATGAAAATCATGGGCTTAGGTCAGAAACAAGAACAATATTTATTATATTTAGTTAAGTCAAGTTAGTTGCTAGAATAAATAGATGACAAATATCTGAAGGGTTATTTATATGCAAATTCCTCTCCCACAGTGTATTAGGTAGTAGATTAGGTATAATTAAAATATCAGATCCCAGTCTCAAAATTCGACACATCTGTTGTGTTATGTGGAAACCTGTGGGAATTTGAAATAGTTGAAATTTGTTAATTTAGAATTATTGTGAATTTTTTGAATATTCAATGAAATTCACAAATATTTATTAGGCTATATCTCATAGATATATTTAATTATGGCTGTGATGAATTATTCAGTTTTAATAGAATATTTTATTTGAACTGTACCTCATCCACCCATAGATATTTAACTCTTGTCCTGCGCACTGAATGAAACATTTGAAAATTATTCCAAAATTTCTTTGTTATATCTATCTGAAGCGAAATAATTGTTCTTTTTTTCTTAAATTACAATTTATTAATATTTTGTGTTTTCAGTGGTTCATTTTTATACGCCCACATCTCTCCATCCGTCCGTCCGTCCATCAACATTTGCTTGTAAACGCTCTAAAAACTAGATTTGAAATTCGGATTGTGTATACATATTCATAAAACGAAGATCAAGTTCGAATTTGATCTATTTTCGACTGTTAGAAGCAGAGTTATTGCCCTTGCCCCAAAATCTTGAATATGCTATTACTCTCTTAGTTTTCAACCGATTTTGATGAAACTTAAAATGGATGTTTCGTTTTTATCATCCGCATGCCGTGAAGGGCGTATATGGAAACCATAGTTTTGAAGAGTTTTAAGAACATAACTGAAAACCATTTTGAAATTTTGATGTATGTATATGACAAAATCAAATTTACCTCTTTCTTTGACAATGTGATTAATTATTTATTTTTAATCAATTTAGTCAGTCATCCAATATCAATCTTTTTTTTTCTTAATTAATTTCTAGTTATCAATGTCAGATGAGATGTAATTATTTTCTCTTTTATTTGCAATGAATTTATATTTGTTTTAATTTTTACGTTTAGTGATTTACATTATCTTTTCAAATACAACACAATCCTGATTTAAATGAGACAAATTTCAGCACGGTATTGAAATTATCATATGGATGTTATTATTTTTATTTTTTTTTTAATTTTTCGTTTTTGGATTAGGTCACCAATACATCAAAAAAACTTACAAAATATCAATTTATGTAAATTATGGTGGCTTCAAAAATTTCACCACACACACAGCCTTCTTGCCTTTCTTTCTTACACATTGTTACAACCATATAGACTGTCTTTAAATGAATTTCAACTGTCCAAAATACCTGATTGAAAGGACAAATCACTTTTTTCAGACAAAAGTATTGTGTATTCTTAAAAATATCACCATTGAAACAAAGATAAGTATCATTCACTTGAAATTTCACCATTTTATTATCATCTATCCATGATGTGATGTCATGTATGAAGGACTCTGATCATGCAATGAATCTAGAAACTTGTTCTCCTTAACAGTTTATAACAGGTTTATGCCGTAAAATCTCTTCCAGACATCATTGTATGTATTTTACATACACCTGATGAATTATTTTCACCATATTTATTGAAATTGTGGCTTTTTATTAGAGATTAAAAAAATTGTCTCATGTTATTTTCATACTGAATAGATTGCAAATTGTACACAAAGGATTAGTTTTAATCATCTTATATTTCTATTTTTGTTTTACATAGATAGTTGTGGGTTTAATTTTGGATTGAAGCAAATTTTATAATAAGCAAATGGACATGAAAATTATTATCTTTCAATTGAAAAACCATATCTATACCTCATTTAAATTAAGTTAAAAGTTGTCATATTTTAAGTCTTGTTTAATCCCTAGTTAAGATTGTTTGTTAAAAACTCAAAAATTAAAAATTTGATTTTAATGGTAAAATCCAATACACTGGTATTAAACATAGATAAACAAAAAATACATGTATCTAGATCAGTTTGCTTCAACACTCATATTTCAAATTCCCATTTATAAAGAGACATAATTTCTTTCTAATTTTAGAATAGAATAATTAAATATAATATTGAGGCTTGGGATGGCTATTTGTGTGACTATTGAATTGTAAAGAAAATTATATTGGGCAAGCGTTTGATTGAATTACTTTCTATCATAATGATGATGATTTAAGACGCAAGGGGAATGATCAAGAGTAGAAAGAGAAATGAAAACATTGAATATCAATTTGACATTATATCCTGTCCGAAATTCTCTCAAAATGACATATTTGGCCATTGATGGAGATGAGTTGTATTCCCTCTGGTCTCTCTATGAAATTTTATCAATAATAAGAACAGGGGAAATTTTAACCTGACTTTTCCAGACGAAAAGATGAGTTTTTTTGTTTTTTTTATCAATTTAAGTGAGAATTAATGAATAATGTCACACAATTTTTTATTGTGACAAGGCTCAAGTCATTGACCAACTTTTTTCATAAAATTGTTTTTATGTTCTCTGAAACAAAGCCTGAATATATCCCTAATATTGATTAAACTTTGTCTGCCTCTCCCCCCTTTATCAATTATTCTATCATTGTACATGTCTGTGGGTCCCGGTTGACAATTTTTTGACTTTTAGTGGACCCCCTGACCTAATAATTTATAGAATTGTTATAGCGAGCTGCCTTAAGATAACAGATTTGATTCATTGCTTTGAAGGAAATTCTGATTTTCACATGTTACTAATGTTTCTTGTAGCACTCACAAAGAATAAGTGTTAAACTTTTGGAACAGAAACAGTTGGTCATTTTGTATTGCAGGGTAACTAACATGTCATCTTAGAAAAGATAGGAACTTCAGCTCTGTCAATATCAATAACATTCCAAGAACAAATGATTCATTTAATTATTTTCTTTATTCCTATCTTGTACATCATTGGTTAATTTTCTTTGTGCATCAGCAAATTTTAAGTAATGGATATGAATTTGCATGAATGTAAAGTTGCTACTGAAAAGAAATTCACAATAAGCATTTTAACGGCATTTTTAGAACTATGTCACCATCTGAGATTATGGCCATTATTAAAATGAAATTACTTGTTGAATTTGTAATATTCTTTTACCATAATTATCCCTTTGTGACCATTTTATTTCAGCATCCTTCCATTATCAAGGCGTTACCACATAAAATGTCATTTTATGTGATAAGTTCTACTTTGAACTGAGAATATTCTGGAAGGAAATGAGAGACAATTTGAATTACGAAATATGAAAATAATTTATTTTTAAGTTCATCACAAATTTTGTCTTAATCTGAAGCTGCTTTTTTTATCCTGATCTTTAAGATAATTTGAACTTGTTTTGATGTCACACTGGCAATATTTGAGAAGATGATATTAAAACATGAAAAACATTGCGTGAATACAATTGGTTAAAAACAGCATTGAATGATTCATATTTCTGTTTTCACCAAGAAAATACTTTTCAAATTGAATTATGACAAATCATGATGATATCTATAAATGGCCAGTGAGGATAATTTGGGTGCAATATAGACCACATTCACACACTTATAGAACATTCATAGCGTTAATATTGATCTTTCTGAAGCCTTTTCTGCTAATTATCAGCAATACATGCACTAAAATAAGATGAGAAATGTTTCTATTTAGCACTATGAAACTTAAAACAGTTATTGACAAATTAATATGACTAATATAGAATGATTTATTTATTTTACGTGGTAAAATGGGTTTTATTTATTTCATTTGGTGAAATGGATTTATTTATTTTACATGCTATTGCATTGATGCATTCAACACAGATAAACGGCTGATTTAATGTCAATATTTCATACAATCTCAGTTATTCATGGCTAACTCTTATATTTATAGATAATCATTGTTTTATAAGATCAAATGCAAATTGAAAACAATACCACAACCAAATATTTATTGTTTATATCTGATTGAATAAAATTATAAGTTCTGTACATGAGTGGACTCTCTCTGAAATTTATATATGAGAGAAATGAAAAGTATTTCCATTTATTTAATAGAACTCTTCATAAATAACAATTGAATATCAAGTGTTCCTATGGTTACTTATGATTAAACTGAAATAACCTATAGTTTGATTAATCGTCTTTGATTCACTTATTTTTTAAAATTACTCATAAAATAATCCAGAGCTAGGATTTTTATGATTTTTAGGATCACCATAACCCAAAAAAAGACAAAAAGAATTTTTTGAAGAAAAATATAATAGAAATTCGGGAAATAGCCTATGTTTTATTTCATCAAATATAAAACAGTAACCAACAAAAATTTTACGGCTTAAATTTCAAACTTAAAGGGACGGGTGGGGCATTTTGGTAGGCTGAATGTATGTTGTAAACAGTCTTCAGAACTACAAAAACTGTACAAAAATTGCATAATTCCTTCAAAAAGACCTCAAACAAGAATTTTAACTTTATATTTATTTCGTTCATAAGCTTGTCTTCTTTCTATAAATTGGGGTGTCTGAAACTGAACATCTTCTTCAAAGCTGTTTGTGACAACTCTTTGGGATAACTTTCAAACATAGATAATTATGAATACACTTGGATTGAAGGCTAAATTTTTTACAGTAAGCTGTGAACACTATTACAGATTAGCTTAGTGGTACAATTCACGTTTCTGAGACCCAAGGTATGATTTGCACCCGTAAATCCTGTACCTGTCCCTATAAGTCCCTTCTTCGTTCTTATTAAGTACAGACTTATCTTATATTTCTTTCTTTAAAAACAGTAGGAAATTGAGAATTAGCACTCAACCACTCAGTGCTGGACAATAAATGTTATGATAAGGTTATAACGCTCCAGTAATGGTATAATAGTTTGCTCACGTTTGTTCAATTAGAAATTGTATGATAAATGTATCAATAATAGATGAGATAAGGTGGAAAGAAAATAGAGGCTAGATCCCTCACTTATAATCATTTAATGAGATCAAGACCGACAAGACACCAGAAATACACTCAGCCTTTCTATATTTAATGCTAATGGTAAACATGTATGTTATCTTACACATAAGGTGTCTGAGAATCACAACTTAATCTTAGCTTTTGATCACATACTTTTAATACTATTACAATATTCTTTTAACGTGGAAAAATCATCAATGGTGGATGGAAAATTGAGAACTAACTATAGAGGTTGTGATAAAAAAATAAGGATACTTTTGACGCTGCCCTAGCCAAATGCAATAGCAAGTCTTCAGTTGACTGATATCTCACTTCATTTCATTACATTTATACACAAAATTGGGTTTCCATCCAAATCCTTGAAGAATTATATTGTTATAGGAATATTATTCAGTCTATATTTTGTCTGTAAGAATAATATAACTAATACTAAATTGATCTATTATTCATGATGGCTAAATGGTCGTCTGCTTCAGATGATTTGTTGATTTCTACTTGTTCTACTTTAATTAAAGCAACATCCTCATCTTCAATGGCTGCAGTAATTAAGATCGTTGATGTTTTGTGTATATAATATAAATATCATATTTTTGATAGAATATATGTACTTGTTGAGATAAATATAAAATTGTGAAGGAGGGTTGTGTTGAGTTGAGCCGAGTATTATTGTGAATGTGGCTCCATTTTGATTAAAAAATACAATACAGTAGTATAACTACATTGTTCATTGCTACATAACTTAATCTCTCTTCACTCATTATATTTTTGTATGAATTTTTTCACAAAGGAAACAGCAATCCTAAACTCATTTTGTTTTGGGGCTCAGTTTCAAATTTTCAAACCAGTTTTGGTCTCCAGTAATTTTAGTCTTATCCTGTATAATACGGAATTGTTAAAACACCTATACTTACGATGAAAAAAACCCATGAATTTTGCAGGGAACATGCATGACTGCTGTAAACAATAGATTCATGGTATATTTGGGAAGATGAAGATACTTTAAAGAGCAATCTGTTTTTATCTCTCGGGAGATGTTTGATTGAAAGTTTCAGGATTTACTGAGATAAAGGAGTGGAATGTGATTTATGGTTCATCTATATATGTTAGGGATAAAGTCAATGGTTAAGACATTACCATAGTCTTTAATAATAGACCTGATACTTTATTGCTAGCTAGATATACTGATGTCTCTACCTTCAACTCAAACAACCGACCTAATATGTCAGTCGAACCGTTAATCAAAACTCTACTTGATTGAAACTCTGACAAAACAAGAAGATTATGTCATGCTTCTTGATTTCAAATTGCTTCCACTAGTTTGCCTTTTTTTAGTGAATCCTCAAAATAAAAGTCAGATAAAACTAAATTATATCAGAGTTCTATGCACCATGCCATGCTGTGTACAATGGTGATAATTTTGCTTTTATTTTCAGAAGTCTTTTACATTCTGATAAAGAATTATCAAAGAAGTGTGAATTTCCGAAATTTTGACACTTAGACTGATCAGTGAATTAGCTTGATATGCCAATATTAGAAAATCATAGGACCATGGTAATGATTGTGTCCAAAACAGAGCTTTTGTTAATAACACTCCAATTGTTTGTAACACTTTGAATGAAACCGAAAAACATGGCCTCAACCTGATGTAACGATGAGATTAACAACTCGGAAACTTTCTGCAGGTTAAATCACCCTACTTCCTTAATACAAGAACCAAAGCAATGATTACAAATGTCAACAATTTCAAGGTTGAAGAAACTCTAATAAAACTGCTGTTGAATGTAATTTTAAAATTCCAGTAATCAGTCTTCTGCTACACAAGTCATGTTAAATTACAATGTAACCTTTTAGTTCCAATCCAATTCATCATGTGCAGTTCAGTTCTTCTGATTTTAATTTCTATTCATGCACATTTTTTTACATCTTCTTGTGTGAAATTTTGAGGGTGCTGAAGAGAGGAATTAAAGGAGTGAATGTTTAATTCTCTCGATAACCTGTGCAAAGTAGTGTATCAGATGAGGTAGACTTCAATGAGCATAACATTATAATAATAATAATAATAATAACTTTATTTGGCAACCCATTTAGACAGAAGTCTAATTTTCAATAGGTCCCACTAAACTACATATTATATACAAGATTACAGAAAGAATAAAAATACAGAAAATAACATAAAACATATAAACATTTACAATGTAACATGGATGAGGAAGGAAATATGAAAATGTAATCACTATGTTTCCCCACAAAACTACGAATTATATACTAAAAATATATAATACTATATATGATAAAAACACAGAAAATTTCATATAACATATATATATTTACAATGCATCATGGATGTGGTGAAAAATATAAAAATGTAAACACTGTGTTTCTTATATGATATATATGATGGTATAAGTTTTTAAGTAAAATGAAATGGAGAGAAAAACAAAATTCTGATTGCTGCATTAATCTTTCAGTGATGAGCTGCAGTTAAGTTTTTGTACTGTGAGCATTAAGAATCATAGAATCTTGTAATGAATTACTTCTCATAGTAGGCCCATTCATGTATAATTGAGTTTTTTGTAGAATTATTAGTAGTTCAGTTTGCGATTAAATTGGTTATTCTTGCAGTTCAGGTTAGGTATAATTATTAGTTAAGATTTTGGAAATGAAGAGAAAGTTCAGATTTAGAAGTAGTTCAGGTTTGGTAGTTAGACAAATAATTCAGCCTTTGTGGCAAACTAGTAGTCAGTTATTGTAGCACTTGGAAGGAGTTCAGATTGGTTCAAGTTTAATAATTTAATAAATTTAAGAGTAGTGCTTTATCAGGTTTGATGCAGTTATAAAGAAAATGGTTAGTTTTGGTGAAAGAAAGATTTTACATGTTACATTGGTACGCACAGGAAAAGAATTGCAACAAACATATCGTGCACTGTACAATTGTATTTTTCAGATGACCACAGTAGAGTAATACTATATGATGTACCAAAAGGTTGGAACAATGATTATGTCAATGCCAGTTATGTGGATGTAAGTATGATGTTTCTGTTGACTTTCAACAGAGTGGTACTAAAAACTAAATATGAATAAAACAATCCTATATTCTCCATGCTTCGTCATTGTCCTTCCTTGCCAGCTCAACTCAGTGACACAGACAGATAGACAGAAGCACTATTTCAATTTATTTCATTGTTGATTGCCTGCAAGTTTATGTTCACCAGATCATTTCCTATCTTTAATGTTAACTGCAAGAAATTTGACATATTTAACTTTCGCCCTCAGATTTGTACAAAATCCTATTGATTGAAACAAAACTGCCTTTCAGCTTAGCAGCAAAAGGTTTAAACAAGTATTTCAAAAGGCTTTAGGTTTCCTTCCTCCCTTTTATGTTATTTTATGTCCTATACAACATTCAATGAGTGATGTAGAACATTAAATAAGAACTAAAAAGACTGTTATGTTTACTTTCTAAACAAATCCATTCTAAGAAAACATATCGTACAATGGCGTTCCAGGAACTTGTGTCTGAACCATGTTGTTTGGATTTGAAGAAGGACAGTAAAATTTGTTTCTAGAGAAAAAAAAATACCACTTATGACTTGATTTAATGGAGTAAATATTTACATTGATAGCTATTGAATAGAATTGTTCAGGAAAACATCAGGAAAGACAATACCACACCTAATTCTATTATTTAAAGCTGGGGTGATCATCTTCAGGGAATTGTGGAATTCTAAGTTTCAGTATGGAATTTGTGGCATAAAATAATGCTGCTTAAGCACAATTGCTAATTGGATATCACAATTTTTATATCTGAATAGGTCTGCTGATGTCTGTATTTTCCAAAAATGTAGAAAAATTATTTCACTATAAATTTAAAGCTGTTGAATTTTATTTGAAACTATTTATTTCAGGGTTACTGTATTTCAAAAGAATATATTGCATCACAAGGTAAGAATCAAATTTATCTGCTTTCTGAGAGTATCTTTTTCTGTCCCAGCAAGCTTTCTTTAAGATAATTTATTTGAAATGTTTTTACATTTTGGATTTATTTTTAACTCATTACTGTTGAATCTGAGAGATCTATCAGACATTTCCCTCTATTTCTTTCTTTCCTCAATTCAAAGGTGAAGAAATCCGTTCATTATTCATCATTTCCAGGTCCTAATAGCAGGTCTATTATTCAATTCTGGCACATGATATGGCAAGAGGGAATACATTGTATCGTTATGGCAACAGGACTTTTTGAAAATGCAGTTGTAAGTAACATTATTGATTATATGCCGTTCTTTTTTAATCAAATTAATGGAGAAAAAAAAAATTCATTGTCTAAGCTGTATAAGACATGCAATATAATGGATATGGAAATTTCATTGACCAAATATCAATTCTGATATTGTCAGTCTAGTTTGATAAAGTCTCTGATTGCAATGAATTATTAAATCTTCATTAAGATCTTTTTTTGTTGTTTTCATAATAGCAATTTACGGTGTTGTGTTAGATTCTTTTTATGATTGACTTCTTTACTACCATTTACCATATTGAATGAAGAGTTGGTATATGCCTTTATTTCTTTAAATCTGGCACTGAGGAGATAGTAGATTCAAAATAGTTGTTGGGTTTTAAGAAATGATCTCACTTAAGGCATGATCACTCCGTATTGTAGGTGATAGGTCACTATAAGGCTGGAGAAGGGTTTAATTCTTTTGCTAATGGACAAAGTATTATCAATCTAAAATTCATTTCAAGTATGAATATATGAGTATGATAATATACTTGATATGTAAACAACAAATAGAATTTTGATTTATAAGTTGTAATCATCTTTTAGCAACAATGTGATAAGTATTGGGAGGATTATTCTGGTGTAAAGAAATATGTACAACATGGTAGTATTCACATCTGGACTGAAGCAAGTGTACATTTAGCTCATTTAAACATTAGAACATTTCGTATTCAAAAGGTAAGATTGGTACTTAAATGAAGGAAGGATTAGGAGTTTTCTTAAGGTTTAATTTGATCACGCAATCTGTTCAAAAGTTGGATAATTTCCTGTGGCTCAATCACCATAAAAACTTGTTGAACCAAGTCCACTTGCCCCCACCCTAAACAAAACTGTACCAAAGTAAGTATCTAAAACACAATATAAATTAAGTAGTTCACAACCTTTAGCTAGGGCCTGACCAAGGACTATATTATATATTACATACTGAAAATCTTTGAATCTTCCACTAACATTCATTAAATTGACATAAAGAGGGGTATCAGATTGCAAGGGAGCATAATGTTAAATTCCCGGGGGGAAGGGGCCCCCCACTCATCTGGATGAGTCACTGACAATTTCAAGAAATATCATTTCTTTATATTGTCAATGTGATCAGCTTGTTGAGGTTATTTGTACTGGTATATATTTATACAAACATCTTAATTGATGATGTTTCTGCTAACTGGTTTCAGGTTGACAAATGGAATTAAAACGTAATATAATGTAGTCTCTGTAAGTAAGGCTTGTTTATATTGCAGGAAGGAAGCTATGATTGTAGGATTATCAGACAATTTGAAATGGTTGGTTTCCATGACAATGAGTGTGCTGATCCAGGTTACATTTTAGATGTTAGAAGACGTGTCAATCATTTTATGTCAACAAGTTTAGGACCAATCTTAGTCCATTGCAGGTAACAATTTTATACTCCTACTCTAGTCTATTTAATACTGTCATTGAAATGATGTAAAACCGAAAGTGTTAAGTGCTATAAAAACATAGAATTAGCTTTTATGTGTGACCTTGAAATAGAACTGGCTGAAATAGAAAATATTGTGTACATTTCACAGAGGATATACCAATATTACCAATTTGCCAAAATTCCTCACAACCTTGTGAACAAATCTGAATGGATACAGAACAAATAAAATACATACTGTAGCATTTCAGTATCAATTCTGGCAGTATTTATTTTGATGGAAAGATATTGAATTTCCCATTGGTCCATTTCTCAAATATTAACTAAACAACTATGAAATGTGACATCACATTAATAAACCAAGTACTTACGATCCAAACTGCAAAACGAAACCTGAAATCCAAACAACAACTTTTCACATCTCACTATCAATTTATAGCTCTTTTACAGTTTCTCCTTTGGAATTTTCATTCCCAGACACTTCAGTGTTCAATGTCTTGGTACCAATTAAGATTTATCATTGTCACAACTGGATGGTAAAGGGATAATGCTTACCTAGAAATCTTGATGTTCATTATCATATTATTACTTAATGTTTGATAATATGACAACCAGACAATTTTATAAAAGAAAGATAAAAAAAAAAGTTTAAAGGAAAAATGGTTTCAATCTTTGTGATTACAGATGTGGTGGAGGGAGAACAGCTGTATTTCTGGCCATAGATTATTGTTTAAAACAAGTTGAAACTGAAGAAAAAGTTGATATTTATGGTGCTGTTTTACATCTTAGAAGATATAGAAAAAATATGGTGCGCACATTGGTAAGTACTAGTGAACCTACAAAGCATTTTGTTTTTTACGATGGTTTTAAGGAATGAAAGAATAATGTGAAGCAGGATTATCAGGGTATCCAGATTTACTATCTTAATTTGTCTCAATATATTTAATGGTATTTTCAGGGACAATATGGTTTAATCTATGATACAGTAGCTATGTATATTAATTGTAATTACACAGTCTTCCCTGTGGCTGATCTACATTTCCAAACTCCAGTTGGCTTTACAAACAGTAGATCACTGCAAATAGATCAAGAATTTCAGGTAATATATTATTAATGGGGCCGTCACACCGTGACATGCTGGTCAGCGTTCTATCACGTTTGAGGAAACTTTGGTAGTTGCCCATCGTCTGTGGGATATCGCCAGAAGAGTGTTGTGTGAACGTCGGGAATTGGCTGAGAACGCTGATCCGGAAAAAAAGTTTTGAGCATGTGGCACATTAGCACACGCTAATGGTTTTCAAGGGTATCTTACTTGCTCCCTGTTACACGCTTCGCGTGCATTAGACACGCTAGTCATGCGTTAGGCACACGTTAATCATACGTCAGATGTGTCCACCTATCCCTAGAAAGCTTGAAAATTGAATGATTGGAATGTTCAGAGAACGTTGACCAGAA
Source organism: Lottia gigantea (assembly GCF_000327385.1). Classification (NCBI taxonomy): domain Eukaryota; kingdom Metazoa; phylum Mollusca; class Gastropoda; family Lottiidae; genus Lottia; species Lottia gigantea. The sequence continues at coordinate 2,939,465 of NW_008706746.1, forward strand.
CGCTATGGTGTGACTGACCTATAAGAGATGATCAAATCTTTACATTCAAATCTGGATCCAGATATTAATCCCTTACCAATGGTTCCAGATATCAAACCTAACTGCTGGGTTCAGATGTCAAACCTTTAAAACTGGGTCCTGATATCAAACCTTACTACTGGGTCCAAATATCATACCTTTACCACTGGGTCCAGATATCAAACCTAACTACTGGGTCCAAATATCATACCTTTATCACTGGATCCAGATATCAAACTTTTAAAACTGGGGCCAGATATCAAACCTAACTGCTGGGTCCAGATATCAAACTTTTAAAACTGGGGCCAGATATCAAACCTAACTGCTGGGTCCAGATATCAAACCTAACTACTGGGTCCAGAAATCAAACCTTTACCACTGGGTCCAGATATCAAACCTTTACCACTGGGTCCAGATATCAAACCTTTACCACTGGGTCCAGATATCAAACCTAACTACTGGGTCCAGATATCATACCTTTACCACTGGGTCCAGATATCAAACCTTTACCACTGGGTCCAGATATCAAACCTTTACCACTGGGTCCAGATATCAAACCTAACTACTGGGTCCAGATATCATACCTTTACCACTGGGTCCAGATATCATACCTTTACCACTGGGTCCAGCTATCAAACCTTTACCACTGGGTTCAATTATCAAAACCTTTACTTCTGGGTTCAGATATCAAATCTTTACCACTGGGTTCCTGGTGACCTAATTTGTCAACTCTACGTTTACAATAAATGTTTTCTAACTAGGTATTACAATATATTGTACCAGCATTATCTATAGGAGACTGTGCTAGTGGTCATAGAGTAGAAAATAGATGTAAAAGTAGAGATATAATGATGTTACCTCGTAAGTATTGGTTTCAAAGTTTTTATCTCAAGGGAAGTAACCAATACAGTGGTTTTGGGATAATTTAAATTAAAATTTTACATGCAAATGTTTCTACTATCAATAGTTTAAAATGAATTGATCATTCATTAAGAAATTAAAAGGATGCTACAAGTCCTAATATGTAATATATGGAAGGATGTAGTAATTTAGATATACCAGGCTAAGATAAAGTGATGTTGCTTCAGATGTGTTGAAAGTAAACATAGGCAAACCAAAATTATTTCTTTGCATTATGTGAACTATTGTTGAATAGGGTACAAATTATATAAATCATACATTTAATATAAATGTAAATTCATTTTGATCATGTTTCCATTGACATTATGTAATTCATATTTCAAGCTGAACGAGCCAGACCCTACCTCTCAGCTGATACTAATGATAGTGGTAATGATTTTATTAATGCTGTATATGTTGATGTGAGTATAGATAAAATTATGTTCCTTTAGAAACGGTAAATGATAATGATCATCTAGCCATTGCTCTCACGATCCCATCATCACGATCCTTGTCATAAATTTTGATTGGTCGTGAATTTAATTTTGAAAAAAAAAAAATTTACTTTCTTTTAAATCTCAAAGTTCATGGTTAAGTTCTTGTCATAGTGCCAAACAGCTTTGTTAGTTTTCAGAGCGAGAATGAAAAAAAAATCCTCAATGTTTACACCTCCTTCAATAACATTCTTATTTATTCATAATGACTTGCAAATCATTGACATGACAAAGCAAGTAGTCTACACAAATGAGTTATGCCCCCTCTCATTTCGTCGTTACCGGGATCAAAGAATTAACTTAAAATGAAAGGAAGCATTAGAATTTTCTGAAATATTTTAGGAATATTAAGGGCACGTGTAAGTACCTTTCTGTCAAGTTTCACATCAATCACTGATCAACAAGTGGGTTGGTGTGAATCTACAACAGTTTCAGATGATTCAATGAAGGCCGCCATTTTCAATCACCTTCCTTTTACTCCAAATATTACGAGATTCCTGATTGGATATATCGCATGGTGACATATGGTCTGTTAAGGGAGATTATTAGTCTTTATTGAGGAGAATATGGGATTGTTCAAGCAATGGTTAGATTTGAATAATAATCGTACCATTGCTTAAGGAACATGAGATAACATTATCTCCCCTGTCTATTCACAATTCATTGTGAACATGAAACAGACAATACATGATTAATATTAGATCAGCTGGAATGTAGGCATGCCTATATTTAGAGATATTAGAAATGAATTGTGCTCTTTTAAAGTTATTGCCAAAACATTTACCTGAAAGATTTTTGAATTTACGAACCCATATAATGAAATGGTTCTGTCATGAACTTGTTTTTGTTTTCAGGGTTTATTTAATATCAATGCCTATCTAGTAACACAGTGGCCAAAGAAAAATACATTGAATGATATTTGGAGACTTCTATATGATTATAAAATAAATTCATTGGTTGTGTTGAATGATCTCAAATTTACTAGAGTAAGTACAGTCTGTTCTCCCTGGGCATTTTGAAAGCAATAAGAGTTGCTGGTGCTATGTTGAAAAAATGTCCCTCTTGAACAGTGCTTTGTACTCTTAAACCTTTTTTCAGCTGTCATAGAAACCAGAGCCTTTTTAGTCTCTCAAATTGTACCTTTAATAGTAAAAAGAATAATAACTTGTAAATTTATCAAGGCAATATATTCATCTATTTCAAAATATTGTGTGGTATGTAATAATTTAGATAAGCAGACTTGAAATTTGATCATGACTGGAAATCAGAGAGGCGATTTCAGCTCTATTTGTCAGTCATGTCCAACTGAAGATTAAGATGCTGTATATACCACTGTACATGTATTTAAATTTTGTTTTTTGTTTTACTGACAGAGATTCCAAAAGTTTTGGCCAAAAGAATTGGATGAAGAATGTAGATATGGTCCTATTAGTGTGAGATATTTAGGTTGTGGCAAATACCCTGAACTCATTATAAGAGCTTTTGCTATTCACAAGGTGAGTCCATGAATTAATTTGATTGAAGTGTAAATAGATTTTGATTTGATTGAACATTCCATAGGTTGTTTTAGTAAAGAGTTGATAGGTCTTGATATTAGTAAAGAATCAATAGATTTTGATTTCATGAAAGATTTTGATTTCATTGAGAGTCAACAAATTTACTATTCATGGACCAAAAAATTAGTTTCCCCAAAATGTATATACAATATACAATAACATAGAACTGAATAAAATAGGGACACTCCTTATCAAAACTAGCATTAGTTGCCATCTTGCTATGAAAAATATTTCCAAAAAAGAATATACATGTAGTTATGTACAAAATGATCTCAATGATGTATCAAAAGTAAAAATATTTTCATAGATTCTTCCAAACAACCAAAGAGAGCCAAAAGATAGTGATTTAATAGTAAAAATGTTTCAAGTGACCAATGGTATGAGTCCAGCTAAAATTACTATGTCCCATAAATCTTTACTATATGTCATGCAGTGTGTTGATGATTGGCAGCAAAAGACAAATCCTTCAACACCAGTTTGTATTTTATCAAAGTAAGTCTCTTTTTTATGGATATATTTTCTTCGGTTCAAAGATATTTGATTTGCTTTCCGAATGTTTTGATGATGTATTTGATACCTTAGATTTGTTTCAAAAAAAGTAGGATGAAGTGATAAAAATATCAATGGAAACTCCTGTATTTCATCTTTGTCAAATTTCTGTATTATTGTTATGAATTTGACAATAGTTGCATAAATGGAGCGATCTTTTACTGATTTTTGATAATTTCTTTGGAACTTGTGATAATGCTGAATGTGTAGCCCTGTTTTTGATATTTAATGATATATTTAATGATAATTGTATATATTTATATAGAGATGGTTGCAATAGATGTGGTATCTATACAGCCGTCAATATTTGTTGTAATCAAGTGAAAATTGATGGTGAATGTGATATTTTTAATGCTGTAAGAATTATCAAAAGAAATAGACCTCATCTAGTTTCCACAATAGTATGTATCCCTATTTCTCTTCTGTGGCCTGACACTTGTCAAAACCAATAATCTCAACCTACAAAGCTGGTCTTAAATTTTTTTTCCGCAAATTGACCAAATTTTGACTTAGAGTCATTCCATATAGTGAATGCAAATCAAGGACTTCCCCTCTAAAACTCTGAAAGTTTTGACACATTCTGAGAATCCAAATTACATTCTTAATTTCTTTAATTTTTTTTCTAGGATGAGTATCGGTATATTTATTATTTTATGGCAGAATATATAAGTGAAACAACACTACAGCCACAAATTGTGATAACTAAAGCTACAGGAAATACAACAACATTGGACCACATTACACCTACAGAAGATTCAGTCCTTTCTGTGAGGAGCAGTCGGTCAGCAAGTTTCCAAACAGCTTTGGATGAAATCGGAGACTATATTTTACCTTGTGGTTTTGACAATAAAAATTCATTAAGTGCCTACATTGCTCAAATCTCGCCTCTTTCAACGAAAAACTGCGTCCTTAGTCTCAGCAGGACTTCATCTGTGGACAGCTTGAACCTTTATGAGACTCCATTAACTGAAAATCTAGATGATAGTGTCTTTTATCAAAACAGCATACCTCCTCAAGGTGTATCAGAAAACTCAAAAGCAACTCAAACATCAAAAACAATGATTAATCAAGCACGTGCTCTCAATCAGCAAACTTTACAAACAACCTCATCAAGCAGACGACAAAATTCACCCCACCATGAAAGTATTCTTCTACATGAAATGCCAAAAATAGTTGTGGAGGAAAAGAATAACAATTTTGATCAAAAGGAGATTGAGGAAGCATCAGAAGAAAGCAGCTCAAAATTATCCAATGGCACAGCATTACATCTGACAGATTTAGATTCTTCCAAAAATGGATGACGCTTGTCCTTTTTCCCAAGATGTTGGGTAAGTCAATTGGAGCACCAATAGTATGAGTTTGGAAGGTATTGGAATTTTTCTAGGAAAGTTATTTGAAATTACATACTAAAGCATCTACATCTGAGAATCAGGAGGAATGGGAGCCCCACTCTAGCATTAAGGTCTTTTGTACTTGTATCTTGTATACTCCAAGCAAGTACATTGTGAACGTCTGGTAATGTAAGAGACTATGATTTTTTAAGCTTATTCATCTTTTAGTGATCAGATCCTTGATTTTGAGACAAGATCATGAATGAATGATAATTAATTTAGTCATTTTGTTTAATTTGTTTTCACCCTTGGTCATCAATTTATAGCACTTCTTTAATGTTTTCAGTGTTTTTTACTGATCCAATTTGTGATGTATGTCTTCCAAAATTTCGTATTTTGGTTTTTTTGTAGATAATGAAAACAATTTATTGGAAGAAAATTTTGTTGATTGGTATAGTTTTTTGTGTAAAATGCACATTTTTCCTTATATTGCATTCCAAAAGGGTTTTTCTGGAGATGAAATTTTAAATTTCTTTTCAATCAAATGCAATTGTATTACTGTGATAATGTATGTATATATATGTTTAACTGAAGTCAAAAAGATTTTGGTGGCTTGTAGTTGTAATTTTGAACAGATGTCAACCAGATAGTGTGAGGATCATAGCTGAATTTCAGAAGGGATGTTTCTGATGAAATTCTGAATGTGCAAGCATTTAAAGAATTTTCTCTGCCTCCAATGTAATTTTAAGATCTATATACTTTCAGTCACATTGTAAAATTATGACATCCAATATGAAAATGTTTCATACTTCTTTTAAATAAGAAGAGCTGAAAAGAAGATTTCAAAAACACATTTCTTTCTGCTACTTTTAAACAGAGATATGCAACATCTGTCTAAAATAAGTGTTGATGGACAATTTTGGACAAACATCTTACAAAGAAGCTCTGGAAATTCGCAGACATTTCATTACCCAGAAGTTCTTTTGAATCCATAAAAACACATTCCTTTTTGTGAAATTTATAAAAAAGGTGTTTTTGTTTTGTTAATTCTTTTTGAAATCTGTGATAAAATTATTATGATTAATACATGTTTAGGGGAAATGCTGAGCCTTAATTCATATTTATTGCATTTCAAGTTTTTAATATTAGTAGACCAAAAATTGAATCATTAGCATTTGGAATGCTGAAAAATGAAATGCGGAATTAGGCTTAGCATATTCCTTACCATTCCACTCTTTTGTATCTTCTAATTGTTATGGCAATCAATAAATTTTTAAATTTTTGTATTTTCTTTTTGTTAAAGGCACTTTACAAATAATCTTTTTTTATGGCCTTGACTTGTCATTGCAACAATTATATCAGAATCAAGACCTTAAAAAACTAATCTAACCTTAACACTTTTTAAAGTCATCCATTTTGCATTATTGATGAAGAACTGGACTGAAGGGCATTTGTTCAAACAATGGATTTCAGAGGCTTTGGTTTCAAGTTTGATCTAAGATTTTTCAACCTTTCCATCCATGGTTAAGCCCTGTCTTGAGTATCCTTGGGAATCAGTTGATGAAAGGGTCTAAACTTGGTATCTATTAAACATGTTTTATGAAATAAAAAGCTGTAAAAGTTGCAGATTGTGTGTCATCGTGTTTTGGAATATTGAAGGGTTGAAAAAGTCAGCTAAAAACTGTTAATGTTTTGAATTGAGATCAAATGTGTATATTAAATATATCATATTGTCCTGCCTTTAAATACATCCATTCTGAATTAATAATGGATTTTTCTCGGATATGTCAAGTTTTAATACTATTTTCTCATTTTCTAGATCTCTTTTTTAGAAAGCTTTATTAATGAATCTTGTTGTAGAGAACTTATTTTATCAATGAATCTTGTTGTAGAGAGCTTATTTTATCAATGAATCTTGTTGTAGAGAGCTTATTTTATCAATGAATCTTGTTGTAGAGAGCTTGTTTTATCAATGAATCTTGTTGTAGAGAACTTATTTTATCAATGAATCTTGTTGTAGAGAGCTTGTTTTATCAATGAATCTTGTTGTAGAGAACTTATTTAATCAATGAATCTTGTTCAAGAGAGCTTATTTTATCAATGAATCTTGTTGTAGAGAGCTTATTTTATCAATGAATCTTGTTGTAGAGAGCTTATTTTATCAATGAATCTTGTTGTAGAGAGCTTGTTTTATCAATGAATCTTGTTGTAGAGAACTTATTTTATCAATGAATCTTGTTGAAGAGAGCTTATTTTATCAATGAATCTTGTTGTAGAGAGCTTATTTTATCAATGAATCTTGTTGTAGAGAGCTTATTTTATCAATGAATTTTGTTGTAGAGAACTTATTTTATCAATGAATCTTGTTGTAGAGAACTTATTTTATCAATGAATCTTGTTGTAGAGAGCTTATTTTATCAATGAATCTTGTTGTAGAGAACTTATTTTATCAATGAATCTTGTTGTAGAGAGCTTATTTTATCAATGAATCTTGTTGTAGAGAACTTATTTTATCAATGAATCTTGTTGTAGAGAACTTATTTTATCAATGAATCTTGTTGTAGAGAACTTATTTTATCAATGAATCTTGTTGTAGAGAGCTTATTTTATCAATGAATCTTGTTGTAGAGAACTTATTTTATCAATGAATCTTGTTGTAGAGAACTTATTTTATCAATGAATCTTGTTGTAGAGAACTTATTTTATCAATGAATCTTGTTGTAGAGAACTTATTTTATCAATGAATCTTGTGTATGAAGGCTTATTATATCAAAACTGATTTGTATGAAAGCATTTTACAGCTTTCAAGTTGAACTCAAAGCTGCATTGTTATCAGCTATTCAGTTATTATCAGTTATCAGTTATTGTTGTGGTTAAAGCATGATTTTATCAGTGAGTTCCACTGTGTAATCTAGACCATCTTGCTAATGGGTCAATTGTGTTTGGGAAAACAAAATGGGTTATCATTAATCTTTACAAAAAATAAGAACAACTATTTTTTTTAAGTTGAATTCAACTATATTTTAATATAAATACAATACATCAAAAAATTAAATAAAGGATTTCTTTGATCAAATAAAAAAAAGTTATTTTCCAAGATTAAACCTTAAAAACAATGGTTTCATCTGTTAACTGGAATTGAAAGTGAGATAAAGCACATTCACTCTTCAAAAAAGCTGATGCCACTCTGTCATTAAGTTAGTTTTTTGGACATCACTTTATATTAATGAATTAATTTATACTTATTATATATTAATCATATTTTAATAATTTCCTTCAAAATTATCCTTAGCTGAGGTATCAATAGATGAACATGGAAAGTTTCTTAAAAAAGGAAAAAATTTACCTAAGATGGTCATTATGTAATAATCAAAATTAGCCATATATACATCAACACCAAATTAATAGAGTCTAAGTTTGCCTTATTTGTGATGATTTGAAATTTATTGTGACCATAATAATTGAAATTTATATTTACAAAGTAAAAAAATGAAAAGCTTCATAATAACATGTTAAGAAAAAGTTGCATTGGACCAGCCAATATGAAGTTGCTTTTTCTTAATTAACAAATATCTACAATATATTCCTGACCACTCAATAGACTGAATTACATGTTGCTAAATATTGTAAACAGTATGATGTGTTAATCTTCTAACTACATAGTATTGAATTGATGAAATTTTGCTTGTATGGATTTTTATTTCAATCAAATTATTCTTGGGTCATACATATGAAAATTGAAACCTCTCTAAATTTCTATGTACTGCCAAGATATTTCCCAGGACAAATACTGAGGTAATTGCAATATTAAAGTAATTGTTCTATTGTCACGATTGGTAACTTCATACAACTTACACAGATATAGTTTGAATCACTAAATGTTTTCTTACGTAAATTTATATGATTATAGAAGATGTGGTAAAATTGTTAATATAGATGAGAAGGTTTGACCGATATATATATGTGAATGTAAAAAGTCATGCTAAAAAAGAATACATAAATACCCAGAAAATTAGCAGCATAAAAACTATGTGAATATTATAAATATATTATATTACCACAATTTAAGTAATTTGGAATTTACCTGAACACATAAGACATTTGTCTAAATTCTCAATTGAAAAATGTAAAAATGCCTTTTTTTTTACATAAGGACTTTTTATTTTAAATAATTTTTAATCATTAATAAACATAAATTTGATTATTTAACCTGAAGTTTGCGGTACAATTTTTTTAAATTGAAAATCTGATGTCACATCTAACTTCATCTAATATTGATTATATCAGTTCTCTTACAAACTTTTGTCAATTCGTATGTGATTGAAGATAAACCATATGTTAGATCCTCAGTTAAAAAAAATGTGGAATTAGTTTTATCAGAAGATAGAGATAGATATTAATTGATAAAAGTAATTTTTATAATAAATATGTTATAAATTCAAAAAATTATACTAAATGAAAATAATTGAGCCAATTCTTACAACAAAAATAATATTCCAATAGTTTAAGGAATATTTTTTGTTTTGATGAATTCATCATAAGTGATAGTTGATCTTTGGGTACCATTACTGGAATTTAATGTAGTATTGTATCCAGCATTAGTATATCCCTGGGCTGGCATCTTATAATCCAGAGTTGGTTTCTGGTTTGATAAACTGGTTGTACTAGATCCTGAACTGCTGTCTCCATTAAACCTCTGGTGTTTCTGAAAGACAAAAGGACAATTCACATCTCAAAACATGCATGCTCTTACAGGCATATATTTTTTATTTTTTATCCTTAATTTGAGCCATTTTGATTTGGTCAAGATATTGAGCTACACATATATATGACAATCAAAATATACTGCTTGTCATTGTATCTGGTCTATAAGTTGCCACTGATGCTGATACTGTGCTTTGTTCTCTTTGATGCTAAAGTTGTTCTTAAAGCATTTATGCTAAAAATACTGCATTAAACCCTGCCTACATGCCCACCTAGCACAACAATATAATATATTAAATGTTAATACCGGTATGTTCACAATGTTCTTGACCAATTCCAGAAGCAGTACTTACATTTGATGCCGCTGCCTTTTTCTTTTCACGTTGTGTTTCTGATAATTTACAGACAGCCACTATTACAATTACAATCACCAAAGATACAGTAAGACCAATTACAATCTCTTCGATCAGTGTTAAACGGAATGGTTTAGGAGCTTGAACTATAAAAAAAGAAAAGAAAAATGTTGATAATCTCAGAATTTATCTACTGAAATACCTTTTTTGGTCTATAATATGTATGTAGAATTACATGACATTGTTCTGTTCCTGAATTTAAAACCATCTTTTGAATTGATGGAAATGCGGATATTTCTTTACCAGAGAAGACCAATAATGACAATTACTTTACAACTGCATAATGAGCAGTGCAATTTCTTCTAAATTTAAATATGTCAGAACCCTATATCAAGTTTGAGTACAAAAAAATGGCAAAATGCAAAATCAAAAGTTGTATTTCTAAAAGACAGAACCCACTCATGTCAATTTCAAGTGCTACTTTAATTCATTCAAATAGGATTTTTTTATAGAAATAAAGGCCTACCTGATCTTGGGTTACCAACATTGAAACCAGTGATAGTATAGCCTTGTGGAGGCGAACTTTGACCTCTCTGTAATAGACTTTCTATATCTGTTTTATACTGGGCTTTATTGGACACTGAGTCACTATCTCTAATAGATTCTACATCAGCTACCACTATGATACTTCCTTGTCTATCAATACAAAAAACAGGTACGATATACTTTTGCAAATCATTTGAATGCAATCTCATCATTATTTCATGCTGAGATGAGTGGATTGAAGTCACTCAACAGGTTGAGTCATAACAATTCAACAAACAGGTTAAGTTATTATTGAACCGGTTGAGTCATAAGATATTCAAGTCCGAGGTTACAAGTAAGCTGACTACTCTGACCCTACCTAGTTCCCCAGATGTGACGTACGGATTTGAGGGCCAGGCATCAAATGTTGATTTTCACGGGAGTTCATCCCATTCATCACAGGTCATAGGTCACTGAAAAGTTTGAGTCATTGCAGTTCAATGAACAATCTTAGTCATTACAGGTCACTTAACAACAAACTCAATAGATAGAATCCATCACCCAACAAGGGTCATCTGGTTATTCATCACTGAATATGTTGAGTCATTACATATCACTGAACATGCTGATTCATCAGATATCACTGGACCTGTTGAGTAATTACATATTACTGAACATGTCGAGTCATTACAAATCACTGAACCTGTTGAGTCAATACATATCAATGACGTTTTGATTCAACTGAACTCGTTGAGTCATTAGATATCACTTAACCTGTTCAGGTATTACATATTGTGACCCTTAATACTGTAGCTATTGAGTCATTACATATCCTCACCCTCAATACTGAACTTGATAAGTCATAACAGTTCACTGAACATGTTGATTATATATCACTGAACCTGTTGAGTCATAAAATTAACCTTAATATTGAACCTATCAAGTCATTAAATCAATGAAGATATTAAGTCATTACGTATCACTGAACATATTAAGTTATTATGTATCACTGAATATATTAAGTTATTATGTATCACTGAATATATTAAGTCATTACGTATCACTGAACATATTAAGTTATTATGTATCACTGAACATATTAAGTCATTATGTATCACTGAATATATTAAGTCATTACATATCACTGAACATAGTAAGTCATTACGTATCACCGAACATATTAGGTCATTACGTATCACTGAACATATTAAGCCATTGCGTATCACTGAACATATAAGTTATTATGTATCACCTAACATATTAAGTCATTATGTATCACTGAACATATAAGTTATTATGTATCACCTAACATATTAAGTCATTACGTATCACTGAACATATTAAGTTATTATGTATCAATGAACATATTAAATCATTACGTATCACTGAACATATTGAGTCATTGCATATCACTAAACATATTGAGTCATTGCTTATCACTGAACAGTTTGAGTCATTACATATGACAGAACAAATTGAGTAGTTACGTATCAATGAACATGCTCAGTCATTACATATCTATGAATATGTTAAGTCATTACATATCATTGAACAGTTTGAGTCATAACATATCAATGAATATTTTGAGTCATTAGATATCACTGTACAGTTTGAGTCATAACATATCAATGAATATTTTGAGTCATTACATATCACTGGACATTTTGAGTCAATACATATCACTGTACATGCTCAGTCATTACATATCAATGAATATGTTAAGTCATTACATATCACTGAACAATTTGAGTCAATACATATCACTGAATATGTTGAGTCATTGGACATAAAAAAACAAACATTTTGAGTCATTACATATTAAAAACATTTTGAGTCATTAGATGTCAAAAAAATATCTTTGAGTCATTAGATATCACTGAACATATTGAGTCCTTAGGTATCAATGAACATGCTGAGTCATTACATTACATATCACTGAACATTTTGTATCATTACATATCACATGTGTTGAGTCATTAAATATAAAAAAAAACATTTTGAGTCATTAGATATTCAAAAACATCTTGAGTCATTAGATATTCAAAAATATTTTGAGTCATTAGATATTCAAAAACATTTTGAGTCATTAGTTATTCAAAAACATTTTGAGCCATTCGATATCAAAAACATTTTGAGTCATTAGATATTACTGAACATGTTTAGTCAATGACATCACTGAACAGTTTGAGTTATTAGATATCAATGTACTGTTTTATTCATAAGTAGTAAAGAACTTACTTGAATTGAAGAATTTTAGTTTCCAGATAACCAGGGAGAGATTTGAATACCATATCCATCTGTTTAAATAAATGAAATCAAAAATAAAGAATTTTGTGAGAACATGGCATTGTTTTATGGATTAGTAAAGAAAGATGAAAGACTCTATTTCATTTTATCAGATACTATTCATATTTCTCATATATTCATATTGGAGAATTATAATTGACAAGCTAATTGATAAAACTCTGACTCACCCATTCTTTCATAGTACGTTCTAAATTCTTAAATTCATCAGATGCTCTATCACTCAGTTTGGAATCATATTGATTATTAAAGGTAACTTCAACCGTTGATATTAAACTTGTTCCACTTGCAACTGTAAGTATAGCAGATAAAATCTATCAGTATGGACCTTATCTTGTACATCTGGGAGAATCAAACCCGAAATCTGCGTCATTTGAAGATTTGGTTCCGGGGCAACATTGATCAGATATTGTCACTTTCAGCTGAAAGCTTTGATTTCGATCCCGGGTTTGTAGAGGGGGATGGGGAGGAGGGCACTCTTTATACGTATATTTATCATGAAATTCAAGATTTAAGTGTAGTAAACAGTGGGGATACGGTGGAAGTGGGGCGCATTCCCAACTTTATTCTTAAAAGATTCATGTCTCTTAGTTATTCTGAAGGATTCAACTAAAAGTATTTATGAGGTCCAACACCAAAAGTATTTTAAGCTGCTTACTTAACAATTATTACTCTGGGTATAGTGGAAGTTATGATCTTGAATCTGGTCACACAAATTTTCAGCCAACTACCGAACTATTAGATCAAGTCCTTGGTTTATTTTGGCAGTGATATTGGCTTAAGTTTTAGTTCCAAATCAGACAAAATCTTCAGCATAATCAACTTACCAACATCACAAGATCGAATACAGATTTTACTAGATGATACTGTTGGTGTATTTCCATGTTTCGTGATACTTTCATCACTACTTTTATAGCCGCCACCCACAGCATAGAACATATACAAACATTGATTATCAGTGAAAGCCAAATCACTGCTATCTCCGGTATCTCTTGCTCTATCAAAGGTTATAGTGGTTACACCATTTTCAACTATACCACGTTTATTTTTAATATCGTCTTTGGCATCTTTCTGAGGTTGAACTTGCCCAGTCATCCACCTGGAAGAAAAAGGTGCCATTATCAATGGTAATAAGAGATAATGATTGACAATCCCATCACAGACTTGCCAATTGTCCTAGAGCACATGTAGATTAAATGAATTTAGAATTCAAAACTTTTAGAATGTATGCCTTCCATTTTTACCTTCGTCTCGTCCAACTCTGAAGAAGCGATACAATTTAAAAGTTTATTCAGAGTTACTGTTTTAACATTTGTACGGCTTCGTGGTTGGAGATCTTTGACTGCATGGAAATTTCTTTAAAAAAAAATCACACACTCATACGATTGGAAGTGCTTACTTACCTGTCAGAGACGTGCACCTGACCATTATCAACCCAGCCAATAATAGCATCAGAATTAGCCTAAACAAGATAAGAATGGATGGTAAAGGTGAGGTATAATTCATGGGGGAGTTAATTTGTTGGATGTTTATTTCTAATCAACAAATCTAAATGATGTAACTATGATGGACGAATGTAGTTCAGACCTAAATTAAGTATGTTCCAGAACAGTGAAAATTGACCATGAAATAGATGTGTAAAATGGTACAATTCAGAAGAAAATCGTAAATTATTCTATCAAGAGATTGAGGCAATATTTTTATAAGAAGGAGACTGCAGTGATATTTTTAATACCATCTGAAAGCTGCCATTAAATTTTTTTACCATGTTTTTATCCTTAGAAAATCCAACACCGATCCATTTGCTTTCTTCATTTAATCTTGCCTTCATTGTAAAACTGATATCATCCGTGTCTTCATTATAAACCCACGACACTTCCAGGTCACAGTTATCACATTCAGTAGGCCAGTTACCATTACACGATGTACTGAGATCTCGGGCACTTTCTGTTATCCGTACAAGAAAAAGATCAATAAACAATGACTAAAGTTATCTTACCAGATAAGGTAACTTACGTCGATGGCGGCAGTTAAAGGGACAGATATGCTTTTCTTTGACCAATCATACTTTAGTCTCAGAAATTGGATTTTTTTAGTTGAGCTAATGAGAAATAGTGTTCACAGCTCACCGACGAAATCTGAGCCTCAAACCATGTGTGTCCAGAATTATCTGCCATTGACTGTTAAAATGACTACTCGTCAATTTAAGATACTCATTGATATATAGAAATAATGAGTAAAATTCATAGTTTGAAGTATTTTTAAATGAATTGTGTGATTTTGGTACATTGGTACTTCTGGAGACCATTTACATATATTCAAGACTAAAATCAACTTCCCAAAATGGCACACCTGTCCCATTAAGCATCAATTATGATGAGTGTTACCCAGCCTCTGATTTCTATTGTCCAATACCACATTTTTCAAATTCGACGAAAACAAACGAACGAATATCGTGAACTTCAACATCAATCTGAGAACTCATCAGTTCACGTAGAATACCAACTTTCATCCCAATAAGAAGAGAAGTCAAAAAACTTATTTCATAAGAGCTGAAAGATTATAGGCATTTTGAGGTATATTGTTGGACTATTTAATCTATCAAATATGCACCAAATACAGTGAAGTAAAATTAAATCATAAAAAATGTATTACTTAACTAGAAAAAAGATCAGTACTTGGAAATGGCCGGTATCGAGGATTTAATATCATTAGGTTAGAGTTTCTGGGCTGCGGGAGCCTTTGGCGGCTTCAAAACAAGATTTTTTGCCTCTCGAAAGAAAGACTCTTGTTGCGGCCCTGAAAAACACGGGATACGCACACCAACACGGTCCGGAGACATTAACCTATGCTGTGTAGTTACTCTTGGATACGTCGTAATTACCTAAATCAGTTAATTTTGTCAGAGGCCAAACGTGCTTGCTTGTACTCACCCAAGAAGTTTATACTTGCAGTTCCTCTGTTGGGGCTAGCACCATGATAGAGAAGCTGATCTTTGGCATAAAAGCCTGGTTTATCACCAGATTCTGGATTATGTCTATAACTATCTTCTATTTGTCCATGTGCCCAAATCACACTCATTATACCTTTTTCAATAGTGTGATCAGATCTGTGGAATGCTGAAAATCATTTGGTTAAAATCATGTCGAAAGAATTTAATTGAAGTACTGTAGCATGAGGAACGGGATGCATTTTTGTTGCTACTATATTATTGAGACTCAACATTGAAATCTCCCAAATCTCGAAAAGACACAAATGATACTTCATCATCACTCTGGGTGTAAATCAAGAGATTGTAACGTGTTTCATGATTTGCTCAAGTGTTTAACTGATCTCCAGCCAATTCATCGAATGTGATTTAATCATGTACGAACACTTAAAAGCATATAATTGTATTTTTAACTAACTACCTTGAACTTTTCTCCTAAATACAATCACTGTTTGACCATCATTTTCAAAGCCTAAAGCTGCAGTTAGACTGTCTTCACCACCATAGACGCTATCATGTTTAGGTGTGGATCTATCGCGGCTGTAGTAATCACCTATTCTACTTGTTTCACCTCTTGCTGTACCCACAATAATATCTGAACAATCCATTCCATAACGCGGAGCATCTTCAATAGTCAAATCAATGTGTGTGAATAAGACAAATTAACATTCGGGGCTATAAATAAGTCACATTCCCAATTAAGCAAAGAGGGTGTCAATAGTGTAGGGCAACATGTTCACCCTTCCGCAAAACCTTATGACTTCTGATCTATAGTGTTATTAGTGTGAAAGTAATATTATGATATTTCTTACTTCCATTTCGGTCATTGGTACCAACAATACGACCTCCACTCGAATAGCCTAGTTCTGGTAAAGGTGATTGGCAAGTTTTTGTTCCACCTTCCGATTCAGGTTCAGACGTTACTTCACCTTCTGTTTCAGGTTCATACGTTACTTCACTTTCCGTTTCAGGTTCAGACGTTACTTCACCTTCTGTTTCAGGTTCAGACGTTACTTCACCTTCTGTTTCAGGTTCAGACGTTACTTCAACTTCTGTTTCAGGTTCAGACGTTACTTCACTTTCCGTTTCAGGTTCAGACGTTACTTCACCTTCTGTTTCAGGTTCAGACGTTACTTCACCTTCCGTTTCAGGTTCAGACGTTACTTCTCCTTCCGTTTCAGGTTCAGACGTTACTTCTCCTTCCGTTTCAGGTTCAGACGTTACTTCACCTTCCGTTTCAGGTTCAGACGTTACTTCTCCTTCCGTTTCAGGTTCAGACGTTACTTCTGGTTCCGGGGCTATGAAAAACAAACACACTTTATAGGCAAAATGACAATATTCTTACTACCGACTTTATTTTGTTTTAGATTGTTCAACTACTACACGGTACTAGATTAAACAAAATTATGTACTGTCATTGAACGGTATGGTCTTAACTTACTCTCTGGTACAGATTCTGGTTCTGTTGTTGCCTCAGCTTCACCTTCTGGTTTTGGGGTAGTTACTACATAGGCCCCTACTGACTTTATTGTTAAAGATAAATAAGACTGGTCAACTATATATACTAGTTATTCTAGATCAGATAATCATTTAAGAATCTGTGTGTTTGAAAGCCAAATTTTGGACAATAACTCACAAAGCATTTACTTAAAATTAACCAAATTCAATCTTGACTAAGATCTTATCAATATTTATAGTTATACCAAGGTCCATCAAGATCGGAGGAAAAGTGTAGCCCCTAACGTATTTACAAGAAAGAAGAACGGATGGACGTATCGACAATAATATACACATATATTTATCTTATCTAGGTTTATTTGAAGGGATTAATGCGATTTTCGTACAGTACTTGTATCTCTGAAGACTTTTTACATATATTGAAGGCCCAAATCAACCTCAAGAAAATATGTCTCTTTCAGGACACGCCTGAAATTGCTTTGTTTCTGTTGTTCCGATGATATTATGAAATATCAATGAAATTAATCGTACACTTACTAGCGCATGCTTTGATACATATTTTCTCTGTTGAGATCCACCTTTTTGAGTGATATGATATTGAACCGCTGTTAACTGTACCCATTGCATAGAGAAAATAGTAACAATCAGAGTCAGTAAATGACTTATCAGCTGAATCACCCGTGTTTCTTGCTCGTTTTACTTCTATTTTCAGAATACCATTAGTAACAGCGCCATTGACAACTACCACATTCTGAGTTCCATCAATTGTTGGCGTTTGTTTCGCTGCCAAATATCTATAAGTATTAAAATAGTAACCTCGTGAATAGTCTGTATCGAGAAACAAGGAATTTATTTCTAATAAGGGTTATACAATTTGATGGTTTTCTTTTTAAAACATGTTGGTCGAATTTCATTTCAACTACCACAAGTACTTTCAAATGAACTTCTGACGCCCATTTCATTTACATTTAGATAAATGTAGTTAACACGTCATTCTAAAGCTCGACAAATCTGCACCTGAAATTGGGGTCTGTGTGAGGCACAGGAACATTGCAGAATATTCGGAATAAGATGTCTAATCTAATCAATATAAGCATTATTATGTCATCAAAAAGGTTTTCAAAGGTCTTGGATACTCACGCGTCTTTGACAATAAGTTGATTGTTTTCATAGAATCCATAAAAGGCATCAGAACCTGGCTGTTAAATAAAAAAAAGTTATCTTAGCTTGCAAGTCTTAAGTTGAAATGACCAGAAATTTCATTTGGTACATTGGTAGCATTCATCAATTTTTTTTTTCGACATTGTAAAATCATTCTTTGTTTTTATTTTAAGATTAATGGAGAGAATATTCGTTTACTGGCTTATAATTCTGCCATAGCCTTTAATTTCAATTCTGATTTCAAACAATTATATAGAAATTTGAAAATATACTAATTAAATAGGCACATACTACCACTTAATTACATATATCAAATGAACACATTTCGGGCCCACTTTCATAAAACGTTACTATTATTGTGTCGTGGGCATCCATCGGCAATTTGAGCATTTTAAACGCACGAGAAAGTAAGAAACACAAAGGCAGAGGTCTGGTTTCCAATTGTTGTACTTACCATCAATTGATCATCCGAAAATCCGATTGCCAACCAACTGGTAGTTGATGTACTTTCCAAAACAAAGTTTATTTCGTCATTACTGCTATCATAGGTCCAGCTCGCTTTATATGTGCAACCGGCATTAGTACAGCCCGTGGACCATTCTGAACCACAAGCTGTAAGTGTAAATGTAGCAGAAGATAAAATCATAAAAAGGTTTAAAAAGATGAAAATAACATTGGCTAATAATCACACTGACTAACCATGATCTGACAACATTCTTCCTTTAATCTTATTCTGAGGAATAGCATCAAAATATATTCATATTCTTACAAATCTAAACAAAAGTACTAAGATAATACAAGTTGATGTCTAAACATAAACACCCGACAATACCACACATAGTAAGAGATCTTTTATTGAATAGAGCATATTAAATGAATCAGATAAGGAAATAACAATTTCGTCAGATGATAGATTGCATGTGATGTCGTCACATGCAGAAAAACTTGAAACGAAACATTGAATTTTGGCAGTGGCTATTTACCACTGGCGTGGTAAGCGTGGTAAATAGCCATAAGTACCTTTACAGCTATTTACCACGGCGTGGTAAATAAAATAATTCATGATTTGATATTCTTTTTGGAAAAAATTGCTAAAAACTACCAAAATATTTAAAATAACGATTTTGCAATCAAATATTCATCATTTTTATCAAAAATTCCCTTTTTGAAAAATAAATGTCGTGTTTGTTTACAAATAAATGTCAAGGCCGATTGTGAAGAGTTCATGGTTCAAGGCTGAATACTTCTCAATTCAAACCTATCTATTCCGCGTTGTATGAAATTTGGTTTATATTCATTTGTTCTTTCGGCAATAGATTTTAATTACAAATTAGTCGAAATTTACTTTTAACCTTGATAATAAATTGGAAAGCAGCCATATTACAAGTATTCAAAATCATTTGAGGACTAAACTTCCCCAAACGATCCTAAGGGTATTTTGTGTGAGAATAAGTTTTGAAAATAAATTCCTGCATTTTATGCAATGTGTCTCATAATATTACTACGTTTGTACAAGTAACTACAGTGGTGTATTTAGAGGGTAGTGCCCTCGAAAAAAATAGGGTAAAGTTGCCCCCACTCCCGTCAATGAAATCCTGGCTACGCCACTGAGTAAGTAGACCTAATGTATATTTCCACAAAAATTGTAATGTTGTGTCCTATGGATATTAGGGTGATATGAGAATAAAAATCCTATAAAAGTAGCGGTACAGATATTGATAGTGTTTGACTGTAGTATGTAGTAGAGGTCAGTAATGATACAGATATTGATAGTGTCTTACTGTAGTATGTAGTAGAGGTCAGTAATGATACAGATATTGATAGTGTTTGACTGTAGTATATAGTCGAGGTCGGTAATGATACAGATATTGATAGTGTCTGACTGTAGTATGTAGTAGAGGTCGGTAATGATACAGATATTGATAGTGTCTTACTGTAGTATGTAGTAGAGGTCAGTAATGATACAGATATTGATAGTGTTTGACTGTAGTATATAGTCGAGGTCGGTAATGATACAGATATTGATAGTGTCTGACTGTAGTATGAAGTAGAGGTCGGTAATGATACAGATATTGATAGTGTATGACTGTAGTATGTAGTAGAGGTCAGTAATGATACAGATATTGTTAGTGTCTGACTGTAGTATGTAGTAGAGGTCAGTAATGATACAGATATTTATAGTGTTTGACTGTAGTATGTAGTAGAGGTCAGTAATGATACAGATATTTATAGTGTTTGACTGTAGTATGTAGTAGAGGTCAGTAATGATGCAGATATTGATAGTGTTTGACTGTAGTATGTAGTCAAGATCAGTAATGATACGGATATTGACTGTGTTTGAC
>NW_008706746.1:2961084-3060156 GCF_000327385.1 Lottia gigantea
CTACATACTACAGTCAAACAGTATCAATATATGTATTATTTCTGACCTCCACTACATACTACAGTGAAACACTATTAATATCTGTATTATTATTGACCTAAACTACATACTACAGTGAAACACTATTAATATCTGTATTATTACTGACCTAAACTTCATACTTCAGTTAATCACTATCAATATCTGCATCATTTCCGACCTCTCCTACATACTACAGTCAGACACTATCAATATCTGTATCATTACCGACCTCTACTACATACTACAGTTAAACCCTATCAATATCTGTATCATTACCGACCTCATACTTCTGTTAAACAGTATTTTCATAGGGCTAGTGATAGGTTCTCGTGTATTTATAAGCTACAGACTGAACGCATTTCGAAAGACAAGAGCAATGCCTCATAACAATCAACACATTTTAAATTTATCATTTTATTGATTTTTTATTCATAATAATCACTTCTATGATTATATACTAATCAAGTAAGCAATTAGATGCTCAGTAGGAAGACTTTGTTGTTTTCCTTGCACAATTAGTGCAAATATAGGAACAGTTGTCTACAAATCCTATGCATATCATCAGCCGCATTGAGTCTATTTCTATCTTTAGTTTTGATGAGCAAAGTGTCGAGGTTCGCTTGGGTTCGTCGTGTTGAAGGGCATCAGAAATCCTGAAACTCTATAATTCTTTTCCAACAATAGCCTGGGAACCAGGAATATACAGTATCATAGCTTGGAAATTAAAAGTTCAATAAAAGTCAAAAGCATAGCTTTAAAATGTATAAATAAACGAATTGCAGACTAATAGACAGCTGGAAATGCACGCAGTATGATCATAAACACGCATTCCTTGTGGTTCACATTACATAGCGATTGCAGAAATTTTTAGATTGTGAAATTTAGCGTCCAAAATGCCCGAAAACCAGTCACCGATATTAAATATGGCGGATATTTTTCTTCGCTAGAGATATTAAAATGCTTATTTTAGTGTGTTAACAATGTGAAATGTTCACAATATTAATATTTTTGAAACCTAAAACGTGTGATTTTTTAAAATGTAAAAAAAAATTGGATGAAATCCACCAAATAAAAAAAACACGTGGTAAAATTTAGTTACCACGTTTTGTCTCCATAGACTAACATGGTGACATTGGCCTAATTGAACAAGTTACCACGCCGTGGTAAATAGCTGTAGGGGTACTTCTGACTACTTACCACGCTCCGGTTCAGATTCTGGTTCTGTTGTTACTTCTGCTTCCGTTTCAGGTTCAGGTTCAGACGTTACTTGTCCTTCTGTTTCGGGTTCAGACGTTACTTCACCTTCTGTTTCGGGTTCAGACGTTACTTCACCTTCCGTTTCAGGTTCAGAGGTTACTTCACCTTCCGTTTCAGGTTCAGGTTCAGACGTTACTTGTCCTTCTGTTTCGGGTTCAGACGTTACTTCACCTTCTGTTTCGGGTTCAGACGTTACTTCACCTTCCGTTTCTGGTTCAGACGTTACTTCTCCTTCTGGTTTCGGGGCTGTGAAAAACAAACACACTTTATAGGCCAAATGACAATATTCTTACTACCGACTTTATTTTGTTTTAGATTGTTCAACTACTACACGGTACTAGATTAAACAAAATTATGTACTGTCATTGAACGGTATGGTCTTAACTTACTCTCTGGTACAGATTCTGGTTCTGTTGTTGCCTCAGCTTCACCTTCTGGTTTTGGGGTAGTTTCTTTTGTGTTTACCTCATCTTCACCCGCTGACCACGCTCTAGCATTCGGTAGGTTAGGGAAAAGCTGACATCCTGACCGGAAAGCTGCAATACCAAAAATTTATCGGATTTTGAGATTATGAGAATGAAATAACCATATTCTATATATACGATTATCTATATTATCCTTTGGGTTAAAGGATTATTAAAATATTATTAAAAGAACTTACATTGGGGTCTCCATCCAATAGCTACCCAGTTAGAAGAGTTCACTTTTAGTACCATTTCAATCTCTTCAGAAATCTTAAATTAAATTGCAGATAAAAGTACAAAAACAATTAGGTCTATTCGAAATCGAACATTATTATACTGTTTTTCATCTGTTTATATCTGTTGTTGACAAACAGACCACAAACACACTGTTCGACAAATATGGTTGTCAGTGTGCGACTAATAAACTATACTTCTATCCATAATGATATTGGTGTATGAAAACTTACCGCAATATATCTATAGAATAACATATAATCTGGACTGAGTTCGCTTTTTTTGTATAAACTGTAATCGATATTCTTGGTGGCCACACTGGAGGCTAAAAGCAAGATTTCATTCAATAAAAACAATACATAATTTATTTCTAAGAGAATGAATTTTTCTCTGCCTTGGTGAACTCATGGTGTTTCTTGCTAATGGTTAACAAAGCATAATAGTTTAACTTACTTTTATCACACTGTATACCGTGCCATCCATGTTGGCAATAACAATGCTTAATTGGGTTAGGATCTGTAGCAATATCTACACATTCACCATGATCATTGCAATCACTGGCGTCTTTACAATCAACTGTAAAAAACGAAATGAATGGAGTGTTACGTCCTACATTTCTGCACCTATAACTTGACTAATGAAGAAACGCCATGCAGTTTGCAATGAGTGAAATTTTGCCTCGAAAGCGGCATTAGCCTACATTTTTCGATTTCCAACTGTTGGGGGATCTTTATTGTGCACAGTCTGTAGCTACAGCAGAACATTTATATACAAGTATATTAAGTAATTCTACATGGGAAGAACATAAGATTCTTTCCTGTTCATAGTTAAAATAATGGGACAGAATCGGATGTCCAGCTGGCTACATCAGTGTATACCCGTAGAACTTCAAAATGAAATCCATCGTTGAGATCGTTCTAATGGGGAATAGAAACATTTGAGTTATGCTCATTAGACTAATACAAAAATAGCTTTCAAGGCAAAGTCGACAAGTTTCAAATCGATTAAAAATTGCAGCTTATATAGAGCTTATGAACAAATTTTGAAGCGTTTTAAGTTAAGGGCAATAACTCAAAACGGTACACTGAAACAGCAGTTCGAAATCTCATCAATATAAATGATCAGACCAAATTTATGAGTTATGTTTCCTCCAGCTATTTCAACGAGTGAAACTTCAATTTGATTGTATAATAAGATGGTCATTAACGCCTATTAAAGGAATACTACATCTTAGAATAGACATAAAATTTAAAGTCTCAAACTTGGTCAATAAGAGTATGTATTCATCTGTTGGACTTACCAGATGCCATGACTAAAGAACAGAATCTCTATATACGACGATATATCCATTAATCTAAGTAGCTAACGTGCTTCTAAGCGCGTTTCAGAATTACTTAATGGATTATTATTTAGTTTTATGGATTTATTGTAGCTTTGACACCTCATTTTGGCCAATTTCGAAAATTTATATTTTTTTGTCATCCTATGAAGTAGTATTCCTTTTAAGGTTAACTTCCTGATAAAATATAAAATAATCCTGAATACCTTGTATAACCGTTAGGCAATGAATAACCCGGAGACATACAATAATCTTTCACTGGCTGATTCAAAAAACATAACGTATATCTATATCTTTGAAATCTTTCTTTGTAAAAAATAGCGTAAAATATCATAATTTGAGCAGTGAAGCATGTTAATTTCTTCAGATTTATTTACTCTTTATGTCACTCCACACTTCAATAATTTCTTTCAGTATTTTGACATCAACACTTAAATTACTTTCTGTAATTATATTTAGGCCATGAACTCAATTGTCAAATATAATACGCGTATTGCTATTCAGCATAATGTTTTTATATCAAGTTATGGCAATATTTGTATTTAAATTCTCACAGGTGTGTCCCATTGCTCTAAGAGCATGTTTCATAAGATGTCATGTGAAGGGAAAGTAATTAGGTATACCTTTATGTTCACATCTATCTCCTATCCACAGCATTCCACATTCACACTTATTATTTCTCCATGTACCATGACCACTACATGACTCAATGAAACCTAGAAATACAATCATAAAGCAATATGTTAGCTCATCACTTCACAAAGCAGGCTGGTACCTACAAGGGGGCAAGATGGGTACTTGGTGAAACCTAGAATATAAATAATATAATCAATTTTTACTCCACATGATCACTGTTAGACTAAGTGAAACCTAGAATATTAATAATATAATCAATTATCATTTCACATGATCACTGTTAGACTAGGTGAAACCTAGAATATTAATAATATAATCAATTATTATTTCACATGATCACTGTTAGGCTAGGTGAAACCTGGAATATTAGTTATATAATTGATTATTATTTCACATGATCACTGTTAGACAAGGTGAAACCTAGAATATTAATAATATGATTAATTATTATTTCACATGATCACTGTTAAACAAGGAGAAACCTAGAATATTAATAATATAATCAATTATTATTTCACATGATCACTGTTAGGCTAGGTGAAACCTGGAATATTAGTTATATAATTGATTATTATTTCACATGATCACTGTTAAACTAGCTGAAACCTAGAATATTAATAATATAATTAATTATTATTTCACATGATCACTGTTAGGCTAGGTGAAACCTGGAATATTAATAATATAATTAATTATTATTTCATATGACCACTGTTAGACAAGGTGAAACCTGGAATATTAATAATATGATTAATTATTATTTCATATGATCACTGTTAGACTAGGTGAAACCTGGAATATTAATAATATGATTAATTATTATTTCATATGATCACTGTTAGGCTAGGTGAAACCTGGAATATTAATAATATGATTAATTATTATTTCATATGACCACTGTTAGACAAGGTGAAACCTAAAATATCAATAATATAACCAATTATTATTTCACGTGATCACTGTTAGACAAGGTGAAACCTAGAATATCAATAATATAATTAATCATTATTTCATATGACCACTGTTAGACTAGGTGAAACCTAGAATATCAATAATATAATTGATTATTATTTCAAATGATCACTGTTAGAGTAGGTTAAAACCTGGAATATTAATGATATAATTAATCATTATTTCACATGACCACTGTTAGACAAGGTGAAACCTGGAATATTAATAATACAATTAATTATTATTTCATATGACCACTGTTAGACTAGGTGAAACCTAGAATATTAATAATATAATTAATTATTATTTCACATGATCACTGTTAGACTAGGTGAAACCTAGAATATTAATAATATAATTAATTATTACTTCACGTGATCACTGTTAGACTAGGTGAAACCTAGAATATCAATAATATAATTAATTATTATTTCATATGATCACTGTTAGACTAGGTGAAACCTAGAATATTAATAATATAATTAATTATTACTTCACGTGATCACTGTTAGACTAGGTGAAACCTAGAATATCAATAATATAATTAATTATTATTTCATATGATCACTGTTAGACTAGGTGAAACCTGGAATATTAATAATATGATTAATTATTATTTCATATGACCACTGTTAGACAAGGTGAAACCTAGAATATTAATAATATAATTAATTATTATTTCACATGATCACTGTTAGACAAGGTGAAACCTAGAATATTAATAATATAATTAATTATTATTTCACATGATCACTGTTAGACTAGGTGAAACCTAGAATATCAATAATATAATTAATTATTATTTCATATGATCACTGTTAGACAAGGTGAAACCTGGAATATTAATAATATCAGTAATTATTATTTCATATGATCACTGTTAGACTAGGTGAAACCTAGAATATTAATAATATAATTAATTATTATTTCACATGATCACTGTTAGACAAGGTGAAACCTAGAATATTAATGATGTAATTAAATATTATTTCACATGACCACTGATAAACTAGGTGAAACCTAGAATATTAATAATATAATTAATTATTATTTCATATGATCACTGTTAGACAAGGTGAAACCTAGAATATTAATAATATAATTAATTATTATTTCATATGATCACTGTTAGGCTAGGTGAAACCTGGAATATTAATAATATGATTAATTATTATTTCAAATGACCACTGTTAGACAAGGTGAAACCTGGAATATTAATAATATGATTAATTATTATTTCACATGACCACTGTTAAACTAGGTGAAACCTAGAATATTAATAATATGATTAATTATTATTTCACATGACCACTGTTAAACTAGGTGAAACCTAGAATATTAATAATATAATTAATTATTATTTCATATGACCACTGTTAGACTAGGTGAAACATGGAATATTAGTTATATAATTAATCATTATTTCATATGATCACTGTTAGACTAGGTGAAACCTAGAATATTAATAATATAATTAATCATTATTTCATATGATCACTGTTAGACAAGGTGAAACCTAGAATATTAATAATATGATTAATTATTATTTCATATGACCACTGTTAGACTAGGTGAAACCTGGAATATTAGTTATATAATTGATTATTATTTCACGTGATCACTGTTAGGCTAGGTGAAACCTAGAATATTAATAATATAATTAATTATTATTTCATATGACCACTGTTAGACTAGGTGAAACCTAGAATATTAATAATATAATTAATTATTATTTCATATGACCACTGTTAGACTAGGTGAAACCTAGAATATTAGTTATATGATTGATTATTATTTCACGTGACCACTGTTAGACTAGGTGAAACCTAGAATATTAATAATATAATTAATTATTATTTCATATGATCACTGTTAGGCTAGGTGAAACCTAGAATATTAATAATATGATTAATTATTATTTCATATGACCACTGTTAGACTAGGTGAAACCTAGAATCTTAATAATATGATTAATTATTATTTCACATGACCACTGTTAAACTAGGTGAAACCTAGAATATTAATAATATGATTAATTATTATTTCATATGACCACTGTTAGACTAGGTGAAACCTGGAATATTAGTTATATAATTGATTATTATTTCACGTGACCACTGTTAGGCTAGGTGAAACCTAGAATATTAATAATATAATTAATTATTATTTCATATGACCACTGTTAGACTAGGTGAAACCTGGAATATTAGTTATATGATTAATTATTATTTCACATGATCACTGTTAGGCTAGGTGAAACCTAGAATATTAATAATATAATTAATTATTATTTCATATGACCACTGTTAGACTAGGTGAAACCTAGAATATTAGTTATATGATTGATTATTATTTCACGTGACCACTGTTAGACTAGGTGAAACCTAGAATATTAATAATATAATTAATCATTATTTCATATGATCACTGTTAGGCTAGGTGAAACCTAGAATATTAATAATATAATTAATTATTATTTCATATGACCACTGTTAGACTAGGTGAAACCTGGAATATTAGTTATATGATTAATTATTATTTCACATGATCACTGTTAGGCTAGGTGAAACCTAGAATATTAATAATATAATTAATTATTATTTCATATGACCACTGTTAGACTAGGTGAAACCTAGAATATTAGTTATATGATTGATTATTATTTCACGTGACCACTGTTAGGCTAGGTGAAACCTAGAATATCAATAATACAATTAATTATTATTTCACATGACCACTGTTAGGCACGATGAATTAGGCGGGGGCCGGATTAGACGCATTTCAATAAAAAAAAAGAAAACTTTTATATGCAGAGCATATACATAAGAATTCAAAACTAGCCTGCGGTTCAGAAGGTGGGCCCCGTCTATTCTAGACCCGGAACAAAAGCTTTTACCTGTTTGAATGATATCAACATCAGCACAAGACCAAAACACGTAACCTTTTCGACAACTAGCCACCCATTCTGCTGCCTGTCTTACTAATCGTATCCAACATCCCCTGCATTCTTGATTTGGGAGAGTTAATTCAGCTGATCGAAGCCTGCAAATATACAACATAATTATATGATGTTTGTTCTGATAAGGTCATAACATCGTTATTTATAATTACAACATATTTTATGAAATACCATGAAAAAATAAACTTGTAACAGAAATCAGACAAAAGAGCCCTAATAGGTTTAACCTGTAAAAAGATAACCTTTCCAAGAAAGGTGACATACGCCCGCCAGAAGCTTAGATTGCAAGTAAAAATATTCACATTTGCTTCATTATAGTCTATAGAGAATTTTAAGAAAACTTTATTGTATCGCATCATGGCTAGTTTTTAAAGCATGTCTTGATTCTTGTACATAGACAGTAGATTGTGTAAAAAATACCTTGATGCATGTTTTATTGTTTTCGGCATTTTATTATTACTTAGATTTTATATGTATCTCAAAGATAAAGAATTGTGAATAGTGAACACACTACAAAACATTAAATCAATTCTTTACCCAAATATCAATCTCATGACGAAATTCGATATATTTACAAACGAAATGAAAAGAATACATCAAGAAATCTGTAGTGTTCTCAGGCCAAACGTGAATGGACAGACTGACAGACAGGGTGAAGACAATTTAAGTCCACAATACATGTGAGCATACAAAAATCATAAGAATCCATAAAGAATTGTTGCCTGCAGAGTCAGCAGGAGTTGCACAATATAGCTAATAGAGTAAAAACGCTAAGTCGGACACGATATTTCGGTGAAAAATTATCAGATCATCACGAAAATCGATTGTTGCCTGCAGAGTGAGCACGAGTTGCACAATATAGTTCAAAATCGATAGGGATCATCTTCATAATGACATTGACCCACAATATTGTTCTAATAGTTAACATAGTATAAAGTGTAAAATTTATAGTTATCCTTCCTTATATCAAAATCGCATTTAGTTTACATAATCTCTCCTTAAATAGACTGCTTTTACGATTATAGGCGTTAACCCTCTATCATCTGATCTATGCAGAGCAGCGGAGCAGCAGATAGCATGAAAAGATTAATATACCAGATGCCAAAGAGGAAAATCTTATTACGTATTTGAATAAGACGAAATTTATGAAGATCCTTTTGGTTAATAATATCCTTGAATGACACCTGATTAAGCCACCAAAATTCGATTCAAAACTTTCTTTACTTTTTCTTTATGCTTCTATAATGTCCATTTGTTTACTTATTCTATGTGTTTTCATAATGAAATTTAACAGATCAGTTCATATACGTCGTTTACTGAAAAAAACTTTGAATGTATTAACCATACATGCATAATATCTGTTTACAACAAAACACATTATGAATTTTATAAAATTTCGATTTTGTATACAATTTAATCATATAGAAGGCTTGAAATTTGTTAATACATCCAGGATATGAAATGATAAGATTTACAAGAGGTTTTCTATTTTGTTTTGTAGCAAAAGGGGCTATTCAATACTCTTAAAACGAGGTTTATCAACTAGTCAAGCTAACAATCATGGCAGCTAATTACTTGTTTCGATGTAATCGATATGATTGATATTCATATTTTAAAGTTATCTGATTCTTTCACAAATATTATGCAAATTCATAACTAAAGACGACAACGTACCTTTAAATTACATTATTTGCATCTAAATCTATATTTATCTGATGCTATCATGAATCACTCATTATTCCTCTCTAATTATAGTGACACGGCCATAATTACAGTATACAGTACACTAAATGCATAGTTAACTGATACTTTGATTACAATACACTCGACATGACATAAAGATGACTGCACTCGGTTTTGTACTTCGTCACTTTATGGATATGCATTAACAAAAGATAAAGGTGACCGTACAAAAACTAATTGAGGTTCTGGTCAGATTTTATCTTAAATTGATAAATGGTCAGTTTCATCCATTATCTGTTATACGACTTTAGTGACTTTTCAGTTTTTAAGGATGATTATCATCTAAATATTTGAAGGTTTTTGTGAGTCGCTGGGATTCAATGGAATAATTGTTAAGGGCCCTCTAACACCATATGACGTTTAGCAACCGTGTAACCTGCCGCAGACGAGGGGAAACTATCTGAGCTGTCTGCCTCGAGAGGCTGTCAACTGAGCAACATTCTAAATACTTTTTTTAGCTCTCGCCTGAGCTATTAGGCCCGCACTGGCCTCTTGAGGCTATTGTGCTCATTTAAAATAGATATTTACCTCACAGCCTCTTGAAGCACACACGGAGGAAACAGCGCAACTCCTTACCTCTTGAGGCAGACAGCTCAGCTAGTTTCTCTCGTCTGCGACAGGCTTTAAAGCGTCATATCAATATTACGTTAAAACGCTGACATACGATGAAATATTGATGTGGTTTTTATTTTCACTAAATTTTTGGCGTATTCTTAGCGTTTCAACAACTTATAGATACAAAAATACAACATAAAATCTATCATTATTTGTCTTTAGAAGGTAAACTCCTCGTTTACTACATGACTGTAGCAGTAAGTAGACAAATAATGCTATACTTACGTTGTATTCGAACTTGACAAAACACCTGATTGTGGATGTCGTAGTATGGCATTGGTGTTGTTGTTCATAACTTCCAAGAAAAACCCTCCCTGAAATATTTTTTAAATGATACTTACACCAAAAAAAAGGATAAATATTGTTAAGAAGATATCACGATGCCTCACATAGTTCTTTTTATTACACAACGATAAAGTTGTTTTATTTCACTCATACGCATTCGAACTCCAAATTTCTTTTAGAGAATTGGGGCCACTAACATCTCTCTGTAAATTTGAATCCAAAAATGTACACTTAATCGATCAACAGAAAATTTTAATTGTATATTTTTTTAGCTTTGTATGCTTGGCTGGTAAACGGTTAAACTGACAGATACCACTATGTATCTAAATATGATAAGGTGATATTACTTTTTGATTTCATAAGAAGAACCTTCTTACCTTGTGGGGATATGCTAAATGAAATTTGACATTTATAGTTGATCCAGCTAATAATGTCGTCGATGGACCTAAACCTGAAAAAGGAGATGACCAACTTGAAAAATACATTGTTTGAACTGTATTTAAAAGTGTGAACCCTATATAGCTTGCTGGGAAAATTATGGTTCCTTTGACCTTTGCCAATTCAAGAGGGAATTTCATGTAGAAAAGGTATAGTTGTATAAGTGAAATGATTCAATAACCAGCCACTATAAGGAGGCCGTTGCAAATAGGAAGCTGTGATGAAAATATGTGTTTTCATTATTAGCTATTGTTAAATAGTTGTTAATTATCAACCTAGAACAATGTAATTAACACTACTGTTTGAATACGACTCAGTTTATAACACTTTTTATCAGTATTTAACATTCACGTCTTGTCATAGTATAGGTCTAATGAGAGAAAGTATTTGTTTACGGTGGGTACTGTTTACATTATACCAAGTCTGTCATCCCGTAAAGTGGTATTAGGTTCAGATTGGTTGTCTTGTCAAAAATGATGAATAATTGTACGTATATCAGCATGGGGTGCAGATTAAGAATGAGGTTTGTGCGAGGAGTTGTTACTGGTACCTTCTCGTTCATTCCAGTAGAATTGTTTCCTTGTTGTGTTAATTGTTAATTGTCCAAATGAAGTACAACGGCTAAGTGGATTCCAAAAAGCTGATGCGTATGTGTTAAAAATCCAAGTCGTAGAAAAACATCAAGTGTAGTTATAGTACAGGAATATATGAGTCTGTAAAGACCTTGATCAAATAATGACGTCGTTACATCAATAATAATTGCTATTGCTATTGTCCGCGATACATTGACTGGATCCCCTATTTTGAATTTCTACATAGTAAATTAATACATTATACATGTAAATGATGTTATAATGTCTGTACATGAAAACAGGTCAACCTTTATAGTCTATTGTGTTCGACCCCTTAAAACATGGCTATTGAATCAATATAATTACCGTTTATCTAGAAATATTAGTGCCTTAGCTTCAAATTATTAGTCATTAGATTTTGTAAACTATTTACATTTTTATGGACAACATAGGCCCATAGTTACTTTTTAGAAATTATTTTTGGGGACAATACTCTATATACAATACATTAAATATTGGGAACATTTAAATATACTTCTTAATTAAAGAAAAAGGTGTGATATGAAATGGTTATTAAGAATACTTTCATCAATTTATTTGTTACTTTTGAAATTAAAGGGGAGCTGTTTGCAATTCATTAACTGCATCATTTGGCTGTGCTAATTGATAATATCTATACTAGCAACCTGAAAGGGCGACTTTGTTATGTAAATGGAATGAATTATAACCAGAGCAACGATTTTAGTAAATCATAAAATTTGGACAGCATGAATTAGCGATTGTAAAAATTTTAAAGGCCATAGGTCGATTTGGGTCGGTCAAATGGAACTTATATCTCAGCAAAATACATTTAAAGCAACGAAATCCAATAAAAGAAAAATTGAATCCCTATCGCGTCCACAATTAAGTGTAGGCGAGTTTTTAATTCAAAATTTAAAAAAATAAATGATGGGTGAAAATTCAAGTTTTTAATTAAATATTATTGATTTATCACCTGGGTGAAAATAAATTTCAACCAAGGTGAAAATACAAGTTTTTAGTTCCAAATTTTAGAATTATCACCCTAATTCAAAATTCTGGAATTTTCACCTGAGAAAAATTAATTTTCACCCTGGTGAAAATACAAGTTTTTAATTCAAAATTATGTTTTATAATCATATTCCAGTTTTTTATTCAAAATTAACATGAATAAATGATGTCGTATACGGACTACCGTAGATATTTGCATCGAATTTGGTTGATCGTATTTTTCAATCTGAAATTATCTTCAGATAATCACAAAAAGCGTTGCATTCCAAATAAAAATAGAAAGGTCTTAATATTTTCTACGTTATCCTTTTATGACAAACAATAAAATACGCCTAATTTTACCTGTTGGTACGCCGCATGGTCCCGGGGTAAGTAAATTATCCATAAAATCGAAATCATATTTTCTGGACGGTGGATAAATGAGGGAAATATGTCCAGTTATACAGGGCAAACATGAAAACACAAGACTTAAAATTATCCACATTTTTGTAACATCAAAATTATTCTATCCACTTAGTAAAGCTTGCACTTCTTATTGTTGACACTGGGCGTTTGCTTATCTGTCAATCTCTGTATTTTCCAAAATACTAACACTTTTTAAAAAAAAACTTTTTTCCCACTAAGTCGCAATATCTAAAAAATAAATTTCATCGAACTAAAGATGAGATGTGTATAA
Source organism: Lottia gigantea (assembly GCF_000327385.1). Lineage (NCBI taxonomy): Eukaryota > Metazoa > Mollusca > Gastropoda > Lottiidae > Lottia > Lottia gigantea. The sequence goes on from NW_008706746.1 coordinate 2,974,304, forward strand.
AATGAAGATTGACCTAATGTATAAAAACACAATATCGACGAAAGTGATTGAACTTTAAAGAGACGGCCTATTAGTGTGTAGAAGGCCCGAGATAATAAGTGGACCTCGAGAATATTTACAGTCTCAACAGGGATACTTATAAATAGCATTGAAAAAAAGTCGGATACTCGAGTCACGATCTATAGGCCTTCGACTCCTTAACCGATATCCTGTTCTGACGTCATCAGTGATTAAACACGTGTAATTATGTTTACCAAAATGTCGGCACTTTTGCTTTTTCGTTTTTACTCACTTGTATACAAATTATACCTAATAATTTTAAAACTTTAAAAATCTTAATACGAGTAGCAGAAAATTTTAGTTGTCACAAAGGTCCTGCAATGAAATATTCTGTCTGATAATGATTATTTTAATGTTATATAACTTTGATGGTTACGTCGGAAAAGCAAATATTGAGACCTTTTCCATTTAGTATGGACGAGTTTCGATTGGGGTCAGGTTTGAATGGCATAAATCGCTACGCTTGAATGCAGGGTGTAGGTCTATGGGTTAATAGTTAATATGTTCAGATATAACGAATAAAGTTGCTATGTCATGCTTGCGAGTAGTCAAAGAATTTGAAAATTTTCCTATAGATCATATGCTATATATATATCTTTATTCTTTCAGAAAAGCCACAAACCATTACGGTGAACAGCACTTCGAATATCGATATATTGTTAAGTATTTTTATGGAAGAAAAAAAATTGTTGTGTCATAGTGTAGTTATATGGAGAATGACTTAGCAGTTTTTTCTAAACATTTAATCAAGAAAAAAATAAGATACGTTTTCCACACATCAGTTCTTGTAAATTAAGGTTTTCAACAGTTCATATTCCATGGCGTTATCTGAAAATTCTTTTAAGATCAAAAACAAAAATATGATAAGTGTAATAACAAATTATATCGCTGGTCGTTTTTTCAGAAACAGAAACATTGCAAATGTATGATTGTTCTATTGTTTTTCTTGTTGTGATACAATTGATTAACATCCATTGTATAATGAAACAAAGCTGTTTCTATGGGGGAAAAGTTTAAAGACAATAAAATCAACTAGTAAATTAGCACAAAAGTTACCAAGAGAGACGGATGACAGTAAAGCAGTCATGTTTTTAAAAATACTTTCCGTAAGAAATGTACATCTGCATACATGAATGAAAACAGCAAATATTTGAACAGACAAAAGCATTAATAGCTAAATTATCACACCAAAGGACTGTACCAAACAAGTCGTTGTATTTGGTGTACTGAACCTTATTTCAGATTTTATTAACCTTAAAAAGTGTTAGGGGCAATAAGTCCGTTTTATGGACTGCAAGGCTATTAAAAAGTGATAGCCCTGGGGCAAATGTCACACTGTACTTAGATCGGAATTCAAAATTATTAACCACATATTGTGATGAAGGGATAAAATAAATAGTTCGAATAAATCCGGTCTAACCATGATTTGATGTACGTTAATACCAGTGGCATATTAAAATTTAGAAATGACTAAAGCAATGATACGCCTTGTAAAGAAGCCTGTTTTTTATGGCTGATAGAATGATATACCTTTTTGAACAAATACGCCTTCGCTTTGAAAGAATCCGACCGCGCAATCAATTGCATTGTCACAAATTACATAATAATTGATACGTTTACAACATTTGGCAAACCGACTCAATCGAGTTTCACGTCAAAACGAGAAAATTTTGTTTTGGTCTTTTATTACGGTACTTTCATTGTTCGGTATGGTTGGTGATATATTCTATGGGTGCAAATGGGTGACAGACATAATGGAGATACAACTGCTGGGGTTTAAATTCCATATATTTAAATCTTATGTATGTTGAAGAGACCCGTAGCCAAGGGGGGGCATTGGGGTGACCAGCCCCCTAAACACAATTTTGCCCTCCCCCCCCCCTAAAAAAATGTCAATTGTTATTTTTAAATATAATAATTCATTTTACTGAGTCAATGGAGTCTGTCATGAGACAAATAATCCTTGCCTTAAATTCTTCTGGAAATGTCAGGAAAACGCGTTTGAGGGTATGTAATTTTCAAAATTTCTAGGCGAGATCCCTCAGACCCAATACAAATAATCTTGAACCTTAAATTCGCTGGGAAATGTAAGGAATTTGCGTTTCCAAGCGTCTAATTCTCAAATACAAATAAACCTTAAATTCGTCAGGAAATGTCAAGAAATCGCATTCCAGGGAGTCAAATTCTCTAAAATTTTCAATCTGTGGTCCCCAGATAAGATAGCAATAACTATATAGAGAGCACCACTGTAAAGAGTAACAATTCACAAAGTTTTCCGGGAGGGAGGGGGGTATCTAAAACTACTTGGCTGGCTACGGGCCTGTATTTAAGTAGTCTTTAGAAGTATTAGAAATGTACAAACAACGCGTAATCCTTTACGAATATCTCTATCTATGAATTTCTCTTCCTATATCTATATATGTTTTTGTATATATGGCAGTGTCTCAAGAAAAGACTCGTCTAGTTAACTTTCAAACGCGGATAATAACGCTATGAACTCGGTAACTTAGTGTAACTGGTTAGCTTAGCTTAGTATATTGTCGTCACCTCATTCCGTAGGATAACATGTCCCCCCAGGTTTTCTGACGTTTTGTTCGTGAATCAATGAAAAAAAATAAATTTAGAAATTACATCTTCAATTTACATTTTTTAAAATCATTTTTTACTTGATATTTCTTAGAGGGAAGAAGTGTATATTATGTAAAATCCACAAACCTTTATGTCTATCAACCAAAAGATATTCAAATGCAAATAGCATATAATCGAAAATTCAAGATAGCTTGCCAGGCAAGGTAATATACGCCCCATTGCAGCTTTGATTTTGAATAAAAATATTTAACAGTACAGTAACAATCACCAGTATCAAATATTCAACCTTCAGTCATACACTTCCTTTTAACTCATTAGGGCGATACTGAATAATATTGAGTATAAGTTATTGCCCTTGTTCTGGAAAACGTGTTCAATTTTTAGCACGTGAAAACTCTAGAAGGCAAATATTCAATCTTCAGCACCTGACTGAATAAAAAAAACAAGTTTTGTCAAAATCCAGCAAGAATCATGCCTTTTACTGTTTACACGCTAAAAATTGATTGCGTTTTCAAGAATGAGGGCAATAACTCACATTTCCAAACAAGCAAATGGTCAACCAACTCGTGGATTTCTTTTTAAAATTAACGATCTTAACCGCGTCATTAAGCCTGCTCTCAGGAATTCAAAAATTGCCGCCTCTATTGACTCCATCAATAGAGGTTGGGCCAACGACGTGGCATTGGCTCTAAAGAATCATTATGATTCAATGCTTGCTGACAAAATTACTATAATAAAGTCACGCAACCTCTCTGAACAAAATTTTAATCAATACTCTAAAGAAGCGATCAATTGGGCAAAAAAGTCTTATAAGCGACTCCAAAATCAAACTCTTGAAAAATACTCGCAAATATTGGTTGTTTTAAAAAATTCTGACCCTATTTCGACTTCTGGTATTGATGCAGATATGATAGTTGACCCTCCAGCTTCTCCACCTAAACGTGCTCAACCACCTACCAACCAACCAATAGCATCCTCCCGAAAGCGACAGAGATCACCTACTTCCTTACCTAGTACTTCTACTTACCCACAACCAACTCCAAGCAAAAGAACCAATACCACCAATTTACCAACCTCCCCTTTTACTCCAATCTCCAATTCTGTTAGACCTCTACCTACAAGTTCACCTGCTACCCCATCAAGACCTAGATCCAACCCCGAAACTCCAAGATCATCAACCAATTCTACTTTCCGTCGACGTCTAAGCTTAGGTTCTAAATCACCAAACCATCCTCGTCGTCATGATTGTAACAAGAACAAATCAACATGGACACTCCCTGAAGTAACCAAACCAACAATTATCATAGGATCTTCAAATATTTCCCGAATTCCAGAGGTTAACCAGGACACCCAAGCTGAATCTTATCCCGGAGCCAAAATTAACCACATCATCGATATCCTTACAAAGATTAATCCAACATCAATACCATCCAAAGTCCTTCTCCATATTGGCCTCAACAACAAGAATGAACCAGGTAAATCCATCCACAGACAGATGCTGGAATTGGTATCCCTCGCCAAAACCAAATTCCCATCAGCCAACGTATTCGCCACCCAGATACCAGTTTCTTCCATCCTCCAACGCCAGAGACCAAATTTAGCCGCCAACTTACGAAAATTCAACGACCTTCTTTTTCATAAGCCATCTACGTTTGCAAAGACTATGCCGCGATTCAATGGAATGATCGAGGTAAACCATTTAGATCTCGTCCACTGGACGGCCCCCACTGCCAAATCTGTATATTTAAATTGGGTCTCCCATTTAAACTAAACGCGGGGGGAAATATTCCAAAATTAGGACAAACTGTTGTCAATTAAAGTTCACGAATACTTTCTCCCCTTAAAGAAAGACTTCTGGATAAAGGGTTAACCTTCATACCCACCCATAAACCATTTTCGATTGAACCAATTTTGACGTCGGTAACTGAAGTTCAGAGAACATTTAAATTGAATTATTACTTTCGCGAAAAACTTGGCCGCGGTAAACGAATCAAATTTACGGATGGATCTGGCTGGAATCCACCAGATAATGCGATTGACCAAGATATTTTAACTATTTGCGACAATTTATATGAAGAAATTTCTCATTTGCCTTTGGTGAATAAGAAAAACAATCTTACCAATTTTGAACGAAAATCTCTCAATAATCAAAAAATGACAATAACATTATCATCAGGAAAAGTGACAAAGGCAGTTGCTGCGTCATTCAAAATCGCGATGACTACATTTTTGAAATTGATAAACAGTTGAACTGGTCAATCCAAATCACTATCGCCAACTTGATACACCTATTTTTATGGAAACTGCGCGAGAAATAAACAATATTCTACAAAATTTGGTAAAAAAGAAATTTATTTCAGAAAAGCAATATGACTATACCTTTCCGCGTCCACTGAGCCTCGCCAACGACACATTTACACGCTTCCGAAAATTCATAAAAATCCCGAAACTGAGTGGTCCGTTGCCAACAAAATTCCTAAAGGTAGACCAATCATTTCTGATTGTTCTAGCGAATCATACCGAGTTTCATAATACATAGATTACTTTTCACTGCCACTAGCATGCCAACACCCTTCTTATCTGAAAGACACAACCGATTTTGTTGAAAAAATCAAGAAATTGGACATTCCCGAAAACGCGTATTTCATTTCTTTGGACGTAACCAGTATGTATACCAACATTGACAACAATGTTGGTCTTGACGCCGTCCGTAAGGCATTTGTTCGATATCCATGTTCTGATCGACCTGATACAGAGATTTTAGATTTACTTAAACTATGTTTAACGCGCAATGACTTCTTTTTTAATGGAAAAATATATTTACAAACATCTGGAACTGCTATGGGCAAACGATTTGCCCCTAGTTATGCGAATATATTTATAGTCGGTTTCTTGACGATATTTTTATCATTTGGTCCGATACTCTAGAACATTTCTGGGAATATTTCGAAATTATAAACAACCATCACTCTTCTGTGAAATTGACAGCAAATATCAGCGAAAACAGCATGGATTTTTTGGATTTTTTAAGGAAACTGATACCCACCAACTTTAATACAAAAGCTCGTTCCACCCGAAGCACACATTTTCTGGAATAATTAAATCTCAAATTCTAAGATTTCATAGAATTTGCACCCAACAGGCTGATTTTGAATCCGCCTGTAAACTAGTTTTTGACAAATTAAGGGAGAGGGGTTATTCCAAAAGGTTTCTTCGAAAAATTAAGAATGACACGCTTTCAGACATTTTGAGAAAAGAAGACCCCCCCCTCCACCTTTTATTGGATTCGGTTCATTTCCCTGTGGAGGTCCTACTTGTCACACATGCGAACACATACATGTTACCCATTTTTTCAAAAACAACAAGAACGGAAAATTGTTAGCGATGAATAACCTAATTTCTTGCGGAGATCAAAATATCATATACCTAATTTCTTGTAAAAAATGCGATGTACAATATGTTGGCGAGACTCAAAATGCGCTTCGAACGCTATTCAATGGCCATCACTATGATATAGTGCATGGCAAGGATAGACCAAATGGACTCAACATTCAACATGATAACCAGATAATACCCTTTATAACGACATTTGATTCTACAGCTACCAAAGCCTCCATAATAGTCAAACGCCATTACTCGGAACTTCAGAACAAATTTCCCCATGTATACACAAAACGTTTGGTTGTAGCTTACAAAAGAAATCAAAATCTTAGCATTTTCCTCTTTCACGGTAGACTTGAACCATTGTCCATTCATCCTAGGAGCATAGATTTCTTAATATAAATGTATTATGTTCTATCAATAAATTAATCGATTTCTAAGTTAGATTTCAGAGAATACTTATTTCAGGACTGGTGCCATAGTTATATACAGTATATTATATAACATGCAGTGTACATTTGTGTGTGTGTCTTTTCAACTAAAATCATACTAATGACTAACTAATTTTCACATAATCAATAGACTTATCTATTGCTCTGTGACCTAGGCCAGTGCTTTCATTGAGACTCGTCTCAATACACCCTAACACTAAATATTTTTCGATTCTTCTGATTTTCAATAAGGTTCATCCTTGGTTGATTACGAACATTCATGCCAAGTTTCGTTAAAATCCATCTAGAATTGTGTCTTGTAGAGTGTTTACGAACAATTGAAAACGCGTTCAAATTTTAGCTCGTAAACACTCTAGATTCTTGATGGATTTTGATGAAACTTGGCATGAGTGTTTGTTATCAACCAAGGATAAACCCTATTGAAAATCAGAAAAATCGAAAAATATTTAGTATGAGTTATTGCCCGTGTTCTTGAAAACGCGTTCAATTTTTAGCTCGTAAACACTTTAGAAGGCACAATTCTTGACGGATTTTGACACTTGGTGTGAGTGTTCGTAATCACCCAAGGATGAACACTATTGAAAATCAGAAGAATCGAAAAATATTTTGTATGAGTTATTGCCCTCATTCTTGAAAACGCTATCAATTTTTAGCTTGTAAACAGTAAAAGGCATGATTCTTGCAAAACTTGTTTTTTTTATTCAGTCCCGTGCTGAAGATTAAATATTTGCCTTCTAGAGTTTTCACGAGCTAAAAATTGAACACGTTTTCAAGAACAAGGGCAATAACTGATGCTCAATATTATTCAGTATCGCCATAAAGAGTTAAAAAGAAGTGTATGACTGAAGGTTGAATATTTCATACTGGTGATTGTTACTGTACTGCTAATTATTTTTATTCAAAATCAAAGCTGCCAGTGGGCATATATTACCTTGCCTAGCAAGCTATCTTTGTACGTTCAAGGGAGATAATTTTTGCACCATGGAATATGAAATAAATTTATTCATGATTTATCATTTCTTCAACCCATTTTTTCAATTGAATTTTCAACTAAACCAATATTTTATTTGTTACCTGAAAGCAAATTAGAAAATACGATATAGAAATTAATATGACATGAGTGGTTGCTTATGCCTTGGGTATGGCTAGTAGTCAAGCATGATAGTGAAAAAATCTTTCAGTTTACGATACAAGCATGAAACTTAGCATAGTTGTAATATATCTGTCCCTTTAACAAAAAACCACATTAGCCACGTGTTAGGGTCACGTGAAATTTTCAATAGGGCAGCCATTTTCCACGATGGCGGACAACGACTTATTTTGTCACGATGTTCAAAAAATGTGCATGTAATGTACCAAAAGTCGGTAAATAATATCTTTAAATACCACTTTAAACATGAAAAACACAATACGCATCAGTATTGGACTATAGGCGGTCATTTTTGTTTCAAAATGGCAGGCAAAGAAGTAAAATATCGTCGATTTAAAGTCTTTGCATAAAAAATACATAAAGAAGCCTATATATAATAAGTACATTGTTACCATGTTTATGTTTGTAAGATAGCTGCACCTGAATCAATATGGTATGACAGCATGGGAGAGCCGAACCAAGGATAACGGGGATTTAGTTATCTGGAGGGGATTTAAATGGCACTTGATGACGTTTAGACGGGCAGAAAATGTGCGTTCAGCGGTTGAAGAGCTTCGTGGTAACTAGTTGGCATGTCTGTCTGTGTGTTCGGGGTCTTCAATACTTTCATCTGCATCAAGATTGACAAACTGGCCAATTGACAAACTTTTGCTTTATCTTTGGAAATGCTTCTGCAAAACTCAAAGTTCTGATGCACAACGAACCAAAATAAAAGCCATTATTCGGACAAAACGCTTCCAGGTTTGGCCATAGACTTTCTGTTGTAAAACATGAAATAGGCCTAATGCAGATTTCTGTTAATTTATTTATGGAAAATTCATTTAGCCTTCACCTGCATGCGTGTGAATATTAAAGTGACGACGATCTTCTTCCCTTTAGAATACTGCTCTAGTAACCTTGTAGAAAATAACTTATAAGCTTATAATGATATTCATGATGGTAATAAAAAGGCAATTTTCTCATATACGCTATCTAGTTGAGCCGCACAGACTCAAAATAAAATTTTGAAGAATGAAAGCACAGGAATGTTAAAAGAACGTTATCTCAATTTATCTATTATGTTAACCTTTTAAAGAAAGATATGATTCAACGCTGTTTTATAACATGTTTAATATAAAATCATAATAAGAGAGGAGCGCTGCTGTGATAATTGCGGACTTTTGCTGATAAAAATGGAATTTTGGTGTCCCTTTGAAGAATTGGGCTGGTGGGACAAGTGCCAGATGAATGTTTGGGCATGGCTCACGTCAAATTGGACGATGGTGATATTTTGAGTTAATCTGCTGGACTGCGCGAAGACCCCAATGTCATCAGAACCGCCACTATAAACTTATTATAGAAATTTTATCTTTCCTGTAGGCCTAAAAATATTTAGAAGTGGCGTTCAAAATCATGAAATTAGCTGCAACTGTTTATTATCAACTATGTAAGAAATCGCAAGTCTCAAACGACAAAGTATATTATCATATTAAATGAACAATTTAGGAAATTTTGAACTGAACTAAACCTACTGCAAAATTATGTAACTAACGCATTCTTCTTTGTCCAATTGGTTAGGTTAGAACATGTTCTTGTTGTTCTCGGCAATATAATTCGAATACATACCCATGACGTCAGAGCACCTGCTTCCGATTCGTTTAGTGTTTAGTTTCCGGTTAATGGCTTATTTTACTTTTTTCCTTATTTAGAAGGTATTTGCTTGCAAATTTCATTTATTTTATAGCTGTACATTTTGTTTAAGTTTAAATTTGCAAATTAAATTAAGCTTGAATGGAATTTTGAATGACTCTTACAGTCTTCGCCCAAATGATCACCATAAATCGACTTAGCACGACGATCGACTGATTTAAGCCAGAATTTGAATCTGAATATTAGCTTCAAAATAATACATGTACTTTTTGTTTTAAAGTGACTGCGTTGTTAAAAAAAATACTTGTAAGTTTAATTTAAATAGAAACACACCTTTTCCCGATAGGTTCAAACGAAATGACCCAAACAGAAACTGACCGAAAATTATTCTCTGTATAGACAAATATGACATGAATGGAGCTTTTTTTACGCCCTTCTGCATGCACTGTAAAACCACTGTACATGATCAATTTATAATTGCTGGCATATTAATCACATTAATGTTGTGATCACATTTAGTGCAGTCATTTTACATCTTCTAAGACATTTTGATCATTTCAGGTGTAAGTTATCTGGGAAGTCTGTGGAAATAATATTTGGTTTGAATATATTGTTGGAGCTAAGAATTGATTTGGTAAGAATAAATATGTATCTGTTATATTTTGTCAAAAAAAAAAAGTAATACTGATTTAGGTGGTAAGTGCTGTTGGCAAACATTAAGGTATATTATATACATGTCATTTGATTCTCAGACAAAATACTAAGATGATTGTCCTGCATCAATTTGTTTTGAATTACATTTTATACTTGCAACTTATCTATCTGCATGCCTAGAATTGTTTTAAATCTTACACACTGCTAAAAAAAAAACACTTCCAACTTAACATATTGTAAAGAGGTACCGTAATTGTATTTATTAGCCCTTTTCCAATCTATTACAGAGCTAGTATAGAGCTGTGTTCTATTAACGATGTTAATTTCACTTTAACTCTAGGTGTGTATCAAACCATCACTATGCCTTATCCTACTTATCAAGCCCGGGATTCTGATCATATCCGCAAACTCAAACTACAAGCTGAGGTGCTTAGAACCCATGCCAGTATTAAACGCCCAAAACTCAGCGAAACACTCAAAGATCTGATTAACTACTGTAACCAGAACATGGCTACTGACCATTTGATCAATCCAGAAAAAGAAAATCCATTTAAACCCAAGAAGCCATGTGCCATTCTTTAGTTTTCACCATTCTGTTAATTTTGTTGAACGCCATTTAAATACCATGCCTCATCTTACACAGCTGATTAAAACAAAACATATATTTTTTATACTTCCACTGTTGATTCATATTCTTGTACATAATTTTATGAATTAGGTAAAACTTAGTCTCACATTTAGATTTACTAAGTCAATGTTTCAGGGCAAATATATTGTGTCAATTACAGTTTTGATGTAGTATCTGATTATGTTATTTATTTAATTCATTCTAGCATTTTGTGTGATAATTTAAGTTGAATTGCAGGGCATTGTTATTTTTTTTCTTGTCTGTAAATTATAAGTAATATAGCCGTTTTGAGTTAAGGAGTTCTTAAAAGATCTTGACTTTAAAATCCATGCTATGTTGATCTGTCTAGAAATAAGTATTAAATCTCACAAGTTTTTAATACATTCCTAACAACAGTACAACCTCTATTCAAACTTTATCCTATTTAAATTGAATCGCTAATGATGTTTAATCTTAATCGATATGATGATATACAGTATCTTTAATATGTATCGTACCTTTCCAAAAATAAAGCAAATATTTCATTAATAATTAAGCTAAAAGGAATGGTTTATTTTAAGGGAGCAAAAGAAGAATCACTTACGCAAACTATTAAATGAATAAAAAATATAACAGTGTCCTGCTGCATGGTATTTATCAGAGATGGAGAAATTTGTTTTTGATTCAATGATTTAGGTTTGCAATAATAATTCTGAATACTACTAGAAACTTTGAGAAGTTTTTGCTATGATGCATATAAATATTAAAGATATCTTGTTGTTGAAACATCCTCCATGAAAATTATACTTCATTTCAGTCACTTACCACTGTATATTAAAAGTTTCTACAATAGACTTTTCTCAAAAAAGGCAAGTGTTAGTTATGCCAGGGATATCTTTTAAATGGTCAAGCTTGCATAACTAAAGGATAATCAATTCTGTACATCGCTCATGAAACAAGGGTATCTTAATAAGTAATCAGAGGTAATGAAGATATGTAATAAGTACCAACAGGTGATGACTCAAATTTTAATTAGACAAGCTAATAGAAATGATTTCTCCATCTCTGACATTTCAATATTTCTATTGTATTTGTCTTTACAGTTTGCATGCTTGTACATTAGCTAGCTAGAAAAACTTTGTTGTAATTGTTTAATGTTGTATTGTAGTTAAATAATCAATTTAAATGAATTTTTTAATATTCTTAATAATATCTTGCATATTGTATGAAATAGATCAAATTCCATGCATCATTTACTTGTGTCTTAAAGCTAAGACTTGTAGTCCAAAATATAACAAGAAGTTTCAAAACTGAGTGGGAAAATTTTAAAAACTCCTGTTAGTGTGTATTAATTATTTAATCTAACAAAATAAGAACAACTTATTTGGAAATGAGAGCAATATCCAATGGACATTATATGAACAAACTAATTGATCATAAATCATATTTTATGTTTTCCTCATGCTTCTGAGATCCATTGAAAGCCAATAAATTAAAAGGAAAATGGCCAACTCCTCCCTATCCACAAAAACTTACAATTATCAACACTGACAATGGCTTAAACTTGAAAGTCATTTTGTTTGCAGTAAGCCTAACTATGAACTATTTTGAAACTTTGTTCTTTACAATCTCTAGGTACATGTAGCCTAAATGATAAGGTTCTCCCTGAAGATTTAACCCAACTTCTGTGAATTGTTTTGACACTTTTATGTATTATTTAGCTGTCACCCAATTATTTACATTTTTATACGCCAACATTATAATGTGGTTGTATATTGTCGTCGCCCCAGTCCGTCTGTCCATAATTGGCTGGTGAACACAATAGAGGCTACAGTTTTATCTGATTTTAATGAAATTTAGTGTTGTCATTTATATTCATGAGATCTTGGTTAAGTTCGAATTCGAAGGTTTTATTGGTGAACCTTGTTTGAGTTATTGCCCTTGAAAAATGTGTAAAAAATTTGATTGTGAACACAAAAGAAACTACAGTTTTCATCTAATTAAAATCAAATTTGGTATGATCATCTATCATGATGAGATTTGGTCAAGTTTGAATTTGATGATTTTTTGATGAATGGTTTTTTGAGTTATTGCTCTTGACTTAAGAAAAACGCTTCAATATTTGTTTATGAACACAATAGAGATTTTGTGTGGTTGATGAAATCAACAATATATTGTACAAATTAGATTTTTGGTATGTAGGCGTATATCTTCCTAGGCAACCACTTGTTTATGTAGTAGATGTATTCCCAATTACTTTTGTTTCTATGCTACATACTTAACAAATTTGAGTTTTGAAAAGTATTAAAAAGTTGCTTGATTGATTTTTAGAATGGTTTGTGTGTTTTGCATGCCCAATTGCTGTTGTATTGTAAATACTTCAGTTTAAAGTGATACTCCGGAGGTCATAAAAATAGTCATTAACGAAAGTGAATTTTAAGAAAAAATATATAGCAAGTTCGAATCTTATTCATACAAATTACATTGCTCAAACACAACAATAACATTTGTAGGAATTATACCCGAGCACTGTTCATTATTGTGAGAAAAAAAAAATTAAAATCAAGTGATTCTTGAATACACAAAAATGCATGTGCACCAAGGGTATAAAAACAGTTTTAATCGCATGTCGGGCTCCCACAACGATAAAAACACACAAGAATAATACCATGACTGACTTAACATGAGCAAGCTCTAGGTACGGATGGGAGCCACCCATGCCCACATCGCAAGAACCCTCTGTTGTTCCATTTTATTGCAACAACAAGCTCAGATCTTTTATTACCCTAATCAGAGAGTATAGAGTCTAATTAAGAACCTCATTTTGACAGTGACGTCATCAGCATGCTGATGCGTTAGTCGATAGATCTTGTCCGTGCGGCTTCGAAGTTAGGGAATGATATATTGATTGGTTTTCCGTTTGCATAGTTGAAATCTACAGCTTGGTTTTTGTACCCCACCTCACTTTGTTTGTATAACTCTGATGTCATAACCAGAAGCTATACGTTTGCCATTTGTTGTGCTGGTTTCGTTGACTTTCTGTTTAAAACATTTCATTCCAATCATTTACATTGTTTTTTTTTATTTAGGGTGTTTTCAAAATTTGTAAAATTTGTTTGTCCTTCAGGTTAGAAGTATAACTATCCTATAAAAGCTTTTTCATTCTTAAGAATTAAATCAATAAACATACGACTAAGAAAGGGTTCTGGGTGAGACTGTGACAGTCAAGGGGACAACTCTTTTTTAACTTAATAATCAATATTATTAATCTAAGACTATTTGTAATATTGTAATAACTAAACTTTATCACTGTTTGAAAGATATTGTAAGTTTTATAACTAACATTTACTGATTTAACGTTTTGGTCGGTCATTATAAGAAAAGAAATCTACCATTATCTAGAGTTATCTCCTCTAAATACGTCATCATAAGATGTCTGCGTTCGATTTTTCTTCCTGAACTAGTACTCCCACTCGTACTTTTCACATGAAGAAGTATCAGTAACATAATGAAAACAGTCTAGAAAAGTAACCATATCCTGCCACACTCGTTATTGCTGCTCAACAAACACAACAAGCAGGAATGCAAACAACATAACTGTCACTTGATTAAGCAATTTTAATCCAAGAAAACGAATATGGAAAAGGAGAATTGACCAAACGCCACATGATTTTTAGCATTTCAACAAAACAAACATCATTCTACCACAAATTTTGCACTACGTACCTACATTTGATCCCTACCTTGCTCGGATAGCCTCAGATAAGTTGGATGCTCATTGACTGGTGTATCAGATATGATGAGCACGGCATGTCCAATATCAGATGATTGTAAGTTGGTAAGAATCAGTATTCTACTATAGTTCTATGGTAACACGATGTATTAAATTTTTAACAGATTTAAACAGAGTGAATGATGACTTTGGTCTGAGAAATTAAAATCCTGGTCAAAATGACAAATACATAATTTCTGAACGGAGGCCCAAGTTTGAATATGTACTATTATGTTAAGCTCCAGTCCCACATCTCCGGAGTTGTGCCGGACAAAATACCCCTGTAAATCCCGGATTTTTTGGTGAAATTTCAAGAAAAATGTCAAAAATAGTTTTGCAGTCACATGTACCTTGGCAAGACACAGATGAGCCAAAGACCTGGATGATGGCACTCCCAGCCCACCAACGGTTTGCACCGGATGGCAAAATCACCCGGCGCAGTTACGGACGAAACACAGACCTCTCCGGCGCAGACCCAGACTATCCCTTCCAAGAAGTAGCCACGGATCAGACCCGGACCACCTCCGTATACCTTGGATAGTATCTGGTAGTAGACCAGAAGTACTCCGGGGCGTCAGTCCGGGCATGTGGGACTGGGGCTTTAGAAACGAAAGTACGATATGAATTCGGAATGGTATTTTGTAGGCCTAAACTTTTACGTGTATATAAGTAGGCTACTTTAAATTTTTAAACAATATTTTTCGTTGATGACCGATTTGCTTGCTCTTCTATATTTTGTGAAGTCAGGCAGCAATGAAGGCTTTTCTTAGGACGACGGATTCTCTTATTGTCCTAATTAGATCAATTAGCATAGAGATATTTTAATAGTTTCATCTACGTACATCTGCTCACTAATTATGAAACTGTAATAAATCTTGGCAGTTATTGATTACCCCGTTGCCATAGTAATAAGAACAAAGAACACGCGTTCATTCGATCCTAAATCAACATTTCCGCCATCTTTAATTTCATTGTACATATTGGGTGGAACGGATAGAAGACTATTTTTCAGTAAAGGTATATTACCTGTTTTGATATTGCTTTCTATCTTCAATTTAGATTTTTTGGTTATACTTTGACATATTCTTATGTCGTTATCAAGGGCAATGCTAATGAACTATTTCTCGAACAAAAAAATTCTCCAGAAATATGTCTGAATCACCCAGCCGAGCTCTTGTAGTTGGTTGTATGTGCACAGGCATTGAATGATTTCCAGGAAATTTCGATTCCAAATAGGTTAATGCTACTATGTGATATTGTTGTACAATGTTAGAGAAATGTTCGTTGTGTTATGAAACCGTGTTCTGAATAAATACTTATACTGAGATATTTTGCTCAAGAAAAGTAGGTCAACAGGGAATATGGCCGATATGGCATGTACTGTACGTGACGTATGTCTAATAACTCACGCTCTACAGTAATACTTTGTAATAAATTCCGACGAATAGGCCAATTGTTTATTATTATGAACTTAAATTTTATGTCTGGAAAAGTAACTATTGAACTTTTCTTGACTCAAATGATTTCAAACTACATGTATTTGATAAAGGCAGGGTCATTTTGTGACCGCACCCAAACTCGTGTATGATTTACAAACTACGGCATGCATCAGGCAGGCCTACAAGCCAGAGGTGGTTTAGCCTCAGTTGCTTAATATGTATTAACCTCTTCATGCATGTACCTTAAACTTGGGGTTAAAATGCTATTTAGCTACTGCATATTTTGGTAGCTCCATCGCACAATAACTACTTAATATTCTAACCCGACACCCCCAATTTGGTTTGTTGAGTTACATTTTTCATAAATTAGTTTTATATAGCTACTCTCTGACTTCAATGCTTTTTGAATTGAATTTTGGCAATCATTTCTACATGAATTGAAATATCAATTACAAAATACTACTGAGAATCATACATTCTCTTTGGGTTGATGAACATATCAACCACTGGAAAAGTTATTGCAAGTGGACATGATTTTACACGGGAATTTTCACTTGAATTGTCTGGGAGGGAAGTGTGTCTATATCAAATGTAAAATTAATTTAACTTTTCTATGGACCTGAAGACATTTTAAGACAAATGATATAGAGATGAAAATTCTATTTTGAATATTTATGAATTCAAACCAGAGCTAAATGTAGTCAGATAGTAAATGCTATGATTGATTGCTTATTGTTAAGAAGTCTTCATTCTTTTAACATTTTGAACCAATACTTTTTCAGAATATATTTCTCCATAATTTATCATATGGTAATTTGCTTCCATTCTGTTATGATGAGAAAACATTCTAGTCAAACTGACATCACTTACATATTCTGACATCCTTTGTATCCCAGATATACCAAACTAATATGAGTATCCCTATTATTAATGTTCACATTCAGTACTAGTATCAATCACCATGGAAACTTTTCCAGTATCTTGAAACAAGTACTGTCCAAATTAACAGTTATGATCAAATAAATTAATCAACCCATTATTGATGTTAGCATTAATCCATATTAGCTTGATATTAATGATTGAGTTAAAGATATGTTTTGAAAGCCCACTTATATTATCTCTCAATATAACGTACAAAAGGCCATGACTTTTAACTATTTGCTTTAGGTTACTCCTAAGCCAATCTGATGCAAATCTAAAAAAGCTCTTAACACGAAATATATCTAATTTATTACTAAGATTCCAAATAGAATGGTCACTGAATTTAAAATCTGTCACACCCCATATCTTTTGAAAATATTGGTAGGGAACTGTACAGATGTTGGGGTCAATTGACACAGCAGATCACAATCTATCTCACTAACTAATCCATATCTAACTGTACTGCAATATTTAAGACAGTGATACTCAACAATTTCCATGTATTGGCCTGTAACAAACATTAGGGAGACATTATCATTTTTCTTTTGCTTTACATGTGATCCTTAAAAAAACATTTTTTCTCACAACTGAGACTCTAGTATTATTAATGAGAAGTCAACCCTAGGCATTTTAACCCCATGGTTGGTTGATTTCTGTATTAAGATACATAGAGTAAATATGATTTTTGATTCAATTATACGATAGAACAACCTATATATTTTTCACTTTATCAACTTCTTCAACAACTGTTTGACATCTTCAGTTATCTCGTATTAAAACTCAAAATGGATGCTGCAGAATTTGCTCGATCTCAAAGAAAAAGGACAAAAACAGATGATGTGGATTTTAATGAAAACCAAGCGTAGGTAAAATTCTTATTTGAGATGAAGAAATTTGAGTGTACATTCTTTTTTGTATTTTTAACCATGTTAATTTTTACTTTGCAGCAACACAATGAATAAATTACAAGAAGGTCTCCAACAACAGAGGCGTCTGATTGAACAGTTGAGGTGTGAAGCTCAGATCACCCGAATGAGAGTTTCCCAATGTATTGAAGATCTAGTTAAATACTGTGACAATTATGCTGAAGAAGATGTCTTGATAAAGGGATTCCCCAAGCCTAGTGATAACCCATTCAAAGAGAAAGGTGGATGTGCAATTTTATAGAACTAAGTCAGTATGTGAAAGAATATAAAGTACTATGTATAGGTACTAAGTAAGCATAAAACAAACAGTTCTACTATGCTTTTATTTTGTGTCTTTTTATCAAATACTAATATATAACTCATGTACAACAGCCTAACGTTCAGATCACCTTTTAAATGGTGATATTTTATTTCATTGTGTTAGTGTTCTACGTTTTTATCGCCAAACTTCGATTTAAATTTCACATTTTGTAAAGTTTGGTTTAAAGTGCAATATTTTCTAAGATATTTGTACTTTAGTTTAGCAAATATACAAAGTCACAATCATAAGATGTGAATCAAAAAGAGGATCAATCTGGGTTGTGCAAAAAAAAGCTGCAATCATAAAAATCAATTTAAGGCATGAAATTTTGCAGTTGATGGAAAATTTGCCATAGCTGAAAAAGGCATCTACTCTACCATGACTGTCGTGAGATTTGAAATAGGATTGTTACTCTGTGAACAACATTTGCATACATTAAAACAGGATAAATGACATTTAATCAAATTGTATTTGTTCACTATATGTGTCATTATGGATCTAGTTAAATTGTGGCTCTGTCTCTGGATTTTTTGCTAAGAGAGTAATTTTACTGTGCATGATCCAAAATAAACTACATTATAACATATTCTCCTCCTCAAGCTTAGTCACTAAAGAAATTGTCTATATAAATATATCTTGTTGAAAATGGTACATTTTTGTGATTTTTAAATTTTTAAATAGTTGTCCTTTTATTTGTATCTCATTTATTTGCTCAGTCGTATTCTTTTGTATTCATTATGTAATCAATAAAAATGTCATGTAACTAAACAAGTGGACTATATATTCAGTTTTTTCATATTGTGAATGAACATAATGTACATCTTGCTTGCATAGTTAATTAGCAAGAAATTCAGAAGACTTTCTTGTTATACACATACCCTTAACCAACCCTTGCTGATTGTAGAGTCTAAACACATTAGATTGAAATACATATTCTATCATGAACAAGATTTTGATGATGTCTTCAAGTACCGAATAAACCTTCAGGGTGAAGGTTATATGAGCCTTAAAGCCAAAGCTAACATTGAAACACCCTCATAATTTTTTTTTCTATATTGCGTATTGGCGTTTTGGGTACAAGATAAAGTAACTCTTGCTTCGCCATACGAAGAGGTGGTAATTTCCTGTCTACCTCATTGATAGCTGTTGGTCCAGGTTTTGAGAGAAAATATATTTGCCGTTTCTGCATTAGGCTACAATTCTTTGGATCCATAGCCAAGGAATTTGAAGGGTATGTATCCTAATTTCACCATATTTTCTCCAGCACAGTGCACAATGAGTGAAAGTTTGGTATGGTCTGAACATAAAACTGTAGACTAGTAAAACAACAGTCTTCTCGTCTCATACAAAAAAAAATCTGAAAACAATTTTGCAGTCTGATTTTGAAATAACTGTAAAAAAAAAATGAAATGGATTTTTACGTCCTACTTTCACAATTGTAGAAATCTTGCGTAGATTTCAAAATCACAAGTACTTTTTTCCCCTGAATGCACGATATCGATCAGTCATCTATATTCAGCCATATTCAGCAGATGGCGATAAGAAAAACGACAGACTACAAATATATCAAAGTTATTTCCCTTTGACCACAAGAAAAGAAATGTCGAATGATGAAACCACGCTGATAATTTCAAGGTAGATCTAATCGTTTTTCGACATAACTTGAATGGTAACTTTTGTTATACTCTTTAAAAAGACACGTCTATTTATTTAGGCCATTGCATTAAAGTCTTTAGACTTAAAGAGATTTTGACCATTGAAGTCAAGTACTTGCTTCTATGACTTGAGCTAAAAGAAAGAGCCAAAAAGTCTTTAGACTACCGAACACTCGCTAAATTACAATAATGATAATAATTATACAGAATACTTGCAAAATGACAGTCAATCATTCTTTAGCAACTTTATACCTAAAGTTTCTGACAGTATAGAAGATAGTTAAGGTTAAATTGATAACTATTATAATAGATAGATAAAGCCTTCATACATGCGTTCCTTGGCCTAGGCTAGGGCTAGCTATGACTAATGACAGTTTCCAACAGCGAGTACTAGTAGACTGTAGAGTAGGTAGGGTACTCCTATGCCTATATAGGCCTACTTTATTGACAGAGGGCAATTTTCATTAAAAACTTACAACATAAGTAGCCTACAGTTTTGTAGCCTATATTTGTATGCTAAATTCAACAAAATATGAATAATACACACTTTTGCTGCAAAATATGTGTTGGAACGCATATAAAAATTCGATTTTTCAATAAATTGCTTGCTCTAACATGCTCCATGGGAGCTATTTCATTTTTAATTCGACCCGCGCATTTGTTCCGCCAGGGTCTGTCTGCCCCTTAATTGTACGGTACTTAATATTAACATTCTTCAATAAACACTGGGTTTGTCATCAATCTTGCCAAAAAAATGTCCAAATAAATCTACATATGCAAATCTAGCATATGCATAGCATCTTCAAATACAAATGTCTAAATACAAATTTAAATTCACATATCTTCAAATGCAATTAGTCAAACGCAAAAACTCCACCAACAAATGTCTAAAACATTTCTCCAAATCGATGTCAATTATATTTGAAGGTCATGATTATGACTACAGATGTCGCTGTACAATCGGATTGAATCCCTATAAAATACGAATTTGATTATAAATAACCTATATCATCCAGGCCAACTAGGTAATGGTTTACTGTGAAAGCTAACTATTTTAAAAGTATGCTGCTTTGGGAATTAAATTTGCATAGAATTTTCCTGACCACCTGCATTTAAAACGTAAGTGTATGATTAATTGATTCTATTATAGTAGTGACGATCAAAAAATGTTATTCAGCTACAGGTGACGGAGATCCCCAGGGAATAGTTTTCCTTAGGTAAGAGTGGTTGTAAAGCACAGGCCGAGGTGAAATTCAGCTCCGGCAACGTGATTTTTAGAGAGTAATGAAATTAAATTATAAAGTAATACTTATTATAAATTAAATGATTCTAAAATAATAGAGTATATATATTAATGTGAATAAAGTTTGTCGTTTTCTGTTTCTGTAACCAACAACCTATGAACTAAAGAGAGAGTATTGAATTAAAGTGGAGATGAACCAATAGTCTGTAAAAAAAATATATATATGATCACAAATATTGATATTAAAGTTCAATGGAGCTATGGGTTTAAGTCTACCAAGGACTAAAATATCATTAAGATTCGTATTGCATTCAAAAGGAATAACTAAAACTTTTTTAAATATATCAGGGAATTTTTGTTGTAGTTCCCTGTACATCTCCTTGATAATTGGTATGGCTTGACAAGCTGTGCTATTGAAAAGTACAACAAATGGAACAATTTGATAATCCACTTGGACATTAAGACCATTTGGCTGTATTGTTTTGAATTTGTTTATCCAGAAATTTTCTCGAAGAGGCCTGTAGGTTCTTGTTGGGATATCGTTTTGTTCATGAATATTTTCAATGAAAATTGTAATTCGGACATTATTCATAGTGTGATCTGAATGGTTGAAATGTTTAGCAACAGATTTGTCAAAATTATGATTTATATCAAATCTATGGCCATTGAATCATGTTCTTTAATTGTTTTTGTTTCACCAAAATATTGTTAAAGACAGACAGTACATGATATAAGGTATAAAATAGTGCTGCTGGGCAAATGAGAAAAAAAAGGAACAGTTCTTTTGATTTTCTTAGGGGTAAATGCCAGAAACAAAAGGGATGGAGTAGATTCTGGAGGGAACAATACTAAAAATCGGCTGGATTTGTAGTACAATAACCCACGTATTAGACTTTATTTGGGGAAATTTTCCAAATCCCTTCATTTTAATTATACATTACATTTACATTAAGTCATTTTCCGTCTAACTATTGGCACGATAGTAATCATTCCATTCAGTTAAAAAAATTGAATTTTATGTATGGTTTAACATGATAATGATTATTCCAGTATTTCTAATGTGAATGCGAGTTTGTATCTGAAGCAATTATCAAAGACAAGTTGGTGGAAGTAAGGCCAGAATATCCGTGTCTGTACGACGTATGGATCCCCCAATTTAAAAACAGAGATAGCAGAGAGAAGTAAAATTTCTTCATATTCTGAATCGTTTGCACGGTTGTCGTTGCCGACGTCCGACATTTTGTTTAAGTCACTGAGAATGTCACGTGATCTAGTTATTTTTAGACGTCTATGACTCAACATCCAGTTTACGAAAGCTCTAAGGTAAAGCTCAGGTCAATGAAATTTTGCTCATCTGGGAGCTCTCGTGTGTGCTAGCCTTTAACAGGTTTTATTTTGTGTTGAAATAAAGTGGGCAGAAGGTATCAACAGAGACAATCACTTTATTTAATGATGCTTGTAGTGTTCTACAGCAACAGATCCTGTCATAGGTCAAGCCTTGAGTTTTTTGTTTAACAAATTGTGTTTGAAGATATGTTGAGCTATTTTTATTTGATCAAAAAATGTTGAATTCAGGTGCAAAATCAATTCAGGATATAAATTAAGAGATAAGAATTTAGAAATAAAACTAAATAAAAAAGAATTAAAAGATAACAGTGAATAACATTGAATAAAAAGCTCCAACTTCCATACTGATGATGTAAGTTTGAATTTGAGCTTTGCAACAAGTAGAAAAAGGTTATTAATGTTATCTACAGAGACTAGGCCACTGGCCACTAGACACTGGTATAGGTATAATTATATTTGTGATGTATTGGTGTTAGATCATAAGACATCATTCCACAATTGCTCGTAAACACTCTAGAAGGCACAATTCTTTACTGATTTCGAAGAAACTTGGTATGCTGCCAAATATTTTTATTTAAAATCAAAGCTGCCAGGGGGGCGTATATTACCTTGCCTAGCAAGCTATATTACTTTAATTTTTAGGTAACATGATGCTATGGAGGCAGATTTGAAATTGCAAAGTCTAGGAAAATGTGGATGTTACCATACAGTCTTGTTTTTAGGCCTTGGTTTAATATACCTACGTGGAGCTTGGCATGTGTTTGCTCCTGTGTACTTGGCAGCAGACCCAGGTCATTCTTGCTCAGTGCCAAACACCACAAACAATGTAGCTGACAATAATTTTACAGTTGATTCCTGTACTGTCACATATTATCAAGACATCAACAACAGTGTTATACGCAGCTGCGAAGATGGATGGCAATATGGCAGCCAGTTTCAATCTACGATTGTCACAGATGTAAGAAATTCCTTTTGATCTTCTCTAAAACTACCTTTTTGTAGCTTTTTCCAAATCCTTGTTCATTGAGTTTAGGTTAGTAACTATGCTCATGAAGCAGGCAAGCATTATTATCGGAACAGAAGAAAACCCAATATCAAGACCCTTAATCCTAATTTCTAAATAAAGTGTCTGCTCCAACCTAGGCCGGTACATTTGGGAGAATCAAACCCTCCCTTTCCCGAAATCTAAATAATCTAAATACATGTACATATTTTAGAGACATGAAATGGGGGGCATATATTGCTGACACCCATGTCCGTCGGTCCGTCCACAATTGGTTGTGAACACTCTAGAAGGCACAATTCTTGATGGATTTTGACAAACCTTGGTGTGAGTTTTCATAATCACCCAAGGATGAACCCTGTTGAAAATCAGAAGAAAAATATTCAGTATGAGTTGTCCTTGTTCTTGAAAATGCGTTCAATTTTTAGCTTGTAAGCACTATAGATGGCACATTTCTTGACCGATTTTGACGAAACTTGGCATGAGTATTTGTTATCATCCAAGGATAAACCCTATTGAAAATCAGAAAAATCAAAAAATATTTAGTATGAGTTATTGCCCTTGTTCTTGAAAATGCGTTCAATTTTTAGCTCGCAAACACTCTAGAAGGCATAATTCTTGACATATTTTGGTGTGAGTGTTAACACCCAAGGATGAACCAAAAAAAATCGAAAAATGTTTCATAGGAGTTATTGACCTCATTCTTGAAAATTTCTTTCAAATTTTAGCTCTAAAACACTAAAAGGCAGATTCTGGCCGGATTTTGACAAAACTTGGTTTTCAGTACTGCGCTGAAGGTTTAATATTTGCCTCCTAGAGTTTTCACAAGCTAAAAATTGAACACGTTTTCAAGAATAAGGGCAATGACAATATTATTCAGTATATATTTAATTTTTTGGAAAACAAACTTCAAGGAAAAGAATATTCCAATGCAGCCAAATTGGTTGCACTATTTCAAGATATATTCATATTCTGACTCTCTATCGACGCCATTGAGAGACACGATGTTTCGGTCTAGATTCTATGAAGAGGAGATAACAGTTTGTTTGGACGAAAATCAACAAATTTTAATATTTGATTAAACTTTCAAAATATATTGTTATTTGTTTTAAAAGCAAAAGAAAACGGTAGTTGTGATACCTTGGACCCACTGATCAATTAACTTTGGTTTGGATCATATGATTACAGACATGGAAACAAAAACAAAATCTGCTGTATATATTTTATAAGGTGTTAAAAAACATTATAATTTCAGTGGAATCTTGTATGTGATGAAGATTATAAAATAGAATTGTCAACTACCATCTATATGATAGGAACTGGTTGTGGAGCTTTAGGCTTGACATATTTCTCAGATAAATATGGTCGTAAGAAATTACTTATTGTTTGTCTATTGATACAAGGATTTGTTGGTGTTGGCGTGGCATTTTTAAATGGCTTTATATTATTTACTATAATGAGATTTTTTATTGGACTTTTGAATATGGTAAGATTTCTTGAAACATCTTACTATTGTTTTTTCGGCATTCATAGAATTAGTCAGAGAGAAATTGTAGAAATCTGTAGTTGCAGTACACTATACACTTCATTGGGCTTCTAATGCTTATCTATAATAATGAAGACATGTTATTTAACTGTGTCTTTCCATTAGTTAGACAACCCAATACTTAGACACAAATGCACAATTGCCCTTATGCTTGTTACCTCAGACTTTAAGATGGAATAGTCCAGATATTATTTGTCAATCAAAGAAAGGCAGCTTTAAAAGAAAAAATTAAACTTTTAATATTTATTATTAATAATTATTTTCTTAAATGTATTATAAATAAGTTTATTTACAATATCCAATACAATTGAATATACAATCGAGTATGTTCACTATTGTCTCAAAACTGTAGAATGTTTGTGGAATAGGGGAACCTATATCAAAATATCTTGATCAAAACTTGATATTAAGGAACCATAAAATAGTTCATTCTAGCCTCCTCGCCTGAAAATTGAAATAGATAGACCTACACACGTTATTTGATTGTTTTAACGCTAAAAAATGTTATACTCTAATTTAATTATATTTTATTACCAACTATTTACTTTCACAATAAATTGTTTAATTTACTGGATGTAATCGTAAATTCAGACCATCTCTTCGGATAAAAGTTCAGCTGTTACCAACAAATTTAATTTGCCATGTTTTAAGAGGTTTTTGTTTGTTGTTCTTGAAAATATTGGTCTTCAAAAGTAGAAATGTAGTGTCCCCCAATCTTCTATAATCTAATTAGGACTAGGGCTGGGTAAAGTATTTGAAATAATCGATTATTGTCTCCAGGAATTTTTAATTTGATGTTTGATCATCAAATTTCATAATCGATTAAATGCCAAAGTTATATTTTCTCCAAAGTACCTGTTAACAAGTCAAAATTTCTTGCACATAGTTTCCCCTTCAGCACATCACTTACCCACATTAAACTGTAAATAACCGATCAAAGCAATAATACATCCATGGAATTAGAAATTTGTCAATGATATAACTTATTATATTTCAGGGTATTGGATTAACAGTATTTGTAATGATAACAGAATCATATCAGGCTTCAGTGAGAACAATACCATCTGTTGGTATACAGATAGCTTGGGCTACAGGAATAATGTTACTAGCTTTATTTGGTTATTTAATTAGAAACTGGAGACATCTTCAATTACTTATATCTCTACCAAACTTCATTATTGTCATATATGTCCTGTAAGTCTTTTTTATTTATTTATGAATACATACACATTAATACACCTCTGTTCCAAATGAAGCTCAGTCAGTAAACATTTAAAATCAGTGTACATACAACAACGGAAAGGAAGCTCTTTATATGATGTTAATATCTTTGTTCATTCTGTAGGTAGATCCAAACATTCAATAATGACAAGATATTTCTTTTGAATACTAGTATGAGTAAGATAACAAAGCGATAACCTTTTAATTGTATGATTCACTTGATATAGGTTTTTACCAGAATCGTTGTCATGGTTAGTAGCAAATCGTAAATATCGTGAAGCAAGCACAGTTTTAAACTGGGCACAGCAATTAAATCAACATACCTCACAAATTGAAGAAAGAAATAGCTGGAATGGTAATGAAAGTTGTATACAAGAACAAGATGTAGAACCTGTAGACAATTATATAACTGGTGAAATTAAGAATTCCATCCATGATTTATTTTGTATGAAAAATACTCGATTTTATACCTTAGTTATTATATATTTATTGTAAGTTTATTTATCATTAGTTTTTAATGATTTTAGAATGCAGAATGTGAAGGGATACCCTTTCAGAAAGACAATTGAGCATGGAATTAATGGATTTTCTTTAGATTTTATGGAAACATTTATTTTTGATAGAAGTACCATTTTAGCAATTTGATGTTTTCTTTGGTAGTGCATCAAAAATTATACATTTATGTCATGAAATTCAGTTACTATGTGGATGTATATTATCATGTCTAGCAACCTCTCTGTATTTTAATGTTTCAGTATAGTCAACAGTTTAATTTATATGGGAATCTCATTTAGTATGCCAGTATTACATGGTGATATATTTCTTAACTTATTTCTAAGTGGGTTAGTGGAAATACCTGCTCATATTATATGTATGTTTGTTATAACACGGTAAGTACCAATGGCTATACTACATTACATGTATAATTATTAGTAGTGTAAATTTTTTGTAAGGGATGTCTAGTCGACAGATTCAGTGACATCTGCTGGTGTTATTAAAAGGTGACATTTTATTTTACATTTTAGAATTGGAAGAAAGATACCATTAATGATATTTTTATTTTTATGTGCCATGTCAACCATAGCTGCGGCTTTATGTCCTTCATCAACAGGTAAAACTGTCTATCACATTACTCATAGGTATAAAAATTCATGAGTGTTTTTATACACATGTACGTATTTTGTCAGCACACATTTTCAGTTCACATTTCCTTGGTAATGTTTTAGAATATACAATTCAAATTTAACATATTGAAAGTGCTATATAAGTCCCTAGTGTATCCACTGATGTTAATTAGGTTTGGTTTGAGTATTCATGAACCTTTTCATGAGAAAGTTTGAATATTTGTTTCACCTTGTTTGATTTCAGAAAGTGGTATTAGTTTACAATGGTTGAAAACAACATTATTTATGATCAGTAAATTTGCTATAACAGGATCTTATGCTACTGTATATCTTTATTCTGCCGAGTTATTCCCTACAGTTATTAGAAATCTTGCAATGGGTATTGCTTCATTCTTTGAAAACCTTGGTGCTGTAGGTGCACCTTTTATCATTTATGCAGTAAGTCATTTATTTAACCCAAGATTTAGAAAACATGCAATAATATGATTGAAGGCTCAATTACACACATTCACAAGATGTTGAAAGCAGATATTAAGAAAATGTGACCAAGTTTGGCAGTAAAGATTGTCTAGAAGTGTCTTCACATCTGAAGACACTTTGCTTGGTTAGATTATTATAGTATTCTTATCAGCAACTGTGGCAGTTTTTCCTGCATAGTCTATTTTGCGTTTAGTTTAATTAACTACCAATTGTGCTAGACCAGAAAAGATTGATTCCACTTTAACAATACACATTTATTTTTCAGGCAAAGAAAATGCCCATTATTCCTGTGATTGCCTTTAGTAGTGCTACAATAATTGGTGGTTTTCTTGTTATGACTCTACCAGAAACTAATAGACAACCATTACCTCAAACTATATCTGATACCAAATCATTTACAACTCATAAGTCAGATATCAATAGAAACAGCCATCTGATAACTGAATTATAATCTAGTTTAATTAGTACCAAGAAGACAATATTGCATAAATGTGATTTAATTATTCTTGGTACTTATATTTTTGTACCAGTAGAGGGTGCTTACTCATTTTGACAGAGTAATATGTTACTTCGAGTTATATTCCTAGAGGACCACAGAATCATCTCTATACTTTAAGGACACATACAGTATATTTGTTGTGATTCACACAGTAGTAGAATAGGCAATTTTACGGTAATTTTTAGAATTGTGTTAAAAGGTTGCATTGAAAAATGTTTTTGAGTGCAAGAATTTATCATGATTTCATGATTTTTCATAATTGTGAGAACTTGCATCATTGTGTGAAATGTTATATTCAAGGTTGTTAATTACTGTATGTATTTATTTTTAGGGCATTACAAGTTGTGCTATTATTTATTATGGAAATTATTATGATTTTGTGTTTTTGTATTTTCTGTTATGGTTGTTCACTTGAGAGGTTTTAGTCATTGTAACTCACCTGTGTTCTCTTTCGTTTAATTTTGCAAATGTGAGAAAGTAGAAAATGTATTTCACCAGTTTGTCTCTTATTATACTGACAATAAACAATACAAGCACAAGAGTTTTCTTATATGGGTACAAAGCGAACTTATATGTTGAAAATTTTGGTAGACAATTAAAGTACCCACTATCAAATGCTTACAACTAGAACTATTTCTCACAAACTTAATGAGAGGTTTTATAATCTTTATCCACATAACATATGTTTTGATTTTCTTTCCATATAAAAATCTATGGCAGAAGAAAAATGAACAAAATGGTAGTTGAGTCGCTATAGCATAAAATAAGCTCAGAAAACATAGCACTATGTAATACAAAATCAAATTTGACACAGTAAATGAGAATTAACTATATACAAATTTTTATTTGTCCTTGAAATGATACAAATTCATATGTCAAGGTTTTCCAAACTTTCCTTCCAAATATTCTACCCATTCTTCAAGAGCTTTGCAATCTGTTGTTGTCTGCAATCAAATAAAGGGAAACATTTCATACAAACCTGTATCTAAAGTTTAAAAACTTTAGAAGTATGACATCAATTTCAAACAGGAATTAATTTTTTCCTATTCTGTATTGTCTTAAACAAATGGCAGTTTGCAAATATTAGAAGCATCTCCAACATATGCAGTTCATAGCATACTATTCTTGGTGGGGTGTTGGCATGGTGCTACTTGCATGTATGCTTGGTCATATCAGCTGTAACATTTTCAAGGGAAAACTGGGTTTGATATAACTGAAGGAATTCTTAAAGGATCCAACCAGAAGGCGGCTTTTAACTTACTGTATCACCACTTGAGAGATATTGAGTTAGTTACCTGTATTTGTTGAGCCTCTGCTTTACAACCTCTAATATCTACCAACTGTATAGAACCATGTAATGGATAGTTAAAAGGGATAGATAAGGTACACACCACACTACCACCTTTTCCTACCATTACTCTTAATAAACTATCTTCTTGTATCCAATCTATAGCAGAACTACAAAACAATTTTACTTTTCAAAATTACTGTTGCTTTTAAAAGCTTTATTAGTTTCAAAGGTTTAATGATATAAAATAAATACAAATTATACCAAGATCACTGGTTCTGTAAATATCATTTCACTCAACCCCTATCTATCTATGTTAATCATAAATCTCAATTTTCAAATCATAAATTTTAGAGAAAGACAATTTGTTTTCTCCATATAGAGCAGTTTATATGCTAATTCCGAGTTCAGCACATCTAGAGTAGCAAACTGCTCAATATGATGTTCTACTTGCAATGATTTCTAAAATTCTGGGAATCTTACCTGTTTTGTAAGTGAGTTATTTCTGTAAGCAACGGTACATGTGAATACCACCTCGTTTTTAGCTGTGAAACTAAACCTTTTAAATCATTATTTCTAACACAATCCTCTACAATATCATTTACATCTAATGATGGGTTGTTAATCTAAAAATATAAGAAACCCATAACCACTGTAAAATTACAACTTTGAGGGATGCCTATACATAAATAATTGAAAAGCCTACAGTTTCTATTTACACCTTTTGAATTTCCTTTCCTATCTGTCTGTGGTTCCTTGGTTTAAGCAGATGTCACAATATTTATCAGTAATATTTCACCATAATTATGCTTATATATAAGTATTGTTTTTAAATCATTTATGGACAAATTGATTGACTGTTTATCATGATAATTACCATATTTCAGTAGTACTAAAGATGTAAATTCCTATACCGGTATTTATCAAGATGCTGGTATAGTGCCCAGATCAACTTAAATTACAAAAAACTTTTGTCAAATTATGACTTAAGTGCAAATAGTAAATGGATTGGCTGCAATAGTGATGCCATGTTTCTCTTTAAACAACCTACCATGGCATTGGCTAGTACTGAAGTATTCATATATCCCTGTTTAAATTCTACAGTTAATATCAATGTAGGCTTGTCTTTATCTCCTTCAATTGTTGTATTTTTAAATTCTATCTGGATTTGATTGTCAGACATTATTTTGATATTTTTCTCCCCCAAAGATTCCACATGATGTAGTAGCTGTCTGTGACTGTAATGGAAACAGAAGGAATCCTTAGTTTGCTTTTACAAAGGGCAAGTTTCAGTAAAAATTTAGATTTTTGGCTGAAATTTTTCAACGGAAAATCTGTTTATTTCAAATATAAGGTTTCATAGTTCTCTACTAGACAAGTCATTTTAGACTGTTTTAAGGCTAAAATCAACTTTACACACAATTACTCAGTAAAATTTGAATTATCAACAATAAAAAAAGTAAGTAGAAATTACCTTTCTAATTTCTGCTGATCAAACATATAAACTGATTCTTCAGAATTGATATTTTTTAATAGCTCTATTCTTTCTTCAGCTCTACTAATACTCATTTCATATTTCCTTATCTTTAGTTTCTGTAGCTTTATGTTCTCTTCAACTTTACCTATTACATCCATAATCTGAAATGTAACATAAAGAAAGAGCACAAACAACTTACTGACTTCCCAAAATGCATTTACCTGGTAATTAATTTTGACAGATTATAGATATTTGAGCACATTTGGGTACAATTCAAAGCAGTCTATATTATTTCTAAGTAGGTAAAGTAGTAAAGAATACAATAGAAGCCACTGCTTATTACTACTTATCCGACCCAAAAAATATTTGAATACTGATTTTTGTTCTGAATTGTACCATGATGTGTAACAAGAAATTGGACATATTTGTTTTGTCAGAAACAAAGATGATAACTATGTAAGAACATCACATGAAATCTCAATGAACTAAAAGTCTTTAAAGGGACTGAAAATCAAACATCCATTTAAGAATGAGAGAGAGAATGGGAGTAAAAGCTTACCTCTTTTTGTCTCTTTTCATTCTCTTCCTTGCTGATTTTATCTTTGTTATTTTGGTTCTGGACATTTTTCAAATTCTCAAGAACTTTTTTCTGGAAGGATATAAACAGATTGTCACACAGTTTTTCCCCACCACCATCCAGAAAAATAGCATCAAGAGATCTTCAGATTTAGATTTTGATGCAATCGATACTGTCATCTTTTTATTCTTTGTCATATCATGGAGAAATATGAATACAAACTTAGAATGACATACCCTTTCCTCCAGATAAGAGGATTTTGTCTCCAACTCGGTTATTTTAGTCTTTATCAAATTAAATGCTAAAATGGAAAAATAAGAATCATTTTAAATTAAAAAGAAAGTAGAAAGTAAACTTCTGTTTCAACTAAAATCTAATACTTTACAGACATAACTTCAAGAAACCATATCCCAAAATCAGATTCATTTTTTTGTGCATTTTAAAGGGAGACAATATACTCTGGGCTGACTTATAAGAGTGTTGACATCTGGAATTTTGTCAATGGAGTTTCAAGACTTGTCGGAACAATTCTAACCATTTACAACACTTTCAAAAAAATAACCTTTAAAACTAACAATTGAATTACCTTGGTCCGAAGTTTCACACAATGAATGAATATTCTGTAGAGAGTTTTCAAGGTCTGATGTGGACTTCTGCAACTCTTTCATAGTTGCTTTTAACTTTTCATCTGAAAACAAAATAAAGTTGTAATCTAAGAGGAAATATTTACAACAGTTTCATATGGGATAATAAATAGCAATTAACACTTTGGATTCAAAATTTTGTGCAGAGTAAAAAATAACTAAATTTGTTCATAATTAAAATTAAAAGAATTTCTACAAAGAATTATAGAAATATAGAGGTAGTTCCACAAGACCCGTTAACCTGTCGTGCATGTCTATTTTATCAACTCACCGGCTTGGTTTACTTCCTTTTCATTTTTAATGGCCTCCAAAACATTTTTATTATATAATGTGTTAATGAAACATGTTTTGGCATCCTTTTTTCTCTAAATATAAGAGAAATAAATATTAGTTTTAAATCTAGGAGCACGTAGGAAAGGGAAAAACATTATTATTCAAAACATTTGAAAATCTAACTGTTTCCGAGCTCATTTTGACCAAAGATAAGATATAAGGGAAATAGACAAACAATGAAAACAATTCTACATTCTTGAGCTAGGATTGCTCCATCATAAAGGCTCATCTTTGAAATCCTGCCATGTCGCAATGAAAATAAATTCTGCAACATTGTATTGATATATTAAAGCAGTACACAAGCTTTATCAAATGAACAATGTGCACTATATTTTAATCAAATGCAAAATCTATCTTACCTCTTTTAAAGCAGCTAATTGAGAAATGACATCAGGATCAAATTCACCTGCTAACCGTACCAGGGGCAAACTATATAATGCCTCTTCCAATGGACTAAAAATAAAACATTAATAGTAATTGCGACTAAGGTCTACATTTCTATACATTATTGAGACAGGCACCTAATATATGCGACACCAAAATCATGACTGCTTAAATAATAGTTTAAAATTTGCTTATTTTTTCGCATAATTATTTTGAACAAGTGGTTGCCTAGCAAGATACGCCCACTTTCCTGATACATTTTCAGTATATCAAGGGTGGTCACCAATCTGCGTCAAGTCGAACCAAAAATCTAATTTGTGCAAAATATTGTTGATTAAATCAAACACACAAAATTTATTTTGACATAAACTGTCACTCTATCGCATTAACAAGCCAACAAATTTTGATGCAGTAACTCAAATTCCGTAGATCGTCAAATTCAATCTTGACTAAGATGTAATCATTATAAATGATCACAACAACCTTCATCTAAATCGGATGAAAACTTAGTCTCTATTGTGTTCAAACAAATTTTGACCGATTTTTTTTTAAGTGAAGGGCAATAACTCATCGTTCATCGAAAGATCGTCAAATTCGAACTTGTTTGAGATCTCATCATTATAATTGATCACACCTAGTCAAGGGCAATAACTCAAAAAACATTCATCGAAAGATAGCCAAATTCGAACTTGTCCAAGATCTCATCACTCTGAATGATCACACCAAATTTCATTTAAATCGAATGAAAACTGTAGACTCTATTTTGTTCCCAAACAAATTTTGACGCATTTAAGGGCAATAACTTAAAAACCTTTCATCGAAAGATCATCAAATTCTAACATGTACAAGATCTCATCCATATAAATGATCACACCAAATTTCATTAAAATGAGATAAAGATAGCTTGCCAGGCAAGGTAACATACGCCCACTGGCAGCTGTCAGAAATGATTAAACAGTCTTTAGTGACTTCAGGGTTGCACAATATAGCTAATAGAGTGAAACGTCAAGTCAGACACGATATTTCGGTGAAATATTATCCGATCATCGCGAAAATCAATAGGGATCATCTTCATAATGACATTGACATACAAAATAAAAATCAAAAGAATCTGTAAACAATTGTAGCCTGTAGAGTGAGCATGAGTTGCACAATATAGCTAATAGAGTAAAACATCAGGTCAGACACGAGATTTCGGTGAAAAATTATCCAATCATCATGAAAATCGATAGATCATCATGAAAATCAATAGGGATCATCTTCATAACGACATAGACATACAAAATAAAAATCAAAAGAATCTGTAAAGAATTGTAGCCTGTAGAGTGAGCACATATAGCTAATAGAGTAAAACGTCAAGTCAGACACGATATTTCGGTGAAAAATTATCCGATCATCACGAAAATCAATAGGGATCATCTTCATAATGACATTGACACACAAAATAAAAATCAAAAGAATCTGTAAAAAATTGTAGCCTGTAGAGTGAGCACGAGTTGCACAATATAGCTAATAGAGAAAAACGTCAAGTCAGACACGATATTTCGGTGAAAAATTATCCGATCATCACGAAAATCAATAGGGATCATCTTCATAATGACATTGACACACAAAATAAAAATCAAAAGAATCTGTAAAAAATTGTAGCCTGTAGAGTGAGCACGAGCCAAATGTGAACGGACCGACGGACCGACGGGGTGATTACAATATACGCCCATCTTACGTGTGGGCGTATAAAAACTGTTATCTCTATTGCGTCTAATTATGGACGAACGGCGAAGACAATATACGACCACATTATAATGTGGTGATTCCAAAAAGAAAAAACAGGCAGCAATAACCAATCACAGAAGACTTTTTGATGGGATCACCAATACCACTAGTAGTACAGCGATTCATTTGATGTATACTGAACTTGGTGAAAAAATAATAAAACTTGACATCAAATACCATCCTCTAATACCCAACGTTTCGTCAAAAAAGTTTTGACTTCATCACCTGATGAAGTCAAAACTGACAGTAGGCTATTACGAGCTGACAATTTATTTCATCAACTGGTAAAGCAATTACTTAATGGCTATATCCTATTATATAAGTGTAGCACATACAATAGGTGGCAGGTGTTAGGTTTGCTGAATAAATGAATTAAAGAAAATTTAAGAATATGCAAATAATAAGGAATGTTGAGGTATTCATATTTATATGTGCTAGCTAGAATCAACACTTCAATGATTTATTAGCATAAATTTTCTTATATCTTTAATAAATTTTCAAAAAAGTTTTGACTTCATCAGGAGAAGAAACATATAGTTTGTTTCTTCCCCTGATGAAGTCAAAACTTTTTTGACGAAACGTTGGGTATTAAAGGATGGTATTTGATGTCAAGTTTTATTATTTATTACACATTATAATGTGGGCGTATAAAAAAGTAATCCAACTTGTTGTCTGGGTACTTGTCTATCTACAATTTGAACATGACACAAAAATCATAATGTGGTTTAATTTATAAGTCAAGTTTATTCAACAATATAAATAGCTTGATACATACTTGACATCTTCAGCACTTAATGTTAAATCTACTTCCATAGCACTTCAGTTTCTGACATCTAAAATTAAGAAGCATGATAAGCTTATATTTAATTAATATTACTGAACACTGGTGTAAGCCTAGGCTATGAGTGCTGTAGCTTTGCAATATGTTCATATATGAAATCAGTCTTAGCTTCCAAATAGTTTTGTTGTCTTAAGAGGGAAACATACATTCACAAATATTGTAATTTCATCAAACTTAATATTTCTATGGACTCAACCATATTCAAGAATTTCATACTCATTAGTCTTATAATGTCTTCAAATCCATAAAAAATATTAGACTTAGTGGGCCCTAGAAGTTTCCTGTGAGAATTACACATTTCACCAATCCATAGATAATCTTTCATTATCTAGTATTTTTAGATATGGTTGATATTTTCATCAACCCAAAGACAATGTAAGACTCTCAGAAGTATTTTCTAGTTCATATTTCAATTCATATGGGAATGATTGGCAAATTTTGATTCAGAAAACAGTGTAGACATAGACAGACAGTAGGCTAATCTTATTTACAAAATATTCATGATAGGGCCCTATTTGCCTAAAAACCCATCAAGATAGACATTTACCCACCTATAGACATTTACCCACCTATAAATGACTGAAAACAAAATATCTGTTAGACTATTATCTGTAAGTTACTGTTTATTTTCGTATTCACCGCCTTAGTATGATTTTTCTAATTATCCAGACTGTCAAGAAAATCTCTTGTTTCTACACAATAGATTGAGTGTGAACAAAGAGACTTTCAATCATTCGGCTAACAATTTACGAGAGCACCTTACTCATCTAAAATTTTCTACACCACCTAATTCTGGGTTTTCTTGCTTTAAATTTATTATGCTAAATCTGTTTATATCAATCATTTCGTCGTTGGTGCTCGTTTTTGAGCACTAACCATTTACATTTTTAGGGCTTGATAATCAAATCTATGACCTTTTACTACCGAATAACTTCACGCCTAACCACTAACGGGATAGCTAGCTCACGATTCGTGAATGGCTATGCTCGAAGCCAAAGCAAAAATAAATGTGTCAAAATCGTAGAAAGTAATGTTGGGAAATTTCTTGAAAGAGGGTTGTTGACCGTCGAGGTCCTTAAATTTATTACCGGAACTCTTCCAGTTTCGATGAAATTGCATTTTGGGTAACTTTCTCTGTGCCGTTCCTGATTGGTTCAAGAAGTAAACAATATTCATTGCGAAAAATTTAATTTTGATCATAATTATTAAGTAGGATTAGATCTAACTCAATAAGTTCGATTAGGTGAATAACTTTTAGCGAGGTTCCATTAAATTAAGGAGTTTTTACTCTCGTTAGATCTATGTCCTTGCGTGGTTCATTTTATTTTCTCATTCTCTCAAAACATTCTTTCATTGATTGACATTTTTCATTATTCTTTGGGACCACTGCACTATCGATACTTAGTCTAGATCTATGTCCGTATGT
Organism: Lottia gigantea; assembly: GCF_000327385.1. NCBI lineage: Eukaryota > Metazoa > Mollusca > Gastropoda > Lottiidae > Lottia > Lottia gigantea. The sequence goes on from NW_008706746.1 coordinate 3,011,046, forward strand.
GGATCATTTTATTTTCATTTTCATAGTACCTTGGGCTTGTGATTTTTTTTTCATCTGAATATAATGTTTTAAGATTTCTCTTCTTCAATCTCCATACAACTCGATGAGTTAACACTTAATTTTGACCATGTGGGGAATAGGGACATTTCAGAATATCCAGTAATGTCATGATGTTGATGGTGGACTCATTGATGGTCTGGGTACTGGGTAGCTAATTTAAAGATGGGCATACCAAAAATTCTGCATTTATAAGTTGGTGTGGTTATGGGGAAAATTCTCATATAAGCTTACAAAAAAAAAACATTTTAGTCTGGCCAATGACAGAACATAGTACCCCATCTATTTGCACCAATAGGGTAGCATAGAAGTAGATATTAAGAGCTAGATTTACTTTAATGTTAAGGATAAAGAATGTTCATTTTGCCATAACAGAGCATACTTATCATAGAAATCAGGAGTAAATCTGTTATTTATGCCAAACTCTACACATTAAGTGTACTAATTGTAGTTTCATTTCCTCTATATTTCATATTTCAAGAACCTTTATAGAATTCTTAAAGACAGAAAATGTATTTGTGTTGTGATAAAGATATTCAATTTGAAGATGGCATTAAGTTTATGGAAGAAGAAATCAGAAATACTGAAGGAGGTAAAATAGATAACTGCATAGTGAAAAGAAAGTCTGCATAAACAATATTCAAGAATTGTAAAATATTTTAGTGAGCCGTTCTGAGTAGGCTTAGTTGAAATCAATTTTTCATGTTGATAATTCGCTTGACTAAATGGTAAACGATAACAGAAAACTGATGTATGACTTTGATTTTTCTCTGAATATTTCAGGTTCATTAAAACCAGTATATTTGAAGACCAGAAGTAAAAACTGGTGTCCTATTGACTGTATGACTATAGGAGAATATTTTATAAGTCTATGTAGAGAGTATAGACTATTACAGAACGATAGAATCACAGTATTGTCATTACCAGATTCTTTATTAGCACTACAATTAGCTATGTCATCTTTAGGCAAGGTAGGTATTCAATTCAATTGACAAGAAGTAATATAATGCTTGAATATGGATATTTGTAGCCAACATGTGTCAAATGATATCTTTACAATGAAGCATTTATTTTAGTTGCATTAAGTTGATGTTGTTTCTACCTCCATTTATTTTAGATTAAAGATGTCATAAGCTTAGACAAAATTCAAGAAATGATGAAATTCATAGAAAAATTCAAAACAATGAAGTCAGACAAAGAGATAGATGTAGACAAGAAAAATGTACTTGAAACATATGAAGATTTATTGAAGCAATCCAACCAATGTGATATGTGTGATATTTATCGAAAAATTGCTAATGAAATTTCCCATACTGGGAATGAAGGATCAGATTTATTGAAAGATCTGAAGACGACCAGAATTTTATGTTTTGGAGAACCAACAGACAATTTAGAGGTATTTATTGAAATAGAGTTATGAAATTCAATCTTCATTACAAGGAAGCTCAAGAGTTTGAAACTGTTGACAGGAGAATATTTAACTAATCAACTTTCACTTTTTAATTTGGAAATTCTCATCTTGACTCTCATGACTAAAGGTTAGGATTGCTCAAAGAGATAAAAGTTTTAATATGCATTTTTTTACTTGGTTATATCAGAAAAATTGTGCCAGGTTTCAACCTAATAATAGCATATTATTCACCTTGAATTCTTTTAAACACAACAGTAAAGCATACAATGAAATTTTTATTTCAGACTTTGATGTTACAGTTGTTATACTTTGACAATTTGAAAGAAGTAAAGAAAGACATCTCAGGTTATATTGTGTCAGAATCAAGGGAGATTACTTGGTTGACTTCAATTAATTATCAAATTCCTTTATCACCTTCTACTTCTCAGGTAAATCAAAAGAGATGGAATTACCCCAAATCAACACTTTTGTCTCCTACATGATCTTGGCTGAACCTTTAATCATTTATCTTTTGCAGATATCCATATCCATTAACTTGACTTCATTTTTCAAGGCCTCAGATATTCGACTGATTTCTATATGCATGTGTGCTTGAAATCTTAGTATTTATCTTCATAGGGATACAGATGTAGAAATATGTGGTTTACCATATATGTTATATTTTACTGCCATGGGAGTGACAACAGTCTAAACTTACATATTACAACCGTCAGATTTTATGAAAAGTTATATCGATAGCTTAAATTGGGTTTCATTAGCTGGTAAAGCAAAGATATTAAGATTACAATGTCCCTTTAAGTTAATTTGAAGTTTTTCATTTAATAGTAATCTGATGTTTATATTTTTTAGCTATATATAGAGAGAGTATTTCTATGTTATATTGAATTACTTGTCAATACCAGAAGTGAGTTGTCATTAGCAACAGTATTTAACATACCTGATAGAGAATTAGGCCATTTAGCATTCACAGCATTAAAACATACATCACGACAGAAAAAACTTCCCATGTACCAAGTAAGTATTATTTCTAGTAACCTTGTTGACTCATGCTGGTTTTGGGAATGGAGGCCAAAAGCGAACTCCTTAGAATTATAAATCTGAAAATTGTGCAAGATTTGAATGTTTTTTTTTGACCATTACAAAGACTTTATATCAATTTCAGACTGCTGTATCTCATATTATAAAATTAAGATTAGGAAGCAAAGCACATGCTCCATCTTTGGATTGTGAGTTAGCACCCTTTGTTAAAGGTATTGGAGAATTAATAACGTTTGTTCAGAAGTTACAATGTGTTGTAGAAGAAGATTCTGATATTAGGTATTGTATTTCAAAATGACAAGATTTCACACAGAAGTATTTATCATATTAACTTTCGATTTCAAATATTACTGGAAAGATTTGCTTTGGATTAGCAAATATTTCACTAATTTGTGGTATAATTTTTGTATGTCAGTCATATGCTACTCTCACATTTTTTTTAGGTCAGCCTGTAAAAGGGTGGTTCTAAATATTAAGAATTGTATCAAGAAATGTAAAGTTAAATGTTTAAAAGAAGAAGATTTAGAGTCCATTTCACAATCAATTCATAACCGACTTTCTAAAAAACTGGATGAAAGAGAAAAAAATAATCTTGTTAGTCCAGACAAGGTGAGTATTTATTTTTTATTAGTTACATTGTCTCTCATTTTTTTTATATACCCTTCTTATCTGAGTTTCAGAACTAGTTATTATTTCTCTTTAATACACAGATTACAATAGATACTGTCCTTGTCCTTGTACTTACATGTTTCTTTTCCACAAAGATTTTTGTATAACTAATATAATATAAGAAATGTGAAATCCAACCGTTTCCCATGTTGATTAGCATGTAGTTCAACGGCTGAGATTATTAGACCTTATATTTATAATGTTTTAGTTAATGTTATTTGTTCTTTCAGCCAGCATCAGATGGGGGTTCATTATTGGGAAGAAGAACACTTAGAATTTTACGTGAACTATTAGATGCAGAAACTGCTAGTAAGGGAAGCGACTCTGAGTGTTTTCTAGAAGATTTTGCATTAAATCCTACCACGCCAACAAGAATACCCTGTCTACTGTCTCAGTTTAGGTATTCATGGTTTTCACTAGTTCATCTCATGACGTAGTCACCTGTATTAAAAATAAATATGTTATCAGAAAGGATTGTTTAATTTCCAATATTTGAATTCATATCAGTTTGTATACAACTGTGAACAAATCTGTATTGAATACATGTTCTACCTCCAAAAGTAAAAATTGAATTTCAAAATGTCTTGAAGATAAAAGTGTGTTGTTAAAATTTTACTTCTATCTTGGCATACAAATTATTGCAGATCTCCAGATCCTGGTGATATTCAAGAAGAAAAGGAAAAGAATGATAATAAAAGACCAAAAAAAGGGTTGAAGATGAGGAATAATATTCGGGTAAGAGCTTTGTATGTAGATAAAATTACATCGAAAATTCAATAGAACTTGCATTCTAAAGGCATTTTTCTGATCTGTTGACAACCCCTATGATAAACTTAAGGTATTACTCCAATACAGTAGTACAGTGAAATTGGAATATTTGAGCAAGGATATTTGTGAACGTCACAATTCAAATATAAAAATGAGCAGTTCATTTTATTTTGGGTTAATTTAAAATGTAATTAGATGTATATAAACTAGAGTCATGAAGCATTCATTTCTGCTTACACTAGCTAGATTGGATCATCCACAATTATCTTTGCTTGACCTTACATCAAATATGTGAAAGTAAAGTATCTAGTAAAGTTCTTTCATTTTATATTTGTATCTTTAGAATTTTTCCTCAGTACCTGTACCTAAACAGCTAGAAGATGAAAAAGAAGAAAAATTTCTGCGACAAAACCTCAACTCAGTAATTGTGATACCATGGTAAGTGATTGTGATGACATTATGATAATTTCAGATAGATTTAGTATTTATCATATCAAGTATTATGGTTAGAATGGTTGAAAAAGTTTCTTTTTAACAGATAGCTTTGGCACAGGGTTGAAGATGTGTTCACTTATATTAATATTTTTGAAACAAAGTTTATGTAAAACTGATTTATGTTTTATATATAGCATAAGAATAAGTTCTATTTAATTTCAGTAAAACAATAGTACATGCTGCGCCTGGAAGTAATGGACTTCTACTTGGTGTAGAAACTTTATCCAGTAAAAATAAAGTTAACCCTGCAAGCTTAGATAAAGAAAATGTGGAACAACCAATGAAGAGGCAGAAGACGTTTGGTGGTGAAAAGATAATTAACCAATCGAAAGAAGTAATACAGAAGAATATTGCAGTGGAGAAAGTTACCAAAAACGCAAAAAATCAAAAAACAAAATCTTGTCGGAGGAAATTGCTTCCTCAGGTCAAAGGTCAACAGAACATAACATCTTTCTTTAGATTATAGTTGTTGATAACAAATAGGAACTCATTAATTTGTTTATTGAGGAAAAGTGCTCAAGTGAATTAACATAATTGCTAAAAGAAAGTGCCCAATGAATTTTTTAAATAGTTTATGATGCCTGTGAAGATTTTTAAAATTTAATGATCTCTATAGAAACTAAGAACAATCACACTATCAAGTGAATTTTTAAATTCATTCAAAAGTATTCTTTGAAAAAGTGCACATGAACTTTTGATTTCCATCAAATCTATCATGACATGGTTCATCATGAATTTTACAATGAAACTATGAATTTTAAAATTTTAAAAAGTGCAATATGATTGTAATATAGTTTTTATTTATAAATCTTTGCTTTGTACATGTGTATAAATTATTTGTGTTTACAAGAATATAGTGTTTTCATTTAACATTTGCCCATACCCATCGTCTATTCCACTAGTTTGACACAATCTACAGTTCATCAGCAACTGTCACACATCACCATTCAATGATAGTTCCTCTTATTTTATCAGTCATGCCCAGTCAGCCAGTGAAGTCAAGTCTGTCATAATATCAAAATACATTGCAATGCCAACTACCACATAAAACTATAATGGTAGTATTATAAGCGAGTCCCATTTGAGTTCCAATCATTCTTTCATATATGCTAAATTAAAGTCTACGTTAATACTGTTACGGCTTCTGAATTGAACTTTCTCCGTGGGTGTTCACCTATACAAGGATTGTCACGTCTTGTTTTTACATAGCACAACCCCAATTGCAATCTAAATATTAAATAATTCAGCGATGTCCGCATTTACCATTTTTTAAAATAGGTTTAACAGGTGATGGTGTGCGTGGATTCCTAACATATTTCTTTCTAGGATGAGACCGAACTAGATTAGCTTCTGCAGGCCAGTGAACGTGGGGAGGATCAGATCTCATTGAAGATACCGAGGACACACTACTTCTTCTTTCACTCCATTGCTTCCAACACTTGGAACAAACATCTCTCCAATCTCCACCATGATCGTGTTCCAAATAGTCAACATTCCCATGATCACCAGATTGATTCAATGAGGACGAACAGTCAATGCACTGTCCGTCATCCTGGATGTGTTCTTCAAAGTCATCATCAGGATGATCTCGGAAAGACTGCAATATCTGTTGAAATATATGTGATGGTGGTGATGTCATCCTCTCGGTTGTTGTAGTTTTGTGACGGTTCTTTTCACTTTTGGTAGAAATAGCGGCAATGTTGTACACCTTTACTTTTATAATAACCACAGAAACTTCAACCCTGTTTAAAATGTCAATAGTTTAATATTTTGTACACGATTTTGCCTGGTTAATACACTAAGTATAATCTTTAGAATACTAACAGTTCCTCATTATTATGAAAATGATTGATCTGCTTTCACAGTAAATATACCTTCTCCTAATCCGAATGTCAAATTTTATGTAAAATTTGATCACATGCGTAACATGACGAAACTGAACCTTGCGTCCTGTACTGTTTCGTCATTTACGAATCTTTTGCGCGTGACCAATCCTTGTTTTGCAATGCCCTTTAAATAAACTGTTTTGGGAACTAATCCATTAACAGGCGATCAAACTTAAATTATTGAATAGGTCTCTACCACTCCTCTCTAAAAGTCTTCCAACCCTGGCACGCACGTTTGTTATTCACAATGTTCAGTGTAGGCTTTGTTTTTTCCAACTTCTGTAGCAGTGATTTATATATTATTTACCCGAATATAGATAAGTCTTGTGAATCAATAATGGAATTATCTTTTGTTTTCCAAATGTCAAATGAAATCCAGACAAACATGACCATAAAACCGTCCCTGAGACATCACAATATTTGATTTTCTGTGATTTATGATTTCCTTTCGTCTCTTTCTACGACTATCCTGTTGTTTGAATGTTTGGATTAGTTAACCCATTTATTACCATAATCTTAATAACTAGGACTAACTGGTTTTTATTAAGAACAAACCAAAGACATGTTTGTTTCATGTCGTGTATTAAGATATTAATCTCAATAGGTGACAATCCAGGCATTTCAAGAACTTTATAGCACTAATTCATTCTGCGAAAATAGCAAAATTCTACAAAAGTAAGATTAAAAGTAACAATGAAATTGCTTTCAAAAGAAATGAAAAGCTTTCCTGTCCGCTTTTGAAACTTAAAATCAACGTTCGAATCTGCAACTCAAACGTTGAAAGTTTATAACTTATTGTCAAGTCAACATGGTCTCTTTGACAACGGTGGCGTTATCATATCGGAAAAATCAGTAACTGGCAATCTGAACTTAGTGGTTTTGTGTGGATAACCAAAATTTATTTTGCCCGGCCTAATATAGACCTGTTTATGAAAGAGGGCACCTCGAGAATAATTGGCTATCTGCCATAATCTTTTATTCTCAAAGTATTGATCTGTAATCCTGTTATTGATTTAAGATATACCTATGATATTTACTTAAACAATGGATAGAGGTTACATTCTTGTATTGAGAACTCCTTCAGAGACGTAAACAATAAAAGCTATTGAGAAATATTGAAGTTCTAATAACCAAGCTCTTTATTTATTAACTATGGTTTGTCTCAGACATTCTAAATTGAAATTAATTTCTTTTGTTCCGCATAACATTTGATTTAAATCGACGTTACCGATAGTCCGTGGACATAATTGAAGTTTTGTTCTATGATCTGTGATCTCATAAGTCTCATGTTATAAATCATATTTTGCTCCACTAATCTTTAGATATCAAAATTAAGAATCTTCATTATTAATAAGTGTTCTGTCAAATCAAGAATGGTCCTAAGATAACCAACATTTAGTCTAATAAAATTGTCTATTCTAAATATGCCTATATAAAAACTTTGATATTTAATTTTCTTGGATCGTTTTTTTTCCCACAAAGTCGAAGTAAACTTAACCCTTAACCCTTTCAGTAATATGATATTTTGTTTACATAGATAAAACAATTCATCATTCATCAGGCCTACTGGTAAAATTAGCTCTCTGTTTCATGCGCTCCTGTTTCAAATTACTCATACAGTTATACTTATACATTATACATTATCCTCTATCTGAAAGTATAGGTATATTGTCGTCGCCCCTGTCCACCTGTCATCATTTCTTATGAACACAATATGCATCTGGGGTGAATAATATTTGGTTATGAACATAAAAGAAACTAAAATATTATATAAATTGATTTTTAATGGAATAAGATCTTTAACGCAATGTGTTCATTTTATAGCTGGTCAATATTGTATAAGCCATACAGATTATTGACAACACTTCCTTGTTTTTTTCCTCGTTTCTAGCTTGTAAACACTTTATAGGACACACTTTGTGGTCGGTGGTCATTAAAGGGGTTGGGATTTAAATCTATTAATATGCTACTATATCTATATTGTCAAACTATTATTACATATTTTTATGGACTAATAAACTAATACATGAACATTTCTTTTATCAGATTTATGCTTACAATGAAATATCAATTTACTGGCGCAGTATTATAATGATTTGTATTATCTTTAGAGCAAATGGAAATGATAACAAAGTGTGTAGTGTATATAGACACAGCTTTATGGAACAACAATCACACAGCTTTATGGAACAACAATCACTGGTTTAACCAGTGATTGTTGTTCCATAAAGTTGTGTCTATATATCGTACTCACAATTGCTAAATGCCATTCAAAGACTTTAAAGTCTGTAGTGGTTTAATATGTGGAATCAGTCATCCGATTGTTACCAATTTCAAGCTTTACTAAGGTCTCATACCAAGTTTCATCAAGATCGGATTAAAACTGTAGTTTATATCGTGTCTACAAGCCAAATTTGACGTGTTTTTACTGAATCAAGGGCAATAACCCCGAAATCATTCATCCGGTTATTACCGATTTCTAACTTGATTGAGGTCTTATCAATATCTGCAAGCATATACATGTGCTAAGTTTCATCAGGGTCGGATAGAATTTTAGCCTTTATTATGCATACAAGCCAAATTTAACGCGTTTTTACTAAGTTAAGGGCAATAACTCTGAAATCTATCATCCGATTATTGCCAATTTTTAACATGACCGAGATCTCATCCATATATACATGCACACTAAGTTTCATCAAGCATGGATAAAAATTGCCGCCTTTATCGTGCACACAAGGCAAATCTAACCCGTTTTAACTAAGTCAAGAGCTATAACTCTGAAACCATTCTTCCGATTATTACAAATTTCGAACTTGGCCGAGATCTCAACAATACATACATGCACGCATACTAATGTTCATGTTTCGAAAAGCCTCTTTAAGCAAATAAGCAGTTAGGGAAGTGTGTGGGGGCCAAAACTTGACGTCGTTGGTGACACCAAACCTTTGAGAGGCTTCCCCCTCCAACACTAAATATCATTCCTGTCTGCAGAGATTAAATCTTTGATGTGAACTTTCCAGATTCCCTCAGGGGTTTCCATAAGCCCGTTCTGCCAACTGTATCAATCGCTTTTGTGAAGTCAACAATTACAATGGCCAGTGGTTGGTCATGTTCGATGCACTTTTCTTGTAATTGTCCGAGACAGAAGATCCTTTATACAGTGCTCTGATTTGATCTGAATCCACACTGTGTCTCCTGAACTACATGATTGTGTAATGTGTTGGGAAAGTCCATGATCTTTGGAAGGATAGCGACTGTTATCATGGACAGGGGAGTATTCCTCTGTAGTTGCCACTGTCTGTTCTCTTCTTGTAAATTATTATAATGTTGGCATCTTTACAAGCCTTTGAGACAAACTTCTTCATCCAGGCATTAATGATCAGTTGATGTAGCCTGTTGGACAAATTTACCTGCTTTGCAGACCGAATTCTGTCTTCATCAGTGAAGCTGCCATCTTTATAGGCTGTGATTGCTCTGGTAGTCTCTCACATGGTCACTAGTACATTATGATAAAAGAAAGAGAGGGGCCATGTTGGAGTAAAACTGCATTCCACCCCTACTGAAAGGTTTGATTTCGTAGTTAAGGGAAGTTAGAAATTAGGCCTACTCGGACAGGGAAAAAACAATAAGATGTATTTAGGGTAATTATTTTGAAGATCAATTACGAAAGAAAGAGCTATTAATCGGCAAACTCTCAATCGTTATGCTATATTACTGCTATTATTGAGTAGTTTGGTTGATGTTTCTTTCTTGGCCACCATTAAAAACCCCAAATTGTTCGTGCGATCCGGTTTTACCAGTCCTTAACATTTTTTTTGTGTCTTTTTTTAAACTACAAAAACTTTTCTCTTGGATATTTTCACAACATGTTTGAATTGAACATATATGTTTCCAATTGAAACTAAGGTTTTGAAATTGAATTATTAATTTCATGTTTTGTTACAAGGGAGGTTACTCTTATTCAGTTCGCATGATCAACTCTAGCCTTCTATTAATTTTGTTGTCCAAGCTTTTAAAGGAATACTAGGTCTTAGAATAAACATAAAATTTTAAACTTGGCCAATAAGATTACATATTCATCAGAAGATATACCTGGTATCATACATAAATAACAGGATCCTTATATAAACCGATAAATCCAAAATACTTAGTAATTATCTATAAATATGCAATTAATTATTAAACTAAATTTTTTGATGGAATCAAATGAAATTTGGTATGTGTATACATATTCATAAAACGAAGATCAAGTTCGAATTTGAGCTATTTTCGACTGTTAGAAGCAGAGTTATTGCCCTTGCCCCAAAATGTTTCTTAGTTTTCAACCCATTTTGATGAAACTTGAAATGGATGTTATAGGACCTAAATCGAAAGGTATGTGTATACATATTCATAAAACGAAGATCAAGTTCGAATTTGAGCTATTTTCGACTGTTAGAAGCAGAGTTATTGCCCTTTCCCCAAAATGTTTCTTAGTTTTCAACCCATTTTGATGAAACTTGAAATGGATGTTATTGGACCTAAATCGAAAGGTATGTGTATACATATTCATAAAACGAAGATCAAGTTTGATTTTTAGCTATTTTCGACCGTTAGAAGCAGAGTTATTGCCCTTGCCCCAAAATCTTAAATATGCTATTGCTCTCTTAGTTTTCAACCGATTTTTATGAAACTCAAAATGGATGTTATTGGACCTAAATCGAAAGGTTTGAGAAAGTTAAGTTTACTTCTGATTAAATTTAAGGTTTTTTCAAGAATTAGGCCTCTTACATCAGTTTTGAGGAGTTACCATTTACACAGTCAACCATGAATTCTTTGGTAATTAAAACCTCAAAATAGTCGTGAATAGTAAATAATATGTGATTTATAATTAAGAAGGCCATTTATTGATTTTGTGTCCTCATGTGAAATGAATGAAGCATAATAAACATTTTTCCATTAATATTAACTACAATCATTAAAGATAGCTTGCAAGGCAAGGTAACATATGCCCACTACCAGCTATCAGAAATGATAACAAAGTCTGTAGTGGTTTAATATGTGTCAAATGAAATTCGGTATCTGTATACATATTCATAAAACGAAGATCAAGTTCGAATTTGAGCTATTTTTGACCGTTAGAAGCAGAGTTATTGCCCTTGTCCCAAAATCTTGAATATGCTATTACTCTCTTAGTTTTCAACTGATTTTGATGAAACTTAAAATGGATGTTTCGTTTTTACAATCCACATGCCGTGGTCGGCGTATATGGCTATGGTCCACTATCTTTCAATAATTACTTAGTTATATAAATTTTCCAATTTTCCAGATTTTACATGGATTCTGTTATAACTTTATGACACCAGTTAAGCTAACTGATGAATAATTCCACAAAGTTTTTTAGATCAATATCAATAACCCAAATACAACAAACAATTAAATCACACAGCTCTAATCAAGGGCAAAAACCAACTTTTGACGCGTGTTTACAAAGTCAAGGGCAATAACTCAAAAATGTTCATCAAAAATATCTCTTGTTATAACTTGTCCGAGATCTTATCAATTCCAATGATCACACCAAGTTTCATCAGAATCGGTTGAAAACTGTAGCGTCAATCCTGCTCACGAACTATTTTTAACAAATTTTGACGCGTTTTTACAAAGTCAAGGGCAATAACTCAAAAACCGTTCATTGAAAATGCGTCAAATTAGAACTTGTCCGAGATCTTATCAATTCCAATGATTACACCAAGTTACATCAGAATCGGTTGAAAACTGTAGCTTCAATCCTGCTCACGAACTATTTTTAACAAATTTCGACGCGTTTTAACGAAGTCAAGGGCAATAACTCAAAAACCATTCATCGAAAATGCGTCAAGTTAAAACTTGTCCGAGATCTTTTCAATACCAATGATCACACCAAGTTTCATCAGAATCGGTTGAAAACTGTAGCTTCAATCCTGCTCACGAACTATTTTTAACAAATTTCAAGGCGTTCTAAGTCAAGGGCAATATCTCAAAAACCGTTCATCGAAAATATGTCAAATTCGAACTTGACCGAGATCTTATCAATCTAAAGCATCACACCAAGTTTTATCAAAATCAGATAAAAACTGTAGTCTTTATAGTGCTCACAAGAAATGTTGACGGACGGACCGACGGACAGGGGCGACGACAATATACGACCACATATTCATGTGGGTGTATAAAAATGGCCTGTGCCCATGTGGCAACTTACTTCAAAAGTTAGCCTGTAGCATATGATTTTATGTACTTTTAATCACTAGGATCATTTTTGCATTAATTTAATTTTCACCCCCTAAAAGAATTCTGGAAAGCATCAGGGTACGTTATCAAAAACTATATCGTTTTGTAAATAACAGAGTTATGTTCTTTTGTACAAGAAATATAAATAAATTCAAACAACAATTTTACAGAAATAATATTTCATACTCAACAACATGCTATTGGATCTTGTTCTGTAATCTAATTATAGAATTGGGGATTTTCCTAATTGGTTCATACAATATCAGATTCAGAAATGCCTATTTGAAGTATAATATCCGTAAAACATAGCTCCCTATTTCACATTGTGGATATTAAGGGAATATTAAATTAAATATCTTGTAGTAGGTGTTAACAAACTAGTTAATAGAAAGATTATTTTTGGAAAAATCACTTCTTGCTCCATGGTTTAAAACCCATCTTTCAATTTCAGGTGATGCCCTTCATGCCACTACTGTTTCTAGTGAAGTACATAGTACAATCATTTTGGCATTCTACCAAAGGGTGTCCATTTTAGGTCCTGATGAATCCATTTGCCACACATGTCCCATTTAAAATGATGTTAACAAAACTTAAATAGATTAGAGTCAAATTATATTTTTCTCTTCAAAAAAAGTCAAAATGGACAGTATCAGACATGCCTGTCACTTAAATAAAGGATCACTAATTATTTTCAAGGTAGTTTGGTGGTTTATGATAACAGTCATTTCTATTGGTATTAGATCACTGCTATACTCATGAGGTAGTTAGTATGCAAATGATATAAATAGTTGACATTTATGTTAACAATGTTTGTTTCTACAAGATTTTGGCTATCAACAAATTTCAAAACCACAGAGCACTACAAATAACATCATGTCCAAATTGCTACCAACTCAACCACTATCACAAACACCTTCTTCCCTGTTGCTGCTTAACTCAAATACACCTTTATATTTTAATACTGTATTTATCACAGAGATATGCTATTAGAAATATCCTAATATCACAGTGTTCAAGAGTCACGATCTTGCTTTGGCTTCTTTTTGACTTTTTTACTTCGTTCCCACCGAACAGTGTCTGCTTCAAGGGCAGATAAGTCTATTAAACGTTGTTGAAAAGAGTTTGTTGCACCAATGGCTGGGTCTGTGTATTTAGGCTCTACTGTAAGAGACAAGATGAACAATATAGGTTATAATTTAATAAGCATGAGTTTTTAGTTTATTCAAGCTGCATTCCAACTAATAGTAACTTGTACTAATAGAAGAATTGATAAGCATATTGAATTCACCTGAACTGTTTATATCTTTTATTAGCCTGTGACTAACACATGGAAGAAAGCTTTTTCTTACCATCTCTGGCAGGCTGTCTGGAAGAACCAGCACCCATTGCAAATCTTGAGGTAGATGGTCCTCCACGACGAGGAGGCAGATTATTTGAACCACTGTTAGGATACTGTTTACTATTACTCACTGCAACACCATTACTTCTAGGGGCATTAGGATTCCATAATGTACCCATAGCAACTAAATCGTCCTTTTGCACTCCACCATTGCCTATAATAATGACAATTTCACAACAGATTAATTTCTGTTCTTTTTTATCATACAAGTGTGCATCTGAACTTCATATTTTTCTATTATGTATAGCCTAGTATTAATGTTAATGAAATTTACGATGATTATAAGCAAGAAGAAAAATATAATATATACCTGTTGAAGAATTTGAACCAGTTTTAGAAGGTGAATTGTTATTACTGTAAAATTGTTCACCACGTAAATATGACTGTCGAATACCAGTAGGTCGGAAATGGTTCTGTTTAGATATTGTGGTGGTTTTGATCGGTTGTAAATCTTCCCTATCTCCATTAATACTGACTGAAATAAACGATAATTATCCAAATCAAGGGCAATAACTAAACACAAGGGTTGACCATATCAAGTAAATGTACCAGTTATTTTCAATCAAAAACTCAATAATTATGATATGAATATGAGATTAGAATGGTTATTTTGCTTTCTTTAAGTTTGTTTTTAAATTTTTTAACCTACCCTTTTCTAATGAAATAGATCGTCTTGACGTATTTCTACTATTAGGTCTTCTGTTATCATTATTTTCTTTTAATCGTCCAGAGACTTTATCTGAGTAGACTAGATCATTAGGACTATAATCATCTGTTATAGAAGACCTTGTAGTTTCACCATTGTAAAGAATATCTGCTGTAGAATATGGTACAGATGGTGAACTGGAAGAACTGAAATGTAAAAATATATTCATGAATCTTCATAAATCTATTTACATCTGCATTTGTATGATTTTTGTCCCACAAAGATAAAATAGATAGGCAATGTTTCTTCTATCAAATTCATTGTTTAAGCTTATATGAAAAACAGAAAATATATGACATAGACAATGGTCGAAATAAACTATTTTGGAATAATGAAATATACTGTAACTATACTGAAAATGGCAATTGAAATATGTTTTTCCTCAGATTTAAAACTGAAACTCTTAAATAATCAAACTACTAAATAATTTACAATCTGGTATAAATACAAGCTTACCTATTTCATTATCAACTACTAAATTTTTCTCAAACATCAACACAGTTAGATGTGTATATTATAAAACAAGTTATAACATGTAAGTTTTTAATGAATATAGAATATGCCTACTACAATACCAACATTAACCCTTAATGACTTGTTATACTTGTGGTGAATAATATGAAGAGTGGGCTTTATAACATACATTATGGAAAACAGCCAACTTACAAAATATACTAAGACTACCTTTACTCTCTCCTTATTTTGAGGTGGATAACATTGCACTAATTCTTTCTCAGTATAAATTAGAATTTTTGGAGACCAAATCAAAACAATCAAAATTTGTATCATAATTACAGAATTGACACAAAGACCCAATAATTAAGAGATTTGATTTAACAAAATTTACAATATCATAACCTGTTTCTAATTCTCCTAATATATATGTAATTCTGATTAACAAAACCATTTATAGAGGCATTGGATCTATAACCTTTTAGTTGTCATAATGCAAAAATTTCGAATTTAAGCCTGAAAAACTCAACTGCAAAATAAGAAGCACAATTTGTAAGCTTTAGAGTTAACCAGTCTTTTAACATGAATCCTTTTAACAAACATGTTGAAATAAAAATAACTATAATTGTACCTGAGACGTTTTGATTTTAGATAATGTGGTATACTCCATGGCCAGTCAGGGTAGGATATGTTCAGTTCCAGTTTTTTCATCTTTTACATGTCTCTCACTGAATGTTTTTTTAAAAAGTTTATTAAAGAAATTCCATCAGTATCATAAGACACAATCAAGTTTTTTTGGAGCCAAAAACACATATATGATTGAGTAAACTGAAAATCTTGATCAATTATAAAATCCAGTCTGGCTCAACAAATAAATCACAAGTCATTGAACTTCATTAATTCATAAGCTTATACACTAACTTTACAAATGCACAAATACAAGCATAGTAACTGTGACATTAATTCAAAATATTGTCAATTAATAAAAAAGTTATGAAATAATGCTTCAGTTCATTTATGTTCCATACTCAATAGTTTTCACATTCTTGAGTCCATAACTACGCCATGTCAGCCATGTTGAAATTGTCTAGAGTTTAAATATAGTTAGATAGATATAGGTGGGTCATAAGCAGATAAACTATATAATATGATCAAGTACTTGGTGTTTATATTGTAATCATTATCAGGGGGTTTAGTTGTTAGGATCTAGCGAAAGGATTAGTGAATTACTTTCATTCTAAGTCATCTCTAGAAAAGTTTAATTTCTGGAATATGCATACTACTGAAGTTCAAAAACAAATGACAATTATTCAAGTTTTTACTCATTTATTGAAAACTACACCTTGTCATTTTCTTCTGAGTAAATAGTTCAATTGACCCCAACATGAAATGAGTACTTAATATCCAGGACTAGACATTAGCAGAAGAATTGTCAGAAAAGACAAATGGAGCTCAAAATTGTCTTCTTGTACAATGATTCTATTAAAATAGATGACAATTGAATCTTGACCATTGTGGTCTTCTATGAAGATAATAAACTTAAAAGCATCTCAGAGAGATAAGAAGAGATTCTAGAGAAAAAATTTATGTCTCTTCAATATACAAATTACAAATGTTGAAGGTTAATTGAGGAGAGATTTTGTACAACTAGTGTTATAATGTCAGTAAAAGTATGTCTTAATCAATAATTGATATGTTATTGATTGTCTGGTCTAGGTATTACTGGGCTATATTGATTACAGGCATTGACTATATACAACTGAAACAGTAAAAGTACTCATACATATAACAAATCTTATATTAACTTCCTGACACTCGTATTTTCAAATTTCTTCTCATTTGTTTGTTTACAACGCCATTACTTCAGCATTTCTTGTTTTGCTGTAGTTCATCAGAACTTATTCATGAAAAATCTCAAATAATTTAATAAACTTGTCAGCAACTGTGAATTATTCACAATTGGTATGAAACCAAAGATTAGGTTAGGATCATTTAAGTATGTTTTGAGCTAATCACAATGCAAATCTGTTATTGTTATGAATTCTTTATGATTCAAACAAATTAACTCTTCTATTACTAACTAAAGGTCCAACATTTCTTGTATATGGAGAATAACTAAAACCTCATCGGTTTTTAATTCCCATAATATTTTAACAGTCACCTATCAAAAACTTTTCTACACCACTTACGCTAACGCCTTGCAGAGTGTTATGAGGGAAATTTTGTCAGGACAGTGGCAGTAGCCTGCTCTTTTTCGATTTCCAACTGACGAGGGATCTTTCACCTGCATGGCCTGTAGCACACAGAACCTAGGTTTATCATCCCATCTAACCGACTGGATGCTTTTTCCAAGTCAGTCCTTCTTACCTCCAACACTGACAGGGGTAAACACGTTGAAAAATCTGAAGGTATTATCTCTTGATCTATGCTAGACTGGACCTTCAGGTTAGCGAGCAGGTGTCTAACTCACTGAGCCACCGTGGCTCCCAGTCACCTATCAAAATTGTATGAATTATATGAAATGATTACAAAGAAACTATGTATTGCATGTAATGTAAATAAATGAATAACATTCTTACCGCTTTAATTTTATGTTTTGATTTTTCATTATTGTAAAATTCAGTCACAAATTTCAAAATCTTGGCACCAAAAGAAATATGAACCTCACATGCAAATAGCTTGAGATATATTTCCAATAATGATAATAATTAATCATCACCATAGCAACCCTCATCACAACAACAGTCAATATAATTTTGTCTATTCATTCAAGACTGTAATCATTTCAACACTAGAACTAACAATCAATCAATGATGCTGGAAATCATTTTCTAAGTGGTGGCAACGATGATTAGCCATAATCAGAATCATCATCATAAAGTTGAAATCATTTCAGACAAAAAGATTTAACACTGACATAAGTGTTGGAGTTAAAATGAACTGGAAAACTGTTTACAAGAACATTGAACAGTACTGTACTGTTCTGCAGGAGAGTGAACAGAATTTGACATGCAGCAGGGCATGTCACAGAGGACAGCCTTTCTGTTTGTATTGTGAAGTCAATTTAAGAAAATATATATTATATCAACAACTAAATTGTGAAGGAAGTCCCAACTGAAATCAATGTCAAGTTTGAGGACTAAAGGGAGATAACTGCTTTATTACCTGAAAAAAGTAGCAGCAGAATAAGGTCTGGATTGTTTAAATCCTAGATACTCCTTTTCACCAAGTAAAGTTATAGGGCACTTTCTACCATAGATATTCCGTAATGAAGAATGACGTAGTAATTTTGGTTGGTTGTCACGGTAACCCACTGTTTTTGGTCGTGATAAAGAAACAATAGTCATACTAGCATCAGGATACATTTCAGAATATTTTCCAAAAATATTTTACTTTGTACACATTTGACACATTTCAATGAAAAACACCTCAAGAAATTCAACTAAAAAATTTATAGCCTCACAGACACAATTTTAAAAATGGTTGTCAAACTATTTGAGGATATGAGGATTTTCTTCTTTTTAACTAATATTTGAATTATGGTTTAGCATTGTACATAAATCCATAACTAATATTTCTAAATCCAACTATAAGAACAGAACAGAACACATGTCATAAACAACAGGTCTTGAATGTCAAAATGTCAAGTCATAAAACAAGAATTATTCATGAACACCATAACAATTAAATAACAGAAACCATTCTATCCTTACGTCTTATAATTCACCTTCCAAAAGAAAGAATGATTTTCAAGCTTGATCAAAGCCTTTCTCTGCGTGGTAAATATCATTGTTGAATGGCAATTTTGAAAGGTAAAGGTGGGATATTATCAATTGTTTGATTTTGGTATTAAAATGGATATTTGATCTGTTAATATGACCATGACTATACGCCTTTCTTTTTAACTCTCTTGACGACTAGTCAAAAATAAATATATCATACTTATAATACAAATATATTAAAGGAAAAGATTGTGCTGATATTGTCAACTTATTTCAACCCTGTGTCTTGAAGAGTTGTCTGAGATTCACTTTACCTATTACTGAGAAGATCTTAACTCACCATGTTTTCTAAAGATGAAAATCTAAGGTTGGTCACATTTAAAGGTCAAATACATTCTTAGCTACCTTATGATTTTATTAAAAAGTGTAAAGAATTCAAGAACTTAACATGTAAGCATATATTGGGCCCACAGTTTAGTAACTATAAGTACATCTACAAGACTGAAATGAATATGAAACCAGGAGGTGGATAGAACATACATGAATCATTATTTACATTTATTGACTATATTTTGGAGGAGCTAGTAACCCTTTTTTACAAATGTCATTTGGTGAGCCTAATAGTAGTAATATGCATGTCTTTTACTATTAGCTTTATAAATCAAACTCTTCTACAACTATGACATCACTAATACACTATTTCCAAATATACTCTTTATATTGGCACATTCTACCACTTTTATAGTTTTGATATAACAATGTAATAGAATACTTACTTTGTAGTTGATATTCCAAAGGGAACCCATGAAAAGTGCTTTGATGTTTTCCTATCACTAATTTCCTTATCAGCTACTGATTCTAAGATACAGTATTTGGTATTCCTGGCATCACAGCCACACGGAGGAAGACAAGTTTTCTCACCCGACGTAACTAGTGGTTTGCTGTCAAATGATCTACGTAGAGTTTTTAAGTCTAGATTTATCATAAAACAAGTGTTTGTGTTAACCAATGCTGGAAACATCTCAATTCAGATAGTTTTCTCAATCACAAAGCCTTCAAAACAGTTTTAATTAGATAAACCCCAACACTAAATTTAAAGAACTACAAAACAGTAGAACTCTATCTGGATGCCGACAGACTCATTGGTTACTTGGTTTATAGCATTACAAACAGAGAAAACAAATAATTTGAATTAGTTTTGAAAGCCTTAAATAACTTTTATTACGGTTATCTAGTACATGTACATTCACTGAACTTTATTACCTTTACAATTAGTTCTCTAGACAAAGATTAACAATGACATGCACGAAAGCATATATCATGATAAAAGAGGGTGTCATATGTATGTTTGTTAATCAAAATAAGTCACACTAAAATGACACTTAAATGAACTAGAGTATAAATATAATCCTGGGCAGAGATCAAATATTGTTTTCAAGCTAAAGTAGATTACTTTACTTGTCTCATTCACATGACATCACATCTACAAAAATCTACTTTGACTGTTACCTTTCTTATTGGTTCAGATTTATCCGAATTGATTATAGAACTTTAAAGGATATTTTATCACTAGAATGTGAAATAAACACTATATTTTGGTATACTTTATACCATAATTCCAATAGTATCTATTTGGTAACGGAGGCATTTGTTTTCTGGCTATAAAATCTTGATACAAAGTGTGATTAACCTTCTCCTAATCACTATCAATCCATTAAATAGTTTCAGACAAGCTTTAGGTGGCTGTTGGCTCAAAAAGATTTCAACATATCACCAACTTATGCCAGTCATAAAAGAAGCTCCAACAACAACAAAATACAAAAGAAACTTCAAGAACTGCAACATCTAAGCACAATATTAACACCTAAAATACTCTACTTCCATAATAAACTATATGTAAATTATTGTATCACTATAATTGATGGTAATATAAGTAATAACAAAAGTCTTATAAATCCTTTGTAACTATACACAATGCTTAATTCATAGTTAGAAAGAAGTCTCTAAATCAAAAGAAAGTTATTGAATGAAACAATGTAATGGAATTATTGTTCATGTTTTATTCTAATTTTATAACTAAGAGCAAATTCTCCATGATCCACTTCAAATTCAAACTGGTCTGTGTAAACTCCAATTTTTTAATTCTAACCTGTCCCATGTTAAGATAGTTGAAAAATTTGAAAATATTTTCCTAAGCACAAATACTAATCATGTATTTCCTTACTCAAAGTCAAACATATAAAATGTAGAAGAATAAAGGGTATAAAAAGGGTATAAAAGGAAATATAAAGGATATAAAAGAGATAAATAAAAGGTTATAAATGGTGTATTATATACAAGGTTATATATCATGTGTTTTTGATGGTAGGACAATTTGTAAGTGTTTTGGTATATTTGGTAATTAATATCATATTTGTACTATTGTATACCTCTATTAGTACTATATTTGTTATTTACCATGGGTAACAGGAAAAAGAATAATATGTCACACGAGAATCAAACTTTAATTATTTAGATGTCTTATTAAAATATTTAACATACAAAATATACATTGCTCACCTGATAAACTGATCTAAAGAGGCACCCCCAAGAATACACAAAGATTTGTTCAATTTAATCCTGAGGTATATGCTGATAGTTGCCGAGTTATATTTTCCCAAATGTAACTGACCTGCCATTAAAATTTTGCAATCAGATAATCTTAATTTAACTGAAGCCAGGAATTGGCTGCTTGTGCATTCTATTAGAACTTTTGAATTTGATGCCATTTGCTTGGTAACATTATATATGTAATGGTTGTGGGTTTTAGTCTGATGACCTTGAATCAGTCATCTTTCCTCAACCTTGTTAACAATTGCTGTTTCTTAACACATTTTTCAAACTGCCTTTCATAACGTATATTCCAAAACAACATGCTGAATAAAACAGATGAATAAAATAATTCAATAAAATAGAAATTAAGGCAATGATAAGACATAAGTAGGGTGTGTCAGTCCAGAATAGATTTGTACTTTTGTCAAATTCATATATATCAATAAATATTATTCAAATTATAATACATGATCTGCATGCTATTTTGGTAAGGGTATAAACTCTGCATTGGGCAATTGCCAAACTTCATTCAAATTCAATAAAAACTGTTTACTCTGATACCAATTTCAACATATTTTAAAAAGTTAAGTTTATTAAGAAGCATTTTTCAAGTCAGATAGATAACCCTACAATAAACAAAGGTTTGCATCCTAGTCTTCTGAACCTGATTAGGCTAATTAAAACAGACGGGTAGGGAAATATTGCAGCAGAATTTATTTCCATCTGAATCAGTGTATATCTGACTGAGCTGCCACAGTCCAGCTATGATCTCGACATGAACATACATAAAATGATACTAACCTACTACTTAAAGCTGACAAGAAAAGATCTAATGATCCAGTTAGCTCCCTTGTTGGTGTAGATCGAAATCTTAACTTTAAACTATCATACGGAACCATGATCACCTCACAATAATTCTGGTAAATTGTCGGAAATTGAATAGGCATCATTCAACTTTTGTCAAAACATCATATGGAATTTTCATAAATTAATTTTGTTTGAAAATTTGTAACGCATGAACAGATTAATTACATCATCAAAACATTGTTCACATGAGTCAAATCTTAACAAGTGTCATAGCATGTACCGCTACCTTATCATAAGTAGACTACAAAATTTATACATTTTTTACCCAATAATAATCCAGGTAACTACATTGGTTTCACACAATCATTCATTAAAAGTACTTTTCAGATCTCAACTGACTTTAAAAATGAAAATAAGAATTAACTTTTATATTCTATAGTGCAGAATATATCATAACAGATCAAATCCAATAAAGAATATTTTGTCAAATGAGGTTATTCAGTGAGAGCTAAAGAATATTAGTCATTTATAAAAAAAACATATCCATTGTACACAATTTAAAGGCCACTACATTTGTACAATTACACATTGAAAGTACTTATGAACATTTAAATATAAACAAAAATATCACAATCCTTTTACACTGGCAATTGATGATTTTGTTTGTTTCTTCCTTCAAGATTTCCTAATTCCAGATTCATTTCACATTATGACATGTCTTTCACTTCAAAGATCCTAAAGACAATTCAGAACCATATTGCTTTCACACTGCACTGTGAATTTGAAAAACGAGGACTTAAATACCCAAACAGGTGAATAAAACATGTTCTGTCTCATGAATAAACCACAAGTTACACTAGATATAAAATTGACAGTGGAAAATATAATATAACTTCCATGTAAACTTTGGACAGTAATTGTTGAAGATTATAAAATTCTATTCATTATTTTATATTGGATAATAAAAATCTATTCAGATTAGTTGTCCATTGATAATCTATATTGCCGGCTGGTCAAGGTACAAGAAAAATGTTAATCTCAGAATTCAAGTCGCTTTATCAAATTGCTCATTAAAAAAGAATTACATGTTGATTATCTCTTATAATGATATCATTTATATAACTTCACAAAAACATGACATGATCCACTTTATTTTGAACATCTAATAAATGTCATTTATATTTCAATGACAATAACCTTTGCTGTTGATATCAAATCAACCCCCAGTAATAATAATCACTTCACTCTGATCTAAACATTTGGACCACAGATATCTCCTTGACGAATTATAATGAATAATAGAAGAAGTCGTTTTTAACTAAATGTTAACACTGAAAGCCAAGTTAATCTGCTCTCTGTGTTCAGAACTTCATCTGACATTTTAATTCAGAAAGATATTTGACCAGGGTCATACAATTATTTTGGCTACAAATCAATATATATTAAAACTTTGCTGAAATCCAATGAAGTTTCACAAAGGCTCCTTCAATCTAAACTGAAATGAAGAGAACAGACCACTTGATGATAAATTAATGTGCCAATAATAGATTAATAATATTATTGTGGTACCAATATATGATTGATTAATACTTCATTATTAATCACTATATCAACATTCTATATCAATTACATTAACACAATATACTCCCATATACTCAATTACCTTTTGCTCTTTATTTCTCAGTTAGTATAATATCATTGACACTGCATTTTTTAGACAATTGAATCTTCAAGACTAAAAAAATAACCAACATTTCTCAGATAGTGTAAAAACAATGACCCCATCTGATCTCAGTTAATCATTAACTTAAATTATTTACCAAAACGCAATAAGATTATGAGAACTCCACATTATCACATCTCAGATAATACCAAAAATAATTCTGATCCTAAAAACTTATCAGATTGTTCAAAAGACATTGATTCTTTGATAAATAAAAATCCTTACAAGCCAGACATTTCTGTAAATCAAACTTTCGTCCTAAGAATTGCAAAATCAAGAGTAAAGTTGTATAGTAGAGGGAAAGTACCATCAGGTGTTTTGAAGAGAGTAAGCATGGTCTACTTCGTGTGTGATATCCACCACTAATATATAGGTCACCATTATGAGATACAATCAGATCAATTTGTGCCTGACCAAACAAATCAGCCAAGATGCAAGAGACATTTGTATTAATTGCTTTATCCCAGTTCCCTTTAACAACCATAAACTTTCCTAAATAAAGTTCGAAACCGATTTATCAAGTAACCCTGCTTTAGCAATTTCAATGTTAAACTCCACCTCTGTCCAGAAAGTCTTTATAAATCTAACAAGCCCAGGCATAGCGGATTCAATCTGATTAAAGTGTGAATCTGGATGGTACATTTCCTGTTTTTCTGGTCAATTGCCATCCAGGAACTGATCAAATTGATATGCATTTCATATTCTGGGTCATTTAATGTTCAACCAATCAAATGCTCTGATAAGAAAAGATTCCCTTACTATTACAGTATATAAAACCCCTTAACACAAAGCCACTATAAAGTGTTTCTTTCTCAGAAACGATAAAATGTGCACATTTACATTACAATAAACTCAAGTGGTTCGAGAAAGGTTCTTCAGTTGTAGTGTAAATGAGAAGCGTTCTCCACATGGTTATCTGTTGAACTCTTCTTGAAGAAGGTAAAATTATTCATAGTCTGGATGTAATTAACAATTGCACTGAATGACAATGACAAGCGTTCTCAAAAATGTTACAGTTTACACTACACTAATTCATTTAGTCTTTTCTGAGAACTGTTCCGGGATCACCTCCCTGAGTTGGGCCAGAATTAGAACAGTTCTCAGAAAAAGTGACATTCAGGGATAACCATTTCTTAACATTGACTTGTAGTATCTGCCAACTTGTAACAGTGTTTTTCATTAATTAACTTAAAGTAAGACAACTTTTGATGCTATCAGGTCAAAATTTCACAGAACACTTATTAAAGAATCTTGTCAGATCATTGTAGTAACTTATGGAAAAAACTGAAATGAAACAGCCAGATCTGTATTTTAATCAGATTGCAAGAAGATTTCAGCTTTGAATCTCAGATAGTACAGTGAACAATGTTTGATACTGCTGAGAAAGTACAAAGAAAATAAATGAAGGTATAAACTGAACCATATCAAGAAAATATCTATCAGTATAAATACCTAACTAAGTTTCATATGTAATGATATCAAATCAAGAAAATACAGGAAATAAAATGGCTTAAACCCTTATCTGGACCAAACACCATTGTGTAAGAGAGAAAGGAAATTGAAAACCGGTCCGATATCAGATAAAACGGGAATGGAAGTAGATCATAAATCAATCAATCAATCAACCAGATCAATCAAATATACTGCTATAGTGCTATATAATGCACATTAAAGAGATAATGCACACAATCCAACTGCCAACTACTACGACTACAAACAACTACCTAGTTTGCGATATCAGCATCTGCTGGAAGAGAACGTTAACTTGTCATCTACCAACCAACCAAGATAATGCACATTAAAGGTATAATGATAATCTTTCTACCTACTTTCATTCATATAATAATGGAAATGGAATCGTCACTTTAAGATAAGTAATGGTAGAAATGTAATATTTTACCTTTATAGTTTGTTCATTTTTCTTAAAAAAAGAAAAGAAACTTACATATCATAAGGAGACCAATAGTCTGAATAAATTCCTTTATGTTTTGAGTCTCGTGTTCTATCAGAATCAGGCTGTTTCGACTCTCGAAAACGATTCCTTATTTCAACCATCTTGCGTCTAAAATTACTAACATATTCTGGAAAGGGAGTACTCATGCTATTGGGAGCACCCATCACTGGTTTAGAACATTTGAAATCAAATCCAGCTTAATGTGAAATTCACTAGTTAAATTACAATCCATTTTCATTCAGCACTACAAAATGTTTGTCTAGATATTTTTCTGATACTAATTTCTTCACATTACATGATTCCACCAACTCAAAAATGTTGCTCAAGGTGCCTACACCATAAGAAGTATGTATGAGGTTTCTTGAAATTAACAAGCACTGACATAACACAAAATCATTTGTTATGCTTCTGTCCTTAAGTATGTCTCAATGAAGAACTTCATCATAGGAATAGTAATGGTATGCTCTATGGCATCTGAATAAAATTCTGTCATAATGTTCCACACTTACTGTGAATCCTTAAATTGTTCAGTAAATGTTCTTTGAACAGAATACAAGCTCTCTAAAAATAAGTTTCCAAAGCTAAATGTCAACCATGACTTCAAAACCTAATTTGAATGTCACCTTTCTAAGCTGATTTGTCAGAGCTTAACTTCAGAATAAAGGCTACACTAGACAACAAATCTGGCTTGAGTTTAATCATTAGGGTTAGCTAGTACATAATAATGAATAACTTACTCCAGAGTTAGTATTTGTTACAGATTGTGACAATTTAATCTCAAAACACAATACTTGAATAACTATATCACAGATTTAATTTTTTTTATCTTGTTATATCTAATTATATTATCTTGACATCTCTTGTTTTCCACAAATTATCACATTCAAGTCATTCCAAAAAGGACACAAAAATAATCTGCATTAAACGCTCAATAGAAACCAATGTCTACAGAAGTCAAACAAGTCTTGTCCAAAGCTTCGCAGAAATCCATTCATAAGACACTATGACAATTTTTATCAAAACTAAGCCAGTGCTAGGCTGACAAAATTCCTTTAAGTTAAATAACCATATTCACTCCAAACATCTCACAGAAGGATCTTCATCAAAACTCAAGCTGACATCTTGTTGTTACACTTCTAAAAACAATTTTGTTCTCAACAGTTCAGTAACCTGTATTTTACCAATTGACCTATTGTAATTTCCCGAGGATCTTAACAATGAAAGAAGAATAAAAGCAAATTCTGTAACTGATTTCTACCATTCAGTGGTACAATTCAATCCGTCCATTGCCTGACAGATTGAGGTCACGTTATAAGGTTATTATTTCACAATAATAGTGAATTATTGTCAACTCTGGGGGTTAAAAGGTGATTATGTCAAGAGAAGGATATAGAAAGAATAAGAATGTCCCAACTTAATACTTTCATTGTCTATATATAACTATATTTGTAGGTTTAGGTTAGATGTATTGGTATTTTTAAGTTGGATGGTCATCAATTTTCTGTTATTTACGTCATCATCCAGGAACCACTCACTATTATGGTGACTGCTTTATGCCAACTTTTATTTTTGTCAGGACAGGGTGCATATCATTTACAGTGACAGAGATTGTACCAGATATACTGGAGGATAAGAAGGTTCCATAAAGAAGGCCAGATCTCTTTAGTTTCATTTCTTTTAATGCTCATGGTTAA
This sequence comes from Lottia gigantea, assembly GCF_000327385.1. Lineage (NCBI taxonomy): Eukaryota > Metazoa > Mollusca > Gastropoda > Lottiidae > Lottia > Lottia gigantea. The sequence goes on from NW_008706746.1 coordinate 3,038,666, forward strand.
TACACTCTAATTGATACTCTTCAATAAAAAGGTTTTTTCAATTTGATGTTAGTTAAAATGAAGTAAGAATCTAACATTAACGAAATAAGCTGTCCAACAGAGATGTAAAATATGACTATATAACTCAATTTTACAAATATCCTTGACCATTCCAACAATAGATAAGTAAATCCTCTTACTATACTATAACAATAGTGATATCCAACAAATATCAGTCATATATAACTACTTACTGACAAATTAATCAAGTTATATACATAGGTATAAGCTTATAAAGGTTAATGTACACAATATTCTATAAAAATTTTATGATAAAAATTATTTTACCAATGAAAGTCATCCTATTGTTCATATTATAAAGTAACCCTTCAAATAAATGTGATCTTTGCAAACAATAATCCAAAAGCTTGAAAAGCATGCTACATGGAAACAAATGTGTTTTGCCAAGTTCAGTTCTGTGATAACCAAAATCTGAGTACTCCGACAATCTGTTTAATCAGACATCCTTTATTTGGTCCAGATTGATCTCCTTCTCATGTCCATTAAAAAAAATGGTGAGTACCCGACATTTTGTGGAGGCTTATTACAAATTACAACACTTATCTGATCTCGATACTCAGGAAAATATGTATAAAATCATATGAAAATATATACAGAGAAACCTTACAAACATGATGTTGTAGAAAAATTTATAACCAAAAAAGCTCACTACAGAATACACACAAGGGAGAAACCTTAAAAATTGAAGTTTGTGAAAAGTGTTTTACTAATGCAAGTTTTTATTATGAGGAAATTAAATACAGAGAAACCGGAAATTACCAGTCATGGATATTTTTGAATGTCCCAAAAATTTGTACATGTTTCACAATATATATAAATAATTAAATCACGATTCCGTTTACACGGTATCACGCAATTTGATTGGATAACAGCGGTCACGTGCATTCGGTTTATATCTGTGTAAACGGAATAAAAATATAAACTCCGCCCCTTAATGGACTACTTGAGTTTGATTGACGTGGCTACTACACAGAGTCGATGTCATTCCTGTAAACGTCAACAGAGCCGAAATCTACACATCACTGAATGATAAAGGTATTTTCTAAATTCCCTCAAATGTGCACACTCAAAATTCCAACAATATCATGAATTCTTTACGTATTTAGAACTCGTCTCTCAATAATTGAACTTCCAATTTGGCCGCTGCATCAACTTTTATCTAGCAGACAATAGACCATAAATAGGTGCCCTACTTATTTTTTATTGCCTGTTTTGTGGGACATCTCTATTGTTAGTATCAGTTCATTAACGTTATGTTAAAATGTTATGTATTTATGCGCCAATTTAGTGCCTTAAATATATAAACATGTATTCGAGTTGATTTAATTATAAGGAATGTCCTGAAAATTTTTTCAGTTTATCGATGTATAAACAGAAAAAACCTGTGTACATTCCTTAAATGAATTCATTTCTTAATTTATATGTGTACACGCTATATATTCAGTTACAATAGAATTGTAGTATCGATTACATGTAAAAGTGACTTTTACAAAGTCAAGGGCAATAACTCAAAAATGATTCATCGAAAATGCGTCAAGTAAGTACTTGTCCGAGATCTTATCAATTCCAATGATCATACCAAGTTTGATAAAAATCAGTTGAAATCTGTAGCTTCTATAGTGCTCAAGAACGCATTTTGACGCGTTTTTACAAAGTCAAGGGAAATAACTCAAAAACTCATCGAAAATACGTCAAGTTAGAACTAGTCTGAGATCTTATCAATTCCAATGATCACATTAAGTTTCGTCATAATCGGTTGAAAACTGTAGCTTCAATCCTGCTCACGAAATATTTTTCAAAAATTTCGAAATCTTATAACAAAGTCAAGGGCAATAACTCAAAATAACAGTTGTTGAAGTTTTTGAGAATGAATTCTTGAAGTTCATTTTGTGAAGTTTGGATAAAAATGCCTGTCAATAAATGAAAAGGGATCGTTTGACACCCTTAATTCCATGAACACATTCATATTCAAGGAAAGTAAGTGGAATACCAATTCTTATATACAGTCAAGTAACCTAATTTCGTGGAAACCTATTATTCGTGGATTTCTGGAAAGGATTAATAATTTACATGTGAGACATTGCGCGACCTCCGCATTAGTTTGTTTTGATAAACATGTGTTATCTCTACAATATCAGCTAGTAGAGTGAATCCAGTAGTTTCAAGCAAGGTAAAATGTATTAATGTATACTTTGACAAATACAAAATGGCGAATTTCAGTTATTACCAAACGTCACCATTTTTTATCGGCCGAATTTCCTTATAATCCCAAGCGTTCTATCGGAATTCCAAGTGCCGTCTGCTAGAATGTAGTCCAACAAATGAAGTCACGTGATCAACTAGCGGATTCCGTGTCAGCAGAAAATTTCTATCGAACACAAAGTGGACCATATTCTTATGTTGTTTCAGTGACTTTTAGCAATAAATCACGCTACGTATCTTATTTTGTCAGTCACTATTTTTTTTTTAAAATCGTGGTTCTTTGAAGGAATTGTCACTAGTTATAATGAATTGATATTAAAGATAAATACTAAAAGAAGTTAATTATACCACCCGGTATCCTTACAACATGTTTTTCTAGACTTATTTATAGATCAAACATTGTACACGAAAATAGGTGACGCATTCTGCCGCCGTTGCCGAGTTGGTTGCTCATGAAATATGGGTCAAAGTGAAGGATTCATAAAGAAAATCGAAATAAACCAATTTTAATTATTTTGTTTTTTTAACTTTGACGCAATTCGGTATTGAATCCTTATATCCACGAAAATAGGTTACACCACTGTATATAAATACCTGAAAAAGACAACTTACCTGCTATAAGACCTGACAAGAACAGTGATACCTGTTAATGTTAAATCAGGTAATGTATTATATACTCTAGCTAGTTTATCTGCTGTCATTCTCAACTTGATTTTCATCTAATTTACAGATGCCACAACTACTTTGTAAATTCATCCACTCTAAAGTTTCTCTCACTTTACAAACAAAATTTAATTTATCCCTGTAAAAGGTTTGTCAAATTCAGGAAATGTTTGGCATTGTTCCTTTTGTCTTTTCTTAGGATCCAATAACACTCAAAGATTCACAAGACCACAACCTTAATCTAGTAAACATTTAGTTCCGCTCCTGATAAAAATTTGTACTGATAGAATGAAAATGAAAATTCTATTACAGAAGTTCTGCCCTACACCATGCCACTCCTTGGATTGTTAATAATCAGTATTGTATAATTATTGAATATAATGTTTTTGTCAGTAGTTTGCAGTGAACTTAAACAACATATCAAGATGAATTTTAGAATGAATAATTTATTTCTATGTTTTATTACACCTCTAGACTGTAATCTATACAAGTTTTCAAGATTTTTATTACTAGAAGTCAGTAAGTCAACATTACCATGTTTAAAATAAATATATAGCTTAATTGAAACTAGGTTTAATAATGGTTTTTGATTGATTGAATGTTGATTTAAACCTAATTAGACTAGGTTTGTGAATGATCGAAAAAATGTTCAAAGGCTTAAAAAAAAACTGTCAAATAATATACCAAGTCCTTATAAAAAAAACAACATTAAAAATCAATCAATTGTATTTGAATCCTTTTTAACACAACTCCACAATAGGTTAACAACGGTGTTATCATTCACTATCATGCATTTTTAAGTTCTATTTGCGTGATTCTTGTAAGTTTTTATGTGAATATCTTGCTCATTGTTGAAAATTAATCTTGTCATACAGAACATTACAAATTAACAGGCTTACCATTCTCCAAGATCTCTGGTTGATCCCTGGTTTTGTAAATAATTTTTATTCAACTGACTTAAATCCTTTTCAAAAAATGTTCACAAAATAGCCTTAGGACATTAATTCCTAAAATTCTTTACAGAAAAAAAATATAATGCTGACAGATTATAGTTTCTAAAATCATGAAAACTTCCATATGGTCATACCACAGCATTTATTGATAATAAGCTTATACATATCTGCTAATTAACTAATTTAGCATAAACAATATTTTACACTTCATATATGAGTGGCACAAATATACAAATAAAATCTAATATACCGATTACTACTGAATCTAAACAAAACCTTTGCTCAAAAACAGCAAAGGATCTGTTGTGAATCTTCAGTGTTAAGAGATCTGAGCACATAACTCATAACAATGATAAGAAAACAGAATTCAATTTATGACATGTAGTTTTAATCAAATTATATTGATCGCTGATTATTCCAACTGTCATGTATTTTTACTCACAAAAGTTATTTCACAAGTCGTTAAATTGTTTCTGGTATTGCTTTCTTTCACTTGCTACATTGAAATCAATATCGTTATGACAACTTGAAGACAGGATTTTAAACCAGATTATTCCATATTCTAAATTAAATTTTAACAATAGAAAATTAACTATGATCTTATATTTAAATTTAAGGAAAAAACCGGAACATTCTAATGATATTAATAATACTTAGATGGTGGCAGTAACAAGTTAGGAATGCAATGAAATGGAATTTTGCATTCTACTTAATTTCTACATGTTTGGGCTAATGAGGATGGGCATCATATATATATGAGGCAAATTTCGCTGGACGGTAACATTTGTCTATTCTTTTTCGATTTTCGACTGTTTAGTAATCTTTTAACATGCACAACCTGTAACACACTTGGCAGCGGAAAGTATTATCTCAACTCTTGACCTTCAGGTTAGTGCACATCACAGAGCTCTTGGTAACAAGTGAAAAAGGATAGCAGGATAGACTTAAAAAAAATAAATTCATCTGCTCACTATACAAACTTAAAGGCAAAACTTACCTCATTTCAGGAATGCAGATATTTGGCATTGTTTGATGTCTTTCATTCAAACTCATAGTCACAGACATCATCTTGCGGCAAAATAATCCTAATACTGGTTTTACACACAGCTTTTTAGGTTCCACATCCTTTCTGTTAGGATGGGAAAAACATAAACCATATCTAGAATAATTCACAATGTCTGGTTTCTGTTTGGTTGCAGAAGTACTTTCTGCAGAGGATGGTGAATCCTCAAAGTCAAATTTTTGACATAGATCTATCGTTGAAAGCATTGGCACTTTTCTGATGCTTTCCTTTTCTGAACTCGAAGGTTCTTTTATAGGTTGGATTTCTTTACAATTACACAGTAAAGATTTATCACTTATTAACTCAAGAGTACTCTCAGATAAAGATGAAACTTCTCCAATGATTCTTGGTGAACAATTTGCGGAGGTACCACACAGCACTTCTTGAGATAGAGATAAATGATCCTGCAACCTTCGTGGTGTAGTAATTTTCCGGTTTACACTGATATCTGATGTAGTTCCATTAAGAATAGACAACCGCTCACAATCCTTGGAAACTTCGTCTGATCTTATGTACCTCAGAGACGGAATTCTGTGTCTGGTTTTACAACCATTAGTTGTTCCATGGGAGGGTGAATACACTTTCTCACTAAAATCTTTGACTGATTTGGCTTCATTAGGATTTCTGGATTTCTTTGCAGAGTCAAAAACAATCTTCTTTCCTCCCCCCTTACTTTCTTTGTGGGTTTTCTTTTGAATTCCTAAATTAGAGTCTGTGGCCCTAAACTGTCCCATGGTCACACAAGTCGCCATTTTGCTTTGCTTTGATTATTAAAGCCACAGGTAGCTTGATCAAAGACTAATACTTCGTTAACAAATTGACAGAATAATCCTAATCTAATGTTTTAATGTTAATCTACCTTAATCTTTTTAATAATCCCTCTAATTCAATCAGGAACAATACTGAATTGGATTTAGAGGTTTGGGTTTTTGGCAAGTCAATACAATAGTCACCTGCTTACATTTCAATTATTCTTCTCAGCATCTTAAATTCCTGGATACCAGTTTTGTTAAACGTATAATTTATTCTTTTAGATCTTCACAAAGTAAGCTTATATCAAAAATTAAAAATAAGAAAACAAAATGATTGACATATGCGCTTCAAATTGTGTTCTCTCAAAGATTTAACAGGAGACTTTTTCACCAAACAAAATTGAGTGTCTTCTGAATAAAAAAATGTGTGATAATGTCTAAATTGTCCCTCAATGACCATGTCATGTTAGAGCTATGGTAAACTACATGCTATACACAGTTAGAGCTATCATAACCAATAATCACTCAATATAATATAATCTACATTGTACATAAAAACAGTGGTTAATCAAATTATCACCTTGTTCTCTATCATTGCTAAGACCCATATATAATACTCTTTGTTTAGTGGCATCAGATGTTCAAAAGTTTGTATCTAGGGTGCCCAACAAAAACTTATTTCATAGATACTATGTAAGCTGAATTGACATCAGGAGTTCTGCTATTTAACCAATTAGTGTCTTTGCTGATGGCCCATTTAGATATTTTGTCATTTCCTATGAATCCATGATTAATACCATAACTATTTTCATTCAAATAGATTTATGGTCTATCATTCACAACATAAACTTAACTTTTATTACATTAGTCAGGCATAGATGGCATGCACTGATGGATGGTAGCACTGATAGCTGTCCTGTCCTTGTTAGCTTCACTAATTACATTTCATTTAATAAAACTAATCAATAGACCCTATGTCATCCTAAATTATTTATCACCATTCTCCTCCCTAATTTGACCATTAAAACCTATGATAAATTAATGTTAACCTCCTTTCTCACTCATTATTTTATGGGAATCAGTATACAAATTTGATCATCCAATGGCCTCAGTTCAGGATTGAAAATCCAGAAGATGCAATTGGATTTAAAAGTGGCTTAAATCCGGAATTGTCACTAGCACAATGATACACCTTTCATACAGATGTTCATTACAATTTTGCATCCTTACACTAAGCCAGAATTTGACTCCTCAACTACCAGCTTTTTCCTAAAACTATAAATACATCACTGATCTAATATAGACAACAATTTGATCAGACTCCTATGAACAATCTGTCTGTTTTCTGTTAGGGATAAAATACTGTATACAATATTTTTCACAGTTTCTAAGTAAATATTATGCTATATGATCATAAAATACTAACAAAAGAAACCATAATTTATGAATGAATTAGAGTATATCATGAGAATTAAGATAGATCACATACATTTTAACAGGACAAAGAATACAATTAATATATTTATAGTAGTAAAGGGTTAAAATTACTAATCTTTGTGTATCAAACATGACTGGTAATAAATTAGTAGGTTAACATTGTGTATAGCCAATAAGGTAAGACTTTGTTGAAATTCATCTATTATCAGATATATTCAATATGTGCTTCAATTATTTGTATATTTGAAGACTTTGCTGATGAACAGTTGAAGGATATTTCAGTATATATCAGTATATTTTATGTATATTTTAAAAGAATACTTATAATGAGAAAATAAGCAATTAAAGCAGATGTTATAAAAAATATTCGCTCGCATTCTGATTGAGAAAAATGTTCAATACCAAAACAATAGCCTCTTGTTATTTTTCATTCATTCTTCTTTAATAGTCCATCATCCAGACTCACTTCCACTACGCATGGCTGCCACGAAAGAAGTTTGGGTGTCAGAGATTACATAACAAGACGTTCAACTTTTGGATACCTCACTTCTAAGAGAGAAGATAAGCTTGTGAAATTTCTGCATTCGAAGGAATTATGCAATTTTCGTACATTTCTAGTCCATCTGGAGACTATTTTTTATAAGCTTATACATATATTTAAGGAGTCAAGGACCATATCAACTAGCGAAAATGGCAAACCATGGACTTTAAGTAATGAAATGTCCCAGTCAATATCCTTTGATATCCTCAAAATGTTCTAAATTTAATACCAATTGTTTAATTTCTGATTCAAATTAGTCCACTAAACTAAAGACAGTAAATTCAAACTAAAGGAATTGGCATGAGTAAGAATATTAATAAAATAACTTAAAATCCTTTAAAGCAGTTTTCTTACCAAATACAAGTAAAATCACATTTTCTGGAATCATAGATGTCTTAAAAAGATTCTAAAGAGGTGCAAATGGATGCTATCTTGAGTGTCCCCAATACTCATAAAAAGTTTAGAAAATTTCTCTAGATGTGTGCAAATAGTGACTATAAATATGTCCTTTAATCACATACAATTGATATTGATACAAAACAACTTACAAATCCTATAAACAACGGCAATCATTATGATGATGTTTATAAAGAATTAGACTCACCTCTCATTAACTTCCAATGATCTAATAGAATCAGATTCTTTCAAGATTAACTTTTCATGTTTTTTTGATAGTTCGTCAATCAGTTGTCGTACTGTCTGTGTTTTCTTCCGAGATGCTCGAGGTACCATACGAATCTGAACACCTTTTGTACTATACAGATTATCCAAAATAGCACTGTTAGTTGGGAATTTTAAACCATCCTTCCTTTCTTCTCTCCAACCCATGCTGTCTGATACTTTAACTTTGAACATTACTGATGCTTATTGGGAAGCGTCTGCTATACACAGTCCATTTTCATATTTAATCAGACTAATATAGTAATTGAGCAAATATGAGAAAATAAGCTCTGATAAGAAACCATTAAAAATATACAAATGCACTGTTTCAGTGGAAAAGAAATGACAAATACAATTTCAATTGTACTATCACAATCCAATCACATGGTTTTATTAGAAATCAAAATCATTTCAAATTTCTTGAAGCTGCACTGAATCATAAATCAAATCAACAATAGATTATCCAGACCTACATCAGTGTCTGAGATCTCAGTCCAGCTGGGTTTGTCACAATAAAATAATAAGCTTTCATAAAGTTAATCTTACTCAATATTAATTGGATTTATATATTATCTATTTCCCTGTGGATTAACATAATATATTAAAACTAGAACATAAAGCTTCAATATATAAACACTTGATAAAATATAACACTTTCAATAAAAATTAAATTTATGTGTACGTTCACATTTTTATTAAATCTATAAACCAATTGTCTATTCATTTATACCGGTATAAGATTAGTCCACAGCAAAATCAATTCACTTCAAAGAAAAACAAAAACGACGAGTTCAGTTGACAGAAAATTCATAAAATATTGGATGTCAACCATTAAAAAACCAACCATCCTATTCCAAATTGGTCAAATCATTAATTCACAGATCGATTCAGAATTCAGAACTTTACAGCCAAAACAAAAAGACTATCAAACTTCTTCTGTAATATTATTTTCTAGAATTAAAAGTTTATGACCAACAAGATTACTAGGTAATTTACATTGAACTAGGCAACTAATAAAAACCCTTATCATAAATCCCTTCAATATATAAGGATATTTACCTTTTAGTCTCCTTGACTTTTCACATTACTTTATTTAAACAAAGGCCTGTTGTCAGTTGAATACTTTCTTTGGTCATTTTATTACTTTTTAAGAGAAAGAATTCAATAGTCTGAATTGATGTTTCTTATTATATTAATTTAAGTATATTCAATTTCTTCATTAGCTGTGTGGGCATTAAACATGCGTGCCAACTACCGAATACTGAGTGGATCCAAATATAGCATGTAATCAGCCTTTTAAGTCACTTTTCACATAAAATAGCCACATGTATATAAGTTACTCCATGCAGTACTAACAATAATACAGTGATGGTCTTGAAACTTAACTGAAACAACAGTAACTTCTCTTTGGGAATTTTTCTACAGCAGACCTCATTTTAAAATATTCTTATAATTAAGATTAGGCATGATTAGAAAAGTCATTTCATATTGACATTACTAAAAGCATTTATTTTAATTCATTATTTCTAATCACTTTCAAACGTGATGTGGCAAAATCATAGAGAAATGGTATCATGTTTCACACAATTTTAATCTTAAAGAGAGATATGCACCAAGATTCAAAATAACAAAACTCCTGTTGAACTTTTGCAAGCCGGTTTACCAATTTTGTTTTTTACAATAATGTCAAATCCACGTTTCAAGATCTCCATTTGTTTGTACCCAGCAACTTTTTTGTAAATTATCTGATTTTTAACTCTGATTTTAGATTATGACATAGATGATTCAAAATATGCCTTGAAAATCAACTCAAACTGCCAACATAAATCTTCATACAACAAATTGCTAAATATAATTGCCTATATACACACCATATATAGATCTTTATTATGTAGAATGTCTTGGTACTGTTCATATATAATATTAATTGATTCATACATCAAAAGTTCAGCATCATGAATAAATGTACTTCTTCGCAAAGAAAACTTGTCAAGAGCATACAGAATAAAATGGAAGCATGGTCAATTAATCCAGAAATATCTAAAATCAGTTGGGATTGTGGGATTATTTTTTTCAAGATTTTACAGAGGATTCTGCAATTCTCACACAGATCAGATTTCAAACATTCAGATCACTTATATCTAAATAGCACACAAAAAAGTACATCACATATTTACCAATAAAATATAGTTTTGCAGTCTAACAATTATGATCCTCAGACTACAAAACTAAACAGAATGTTGACCAATACACAGTGCTAAAATAATTGAGGACAAAATGAAACCTGAAGTTCCCTTCCAGACAGCATGACTTCAGAAAACATCATAAATAATTAAAGACTTACATAGTTAAAAGAGTTCTTCTCGTTCAGAAAACTCCTAGTGACACAGAATGCATGAATAATTTACAGGAATTCAAATAAATTGAAGACAACTTCAATTCCAGAGAAGTCTTAGACTTGAATTATTAAACCGTAAAAATTGCCATCTATATCCTTATGTGTTACAAATTACATTTGAAGAGGCTTAACTTAACTTGGTTACACATTAAATTTAGGATATAAAGTGGTATAAAAATGTGAGATAATTAATTAGAACTGACCAAGACAGCAAAAAAAGTCAGAGAGTCACACATCTGCATCAATGACCATCAAAATAATGTAACCTGTATGGCTATGAACTATATTCATTCAAAAAATAAGAAAACATAGAAGCTGAGCCGCCAGAGAATGGTAACTGAAATTTTATTTCTCTGTAACTGTAAACAAATGTGTCACATTGAAATTTACAAAAAGAAAACCAAAATAATCAGACCAAATTATATTCAAAAGATGTGTAAGAGAATCAATATTTTACTTGTTTCTCTAAACAATACAACCAGTCAATCTCTATTGAAAATAGGTCTAGATAAATATATCTTAGAGCAGTTAAGAAACTTATGAGAACAAGTAATTCGAAGCAAAGATCTAATCAATGGTCATGTAATTCTTGAATTATGTCATCATGTTTATCAAATGTTATGTACCAAGGGAGATAACATTGAAAACACCTTCTGTAGACATTTTTTTCATAATAAACATGTATATATAAACAGGATCGAATCCCAATTAAATAGCCAGACGACGAAGGGTTGTAGAATAAAATACCTGATACTTTAGTCACTCTTTAAGGTGTCTTCTTACTTCTTTTATTATACAACAACATAGAATTACGGCATTACTCTCAATTCCAAAATAGCATAGACATGTATGCATCATTTCTCAAATTGTTGGTATTTCAAAATACAGTTAAGAGTAAAGTTTTTATAAATCTCTCAATGATGTGAAATGCAGCAATTTCAAAATTACACAAAATAAATATTGTAACTCACCTATTTTGACCATCCATCTCCTTTTCAAACGTTTCCTCTCTTTCATAGCTAGAACCATTTCTGTTTTCAGTAGTCAAATGAACTGTAAAACAATAAAGAAACAATGACATCAAGAAACAAACCAAGGAGTTCGGCTTTATTGTCACTTGGGCTGGGTAAAATAATCATAAGTGATAATTTCTTGCACAGATTCCCTTCAACACATCACTTACCCAGAACAAACTATAATAACCAATCATAGCAATAATAATACCTCTATGACACATGGAAATAAAACTGATTTTCATTTAGTATTTAGAAGATTTCTCACTTAAAATATTTTGATTATTAATTGATAATTGATTGGTATTTTACCATCAATAGGCTAATCGATAGCAATTTGCTAATAGATATCCAGCTCTAATTGTCACCACAATTTTAAGCAACGCAGCCAAATACTAATTGCAAGATTGGGTAGATGTAACTAGAAATAGTACGATTTTTAATCAAGGTCCTGATTTAAAAGTTTGCAACTCTCATGTCGAGCTATGCTAGTATGATAATGATTGGATCAAGCACAGTGTCCACACTAAACTTAAAGTTGACATTCCCATGTCTGTTCCTAGCCTTATCAGAAATGAATAAACGGTTGCACTATGTAATTAAATGTTGAAATGGAGAATAATAAAATAGAAGTAAATGTACCTTTAAATGAATTGTGATCAGGTTTATAAATGATATTCTGTCTTGTTACAAGTGACTGAGGGCTTTGGTGGACTGGAGTTATCGCCCATGATGATGACTGATATTGTTTTGACGTTAGTGACGATCCCGAATGGCCTGCTGATACAACTGGAACGTACGGCAAAATCATTATCCCGTCATTGTTTTTGTCACCATTTAATACAGACATAGAGGAGGAAGTTTTCTTCATACTGCAATCGTCAGAAATCGGTGGTAATTTACGTTTTTCGCCGACATTTCTTGTCTTTGTATTGAATTTGCCACCATTGAAACCGGAAGTTGATTTCTTGTAAACCGTATTACCAAAATCTAAAAGTGCAAAGTAAAATAGTTTCAAAAAATAACTTTATTAATATATTTATTGGCAAAAACGTTTTCCCTATTGTTTGAATTGTTGCTGATCATTAGCTTTTGTACAAGATAGAATATATTACACTAATCTATAATAAATTCTGGAAATTTCGTCTGCTAGATGTATTCATACGTAAATTATTGATTGCAATACCGTAAAGAACACCATAAAAGTTCGTTTTAGCCTTAAGCCTATTGACTTCACATTGATTCTATTTGTAAATATATCTGCTATTAATAGATCCTGTTTCACGATGCAATGCACATATATATTTTGAAAAAAGGTTGTTCACTAACAAAAGCCCTATATATCCATAATTGAACAAATATAAGCCAAGCCATCAGATGGCATCACGGGGCATGAGACTGACATTAATTTGCGAGTACACAACATTTGATAAACTCACAAAACAGTTCTGCAATTCCACAATCCATTTCAAATATAATATTTTCCACGGTCAGATTCGAGAAACGTTCAAAGTACATAAAATATTTATTAAGGCCTATTCTATATTTTTTAAATGTTAAATCCAGCCAAGAAACTGTTTAGTTTTGTTTAAAGAGTAATACAGTAGGGTTGTTTAAAGAAAAGATAGAGGATTAGGGGGTATATTGGTTTGTATTCGATCATAAAAACACTTATTGATATACCATAAAAACACTTTCATATTCACATTATAAAACTATAAAAAGGTCAACCCTTTCCTTTTCATTAGACAAAGGTTATAAATAAAATACACGTAGTCCACTTTCCAAGATTTATCAAACTCAGATATTCTGTCTTTAGACATTAAAAAGAAACCTACGTGTACATAAAAACATAGAATATCAAAATATGTTCACTTTTAGTGTTCCATAATGAAATCATATAAAAGGCCTGCATTTCCAAATGTAACATTATCCTGCAACTTGTCACATAAAAGCGCACAATGCCGCCTCCACCTCAAAGAAAGAAACAGAGAAGCAACTATATTTTAGAACTTAAGTTCACTGTAATTTTTAGTTGAGCCACTGCACATGATTCCAGGGCTATGCCGTTTGCATTGATTACAATGGAAAACGAACGGTTATAACCGTGGAAAGGTACAATAATTCAAGTTCAAAACAATTTTCAGAGTACCAAGATAAGAGCTATGAACTGTAATAGAAGAAAGATATTCTGTGTTTTTGTTTTTTCAGAAAATTTTATACATATTTTCTTGCTCCAGCAGCTCGTTCGTTCAAATTTTTCAAAATCTATACACGACTTACCAATTTTTAAGAATTCTTCTGTAGACAGATTCATTTTCATTGATCACAAATTGATTTTATAAAGGTATCCGAATGGTTACTCAGTCTGATTTCACAATTAGTCATGTTATGCAATGCGAATAGAATTTAAAATACAACGTTTATGTCATCCAGTTTTGAGCTCCAACGCACTGACATCATGTTTTAGATCATAAATATATTATATATGATGTACTGGGTATGAAATGTTATGAGACTATTTGAGTTTTGCGGTTTGTTGAAAAATCCATATTGCCCAATCCAATAACCCTTCACATCCACAAGGAATTTCATGCTCTTTTGTAATAAAATTCAACCCTACTGAAATAGAATATATTTTGAAATCAATGATCGTCGTATAAATAGTGAGATACAGTCCCCTGCTTATTTCCATTTGGCTTTTCACGCTACCCCTGAAATCCTTTACAAAAATATTTAATTTATGGCTAAAACTTGAAAGGTTAACCTTCTAAATGGCCTGAATGGTTTTATTTCGGGAATATAATACTATATAATTAATTGACCTAGTCACTATAATCTCGATAAAGTTATTCTCCATTGATCTCCAAATATACAACAGAGACTATAACTAATGGAATCTGTCGGTAGCAAAGTTGAATAACCCTTTTGGAATTCTAGTTCTAGAATTTCATTAAAGGGACAGATGTGCCATTTTTGTTACAAATCATACCGTAGTCTCAGAAACGTGGTTTTTATAGCTTAGCTAATCAGTAATAGTGTTCATAGCTAACGTCGAAATTTGAGCCTTCAAATCCATGTCAGTTAAAAGACGTCTTCTCTTGCCATATGTAGAAACGACATCTACAGAAATGGGAAAAGAAATTCTTAGTAGAGATATTTTTGAAAGAATTATGTGATTTTCATACATTTCTAGTACTTCTGAAGACTATTTACATATATTCAGGACTCAAATCAACTCCCAAATATGGCGAATCTGTCCCTTTAAAACGATCCTTAGTTGTATAGACACAGCTTTGTGGCACAACAATTACTGGTTAAAGTTTTGTGCAACGTATCAATCGACGTGTTTCCACCGTCGTCCTCAAGTGCATAATTGAATAAAGTGATAGGCCAACTATTATACATATTAAGCGTTTTTCAATAGTTGATTGCATTTTTATTAAGTTTTTTTTTTTGGATTTATCGGATTATATAAGGACCTGCTGTCTTATTTTTGACACCAGGTATATCTACTGATGAATATAATGCTCTTGTTGGCAAAGTTTAAAATTTTTAAATCTTATGATTATTGTAAGACGTAGTATCCCTTTAATAATGATTACCCAATATTGTAGATATAGTTTATTGGTCCATAAAGTTGCTTAAATTTGTGCATAAATTTAAAAATAAGAAATTATGAATTGATGATTTTAATACTGTTATGAAAAGGTCTTGTAGGAAGTAGGGTGTCTACTCAGGTTTATAGTCGACTCGTCAGGTTGACATTCTGTCAAGTGGTCACGAGACTGCCGAAATTTACTCATTGTTTTAAAGGATTAGATTATCTATTTTTTCAACAGATTCTATTGTTTTTTTTCTTTGTTTTTAAGTTAATTCTCAATATATGAGAGTTTTGTTATAAATCTCTTTTTCCTCGGGCCATGAACGCTTATTGGTTTATTTACGGTAATTACTGTCACGTGATACCGGTTAAAGGCCTTTTAAATCTTCCGCGTTGAAGATCGGAAATTTCACCATGATGGCCTCCGAAGGAAAGTGGGAAACTGTTCCAATGAAAAATAAGGCGAATAAGCCTGAAAATTTGAAATCGAAGAAAAATCAAACAAAGACCTTTATAGAGAATATGCCCAGGGTCGAATCCAATCGTAAGTTTTCTTCATAACTCACTAGAGAGCTTAAATATTTTCATCAGGCGTTATATCACTACATCAGTGCATACGTCATCAAATTTGGCTGTTGTCGCGTTGAATTCGACAACTAAATAATGATCAATGTAGAGAACACGGCGTTCTTTTTATCAGTGATTCTGTGAATTTTAATGCTTTCTTTGAGAAATTCATTAGAAATAAAATGTTAACTGCTGAATTGCATGTAATACCGGTATTAACATTGTAGAGCATCTATCTTATTTCATAGGCATAGCCATAAATCATGATAATTGATTTCTGTTTTTATTTATCTGTTAAACATTGGCACCAGATTCTGATTGAAAAAATAGAATATATTTATTCAAACAATATCTCTCAACTACGAATGTTCTTTGAAATTAAAATGATTTTAAATTTAGGGTCATTTTAATTGTTTATCTGGAATATCAATTATTTGAGATATCTTACACTTCTTACTTACTCTCCTTAAGTTACTAATTACAACTTGCAGTGAAATTGGTGTTTCAGTTCATGAAAATTTTTTGTCAGAAATAAGTTACTAGGTTTAATGTCTAGTATCAGTTTAAAGCGACTATATTATTTCTAGCTTGCATACAATATCTTTGTATTATATATCTTATAAGCTTATCTATGCAACTTCTTCAATTTCAGCTCCATTAAAAACATCCAAAACTGCTTATGATGCCTTCATTGAGAAACAGAAAATCACAGAAAAAAATTCATCAAATAACTTTAGCAATGATCATTTTGAGAATAAGAAAAATAAAGAGAAGAAAGAAAAACCCAAGACGTTGGAAGAAGCCACCAAAAAGGTACCATATGTGTCATATTTTAGTTTGAGAAACTATGAAACAAATTCATAATTGAGTGTTAGTTGTTGATGTGGTTAAAATAAAATATTTTGCTTTGATTTAAATCAGATTATTTTTTTTCACTTGGATAGTCATTAAGCTAATAGTATCAGATATGAATTATAGGTTTTTCAATTTTGATTTTAGTTAGAAGAAGTTGATGTAAAGAACATGGTAGAAAAAGCTCAAGGTTCTGTTAAGTCTACTAATCCTGAAGCATGGATAAAAGAATTAACTGTGGTCTTTAATTCATATTTTAAACAACTTCCACAACCAGATGTTCTTCATAAAGATAAACCCAAAAGTAAGAAACCATTGAAATAGTAATTTCAAAAACGTAAAGAATAAATGTATGTTATCTGAACTAGCTTTGGAAGCTGTTTAAAAAGCTTATCAAGCCTCAAAACAAGTGATTTGTTTAAATGCATGTAATAAGTTATCATATTTTCTTGTTATTTTCTGATAATTTTTTTTTCAGATTATCCTGCAAGTGCCTTGAAGTCTGACTGTAGTAACAGATTGTTAACTACATTAAAACAAGCTTCAATACCAACATTGGAACAGATTTATTTTCTTACCACTCAAAACATGGTGAATGAATCTAATAAAGGTAGGTTGTCAGATCATGGTTGATGATATTGTGTGTGCCTCAGATTGAAGTTTTATAGAATATTTAATGTCAATATCGGTTTGTCATTTCTGCACCTTTTTCTACCTTTTGATATAACCATCCATCCTATATCCTTAAATAATTTTATACTGATTCAAATCAATAAGACAATAACATTTTATATGGACTATTCCTGTGATAGTCATCTGTACATATGATTCACAAACTATGATGATTTATATTAATATTACAGGTGCTATATATGGTTATCAGATTATTCTGCAGTTATTATCTAAAGATAATCCAAATATTATAGTACCAAGACTAAACCAGGTGAGGTCCTTATATATATATATATATATCGCCATGTTTATTATGCATTGCAAGCTTTAAAATTATCTTTTTAATTTAGCTCCCCCTTTTGCAAGTTCAGTGTTTCCATTGCAATTTTACATTACGTATTATGTTGAAATCATAAACCAGGAGGTATAAATGTTTCAGAGAAATGTGCTATATTTCTAAATTTTTCAGTATGAGCTCAATTTATTGTGACAGTAACTGCTAAATTGCTTGCTGTTTGGACTAAAATACTTATCTTACCATATCTGTTTCAGTATTTAGAAATAGTGAATGCTAATAAATTAAAAGAGAAACAGAGTGAATTAGCATTATGGTCTTTATCTCAATGCTGTTCTCGAGATATAAAAGTTGGAGTTAAAGGTAAATATTAAAATGTCTATATTAATTGTCATGAGTATCTTGAATGTACATTGCCAATTATATTCATTTGTTTTTGTCATGACATGAAAATTATACCCTGATTTAGCTCATGATATTGTCTAGTGCTCTTGCAAATATTATTTAAATTTGGCTGGAAATCATATTGTTTTGTCAAGATTTTCTCATGGGTAAAACAATGAAGGACATTTTATAAAATTGTATTTACAGCTATTGTTGTTGATTATATACCTGCTATGAGGAACAAATTAGTAGCACCCTATGCATTGAATTATATTGAGGATTTTTTTAGGTAAGTATGATTATGTATAACATTAAAACAGTCTGTTCCAGATGCATTGAGTTATTTTTTTGTAGACCTGTAGGTGTCATTTCATATTATGAAATTAAATTATGTTTTGCTCAACTTTAGCTTAAAATGGATGACATCTAACTCAATGTTATTATTTCAGGAGGTTTACATCTTTATCTGAAGCCTATGGTGAAATTTCAATAAAAGAATATTTTACAGCATTAGATTTATTGTTACATTCTAAAACAATTATTGAACCTGATTTACGAGAACGCCTCAATTTACAACTTGAAAAAGTGAAGGTGAATATTTTTGATTTTGGGCAAATTGGGCTTGGTGATAGAGACTTTTGTTACTGTTATGATGAATTTTGTCTCCTTGGTAAATTGAATAAGTATACTCTAGTCCTCGCACAGCCAGTGCTTTCTAATGAAGTCCTGATAGCTGTGATTTGGTTTTGAGAACAATATCAATATAAAACCTTTTTATTGTAGCTGGTAGCATATGGAAGTGACCCCAAAACGAACCTAAGAAATTTCTTTCCACATTATCTCAGTCGTTTAGACAACTCTTCTCCTGCAGCTCAACAAAACGAAGTAAGTAATGCAGATATTTACATTAATATTTTTTTCCTGGTTTGAATTGTGTGCTACCAGATATCGGATTATTTTTTATATGGAATTATGACCAGAATTTGTTCAGTAGTTTCATTTAGATAATAAAGAAAAAGCATAACTAAATGTATATTTTCAGTATTTATCCAGTTTAATTCAATGTTTAAGTACAGATAAACAATGTTTTCCTGACTGGTGTCAACTGTATACCAAATATTTAACCCAATCAGGGTAAGTATCTCTTTCTCTATATTATTTGGAATTGACATGAAATGTGTATCTAAGAATTTTGTTATGAGAATGTTGTTTAGATAAACGTTTTCAAACTTCGAGAGCATTTTAATGTAGTTAGATGACTAGTAGCTAACTTTAACTTGTTCAGATTTCTCTCTCATATTTGTGACAATCCTTCAAAGAACTTAAAGCAGTGAGTCTTATAGTTTATACTACTTATTCTCTATATTATAGGACTTATATTGGGAGATTTGAATCGTTTGCTTGTTCTTCAAATTGTTAATTTTTGATGTATGAAATACAAGTTATAACATTACATTTGGTGATATTGAGAAATGTAAATGTTATAAAATAGTTGTTTATTTAATGTTTCAGGTGTTTATTAAAATATATGCAAGATCATTATAGCACAGTTGTAAAAAAACTACCACGTAAAGTTCTTCGTCAAACTATACGTTCTTTCTGTCTCACTAATGAAGAGTTGTCACAAGCAAAACCTAAAAATAGAAAAGAGGGTGTGGACAAATGTACTGTAGTATGCAAGGTTTGTACGTTTTAAATTTTGGTTATTTCAGAATCAGTTCAGAATAAATTATTAATAACTAACTTTGTTCAGTGATTGTTATACTTTTAGTTTTGTAGTAATGTTTAACAAATATGACTATTCAGTAATAATTATTAACTTCTTTGGAAAAAATGTTTTGGATTTCAATGTTAGTCTGAAATGGAAGTAGTATTTTTTTGCTCACCACTTTCTCTATATTATCTGATTTTAATATTAATACAACATTTAATGAACTACATGTTTGATATATGCCCTGAAGGTTTCAATGATTCACATTGAAAATTGAGGAATAATTTGTCATCTTTTTGCCATTATTAATTTTGAAATATTTGAATTCTAGGAGTTACAATTGAAGTTAAGTCAGAGTGGATATCCATGGAAACTGATATTATTATTATTATTAACGATTGGAGGTGGTTTAATAGCCTATGATGTCAGCACTAGTCAAAATCTACAATGTAAGTATCACTCACTGACTATCAGTGATTAACACAACCAGTTAAGCTGAACGTTTATGAATTAGAATTTTATTCTCTTTTAAGAAATATTGTCAACAATTTTTAAATGAATTTTTATTTTTTTCTTTGCAGCATCGAGAACTATGGTGACACTTGAGAAATATGGAGTTATCAATGTAGCCAATAAGGGATGGAAAAATGTTCAAAACTTTCATAAAGAAACTCAAAAGTAAGTTTACTCTATGTTTTATCTGAATGAGGCATTTTTTGATGGATTCCTTAGAAAAAGGTTGTCAATGTTTATGTTCATGTCTTTCCTTCTATGGAACAAGCTGGATTTAGTACATAATCATGAAACGTCGTTAATTAGTTTTCTTCAGAAATATATATGTATATTGTATAAGTATATTCTTTTATTTTTAGTTGGCTGAATGTGAATGCCCCAATGTACAGAGATAAAGTTGTACCGTACATGACTCTGGCTTGGAATAAAACTGTACAGTTGTTTATCTATATTGGTGATGTTACCAAACCTTATATAAAGTTAGCATGGGCTAAAGTATTACAAGCTGTTAACTGGGTAAGCATTTAATGTCATTCAAAAAGCTTTTTAAAAATTTTTCTACAATAATATTCATGTCTGAGTAAGTTGGACATAGCTAGTTTACCTCATCTTGAACTATTCAATCTAAAACATTATATATAGTGACTATTTCACAGCACTTGAGTTGACAATATCAAAATTGAGACTATTTTTTAACTTATGCTAAAAGTTTTGAACCTAGAATTTTTTTTACATATCAAGTCTGCTTAAAGCGTTGATTTTGATTTAACTTTGCTTTCATTCCAGTTTAATAAAGAATATCCAGATTTCTGGCCTAAATGTGTAGAGTATTTAAACATAACCTGGCAGTTTATTGAACATCATAGTATTTGTACGTGGAACTGTATGGTGAATTATACATTGATATCATATAACTGGTTATTAAATAATGTGCTTATGTGAGTAGAACTTTACCTTTTTATAGGCTTGGTGGTTGTTATCTTAGTTGGTAGAAAGTTGGATTGTCTAGAATCACATAAGGGTTTAAAAATTGTCTGTTGCAAAATCGTTTGAGTTTCAGCTCCAAAATGTCTGGTTTTGTTTATCATGAGAATTATTGTCAAAGTGTTTTATCAAACAAAATTTGAAAAAAATTTAATGTACAATTTTGG